>NC_136419.1:70040000-70640000 GCF_052625555.1 Lactuca saligna | reverse complement strand
ATTTATGCTAAAGGTAGAACCTCAAGATATTATACCAATTATAGAAATTATAATCATCAAATGTTACTGTCTCTTGATGTTCAACAGAAGAAAGATTTTTCAGGGCATAAGTGTATTAATTGTAACATCCATAAAATTCATGAATAATTTAAACTTTTAAAACAATCTATAAATCATTATTTTTTATAAAATATTTTTTAAAACATGTTTAATAGCAGAGTTTCCCAAAATCATATAACAAAACACGAGGAGGTGTACGATCATGCATTCGCCTTCCCGCGATCCCCTGAGGTACCTGAAACATAACTTAAAACTGTAACCCCAAAGCTTAGTGAGTTCCCCTCAAAATACCAACACAAAACAAATAGCACATATACAATAACAACATGCAATGGCTCCACAACTAATAGAATGGATTAGCCCTGAGCCCACAACATAAGTTTAGCTTTCCCTTAGCCCATAGCTTATGTCTAGCTTGCTCCCCGACCAGATCAATCCTCAGACTGAATACCAATGAGCCCTTAGTACGAGTCTGGCATGCCTTTCCCGGCCCTTAAATCGTATCTGGAATGCTCATGAGCCCCCAATATAAGTCAAACATGGTCAAAATCAAAGTCAACGGGCCAAAACCACTAAACCAACTGAATCAATTTCTGGTTTGTTTCAATTTTTAAAATTAAAATCATATACTTATATATATATATATATATATATATATATATATATATATATATATATATATATATATATATATATGTAAAGTATTAAATATAATATATATGATATTAACTTGCAATGAATACGTTTCTTCCTTTTTTATTTTAAAGCTTTACATTAAAAGATATTTAGACCCATATGCAATCTCTAATCAAACTCCAACATTGAGTTTAGATCTGTATACAAGATAAACTCAAAAATCAAAAAGAAAAAGTCTCAATACTTGAACTAAAGAATAAAAAGCTGAGGATGATGTTTTGAAGGTTGATGAAGCACATCTAATGGAAAGCGTGATTGTGCTTGTTCTAAAATCAAAGATTTTATTGTGGTTTTTTGAGCAAAGAAAATAATGAAGAAAAGATGGAGTTCGAGTTCTTCATCATTGTTTGCAAGATCGAGTTCTTCACAGATGGCTTGTTTAATTCCTAAGATGATTTGTGAAAAAAAGACGGTGATGATTGAGTTATTTGTTGCTAGTAAATACAAACACACACGTAGATAAAACAATAACATATAGTTGGCAAAGATACACCTACGCAAATTATCAGAAAGGAAACCAGTTAATATGTGAGAGTGTGGTAGCCCTAGACATAGCAACCAATTTGGGAGGCATCAATGAGAGAGAGAGAAAGAGGGACTTATTAGTTAATAATTAAATAAAAGAGGGTAATATTATATTTAACAGAAAATAACAATCTTAATCATATGACTTGTGGAAGGTTTGTTTTAAAGGACAATTTATTAAAATAAAAAAAGGTTTTATAAAGACTATTTAAGAAAAAATAAAAACCAAAGAGATGAATTTTATCTTTTGAATATAAGGTTAAAAAAATGATAATAAAATAGATATCTCAATAAAATATAATGATACGTCAAATTAATTTTAAAAGATACCGTATTATAAAATAAAAATACCATAAAATAAAATAAAAAAAGTGAAAAGAACATTATTTTGTGGAGATATGGCATGACCCAATATCGTGAATAAACAGAGCACAAAAGCAGAGGGAACTCAAAAAGGGCTTGTGTGAATTAGGGTTCCATTGACAACACTCTCTTCACAAATCTCACACTCGCTATCAGCTTTCAGCGATCGGCGCCAATGGCGGAGGAAGCATCTACGGGCGTAGTGATTCGGTTCCATGCAGCCAAGGGTTTCGGATTTATCAAGCCAGATGATGGCGGCGATGATCTGTTTGTTCATCAATCCGAGATTCAAGCTGACGGCTACCGTAGCCTCCAGGATGGTCAGAAAGTCAAGTTTCTAGTTGTCGAGAAGAACAATCGGCAACAAGCGGTTAATGTTGCCGCTTTAGATGGATCTACGGGCGACAGAAACCGTAATCGCGATGGATACGGTGGTGGAGGTCGTAGAGGAGGTGGCGATGGATACGGATTTACTCGTGGCGGCGGAGGCGGAGGGTACAATGACGGTGGCGGTTTCAGGGGAAACAATGGTAACGGCGGTGGGTTCAGGAGCGGCGGTGGTGGCGGCGGACGTGAATGTTATAACTGTGGTGGGGTTGGGCATATCGCAAGGGATTGTAGTAGCGGCGCCGGAGCTGGTGGCGGTGGAGGCGGCGGCGGCGGCGGTTGTTATAACTGCGGAGGGTTTGGTCATTTAGCTAGGGATTGTTCTCGCGGACGTGGAGGTAATGGTGGCGGAGGTGGTGGCGGTGGCGGTGGCGGTGGTGGTGGATGCTACACTTGTGGCGAACAAGGGCATATGGCAAGGGACTGTACCTCAGGAGGAGGTGGTGGTGGTGGCGGTGGCGGTCGTGGTTTCTCTAGATCTGGTGGCGGCGGCGGTGGCTTTAGGTCTGGTGGCGGTGGTGGCAACTGCTACCATTGTGGAGAACCTGGACACTTTGCTAGAGAATGCCCAACCAATGCTTGATCAATAAACTAACAAAAGTGTATCCTCGACATTACTATGGGCTTAAGATTTTTGAGGTACATTTGGTTAATTAGTTCTTAGCTTTTCTTTTTTCTTGTTAATTGAACAATACATTGGAAGTCACATTCTAGATCTTGTGTCTTAATCCTATGAATATATTTGGAGGGCTCGTCCTTAATCTCAGTTTTGTTCGTGAACTTTGATGTTTTCTCCTATATTACTTCTCTTGATTATGTTATATCAATCTGGTTGATTCTCTACTTCATGTCTTTATGCAATTCAAGAATTGTTTCCAGTTATATTGGATGATCAACTTTTGATCTTTAGATGTTAATATATATGCTTGTTTAATGGTATTTAGCACAAAGTTTCTGATGTGTTAATGGGGATCTTTCATGAATGTTATTTGAATTTATCACCCAAATGACCACTTTCTTGTTTATAAAGTTGGGTAATGTTTGGACATTGAAATGGGATAAGATATTGAATTAATTGTTCTTTCAAATTTGAATGAAAACACAGGATGTTTTGTCTGTTTAGTGTAAAATGAACAACCATTCATGGGAAAGTTGTGTTTCTTTGTATAAAAGAAATATATTATTATCATAATCATATTTGGATTATATTTATCTTATTTATAGTTTTTTATTTTGTGAATAATTATAATTAATTTGTTGTACATAAATTATTGAATATTATTTAATTTGTGTTCTAGAAAAACACAATCGTAACAAGATCTTACCAATATGTTTGTTTATCAATGGTGGAAACAACTTTAACTTTTTAAGCTGTAAACTTAATTATACAAAGTGCAATAGGAAGAAAGCAATTTAATTATAAAAAGATTTAAGATCATCTTGACCATGTGCATCTAAACGCATAAAATCATGATGCTCTCTCTAATTTGTGATAAATGGATGTAGTTGTGATGCTTTATGCAAGTTTTGCGATTAGCAATGCTCTATGTTGAGTTAATGAACGATTTTTGGCGGCATGATTTTAAGTTAATGAATAATTTTGAGGGCTCTATATGAGATTTTTTAGAAGAATTGATAAATTTTGTAATGTGGGATAATATTAATTACGGATGACAATTAATGGCATTAGGGGCGCAGCCAATATTTAAGGATAACGGGGTTTATATTGTGTCCGACAAAGGACTTGTACGATAGTGTAAAAAAAATCTTAGAAGAGTTATATACTCTATTGGTTAATCGGCCAACTCATAATGAAACTAATTAAATTAAAAGAATTAAAGTAAATGGAGGTGATTCGATAACTAAATATGGGTATAGTAAGTCTATGAGATGTTAATTGTGGGCTCCAAGTTTACTTATAGTCGTTACCCTTTTACTTTTCTATATATTAATTGCAATTTTAATAAAGATTGGCAAGAATTTTTATCACAAAAAACCTATGGACTTTACATTATACATACACCTATATACTATAGTTTGGACTTTTAAAGGAGATTGAGCCCCCCTCCTATCTCCACCCGTAAATGATATGACACTATAAAAATACACTATACAAAATGAAATTGGGTTGAAAATAAAATTTGAATTCGTTTTTGTATCGTGTTCGTTTCAAATGTAAAAAAAATGAAGTTGTATCGTGTTCGTATTCAAAATGCGACATGATTTCACATTTATTTATTGTGTTTTTTATGTTTGTCGTGTTTATGGTGTTATGCATGATTAATTATTACTTAAATAAACTAATTGTTATTTTATGTTATCTTTGTTGTGTCATGTCGTGGTTATTGTTTTTAATTGGTTTGATATTGTGTCGTGTCGTGTTCGTATTGCATAAAATATTTGTCGTGTTGTGTCGGATAAAAACATGACACGATTACCCGATTTGTAATCCCCATTATTAATAACCATGATTAAAGTGTGTTTGAGACTACTAATTTAACATGTTTATTTACTTAAATAATGAATTTTGATAAGTTAGTGGATTCTAAATTATTTAAAATAGTTTATCATTTATTTAACCAAATTATCATACTAGCCCTCTTATATATATAATAGGTTATAACATGTGGAAACCACGGGAGATAAGTTAAAAGGTTTATATAGAACAAAAAAATTAATAAATGTAAAAAAGCATTTAATTGTAGATGGTAAGTAAGTACAACTTTATTTGATTAAAAAAATAAAGTTAAAAGTTCAACATAGATTTTGAAATACTTTCTTGAACACAACATTGAAAGTTTTATTAATCAAATTATCATTCTTATCTAAAATCAATAACTTCAATCATTCTCTGCCCTTTCACTTTGATAGTGACATCCAAATTGACTGGGTCAATGTCTTTTATGAATGTAATCTTTGAAGTAGCCATATCTGTAAAAAAAAAAAAAAAAAAAAAAAAAAAGAATTAGAAAAGTCAATGAAATAAGAAGAAATATTGAAAAGACTTGGGAATTACAATCAAACTGTAGTTCACTTGAAAAGGGAATTACAACTTCTATTTTCTCTATCCCAACGGATTTTTAAAATAACATAAATAATCTATAATAAGTCACTTGATATATAAAGAGAAACAACAAAATTAAACAAAAAATCAATTAAATAAAAACTAAGAGCCAACTATTGAGGTCAATGTTTTTAGAAAAGAGTTTTTCATTGTAATTTCATAAGATAATAATCTACTTTTAAAGGGAGTGACTTTCAAGTGTTTAAAAAAAGGTGTATGAGATATTAGTACTTATATCTTATGTGAAATGACTTCTTATTACAACCAATCGCAACAATCAGCTTAAGTAGGTGCGTGATGTGTTTTTCGATATTGCCCCATAATATGGTGGCCAAAAGGTAATTTGTGCAATAAATAGTAATGCACTTTCATTTCTTTGATTTTTATAGCTTCAAACTTTTTTATTGAAGAGAAAACACATAAACACACACTATCAGGTACATACAGTCACAAACACACAAAATCAGAAAAGGTAATTTGTGCTACACATAACAATGCACTTTCATGTATTTGATTTTTATAGCTTTAAATTTATTTATTGAAGAAACTAGACACATAGACACAGACAATCAGATACACATAAACACACACAATCATAAAAGGTAATATGTGCATCAAATAGCAATGCACTTTCATTTATTTGATTTTTATAGCTTCAATCTCTTTTATTGAACAAAATTGACACATGGACATACACAACCAGATACATGTAGGTCAAAACACACATATTTATTTATACAGGGACCATTTATTTTATTTTGAAAGCTAACTGAAATAGCAATGTACTTTTAAAGAGAGTTCCCTTCAAGTATGTCAAAAAAAGTTGGAAGAAAAGCAGTTATTTGTTAGATATGACAGAAAAAAAAGTCAATTAAAGAGTAAAATACCCTTGGGAACATTTTCTGTCCAACACAATCAGGAAAATATCACCCATTTACCCATTTTGCCCACCAGCTATGAATCAATAAAGTTTGGGGCTCTATCCTATGAAGCTTTACATTTCGGTTTGATAATTTTAAGTAAATTCCCGAAATACCCTTCAACTACTTGTCCCCAATTAATTAGGTTTCCATTTGTTCATCGTTTTTTATTTTGTTTTTGATACAACATATACAGTAAGGGTCCATGTGTAAACGTAAATGGCCCATATGCAAGTCAAAGAAAGTGGAGAGTTGAAAAAGAAGAAAAAGAGATTGTAATTTTGCCATCCATTGATGTCTATAGATAAAGAAGTTATGGGTCGATCAAACGAGTAAATCTCTTCCTGTGTCTTCACTCTATATAAACCTATTCACTCTCTGTACAAAAAAAAAAAAAAAAAAGTAGGATGCTATTATATGCAAAAAAAAAAAAAGGTAAAAATCACCAAAATGACCAAATAGGTAAAAAAAATTGATTTCACTAAAAAAAAAACTTTTACATTATGTTAGGATTGATTAGATAAAGTACCTTAAAATGTTGTAAAGATAAATGAGTTATTTGTTAGACATGACAGAAAACAAAACAAGTCAGTTAAAGACTAAAATACCCCTGGCCCATTTTCTGTCCAACACAACTGGGAAAATGTCACCCATTTACCCATTTTGCCCTCTAGAAATAAGGAATTAAACTTTACATTTTTGTTTTTTCCAAATAATAATTAAAAAGGAATAATAATTTTTAAATCTAACAAATTGACCAAACCTCTAAAATGATATTTTTTTATATTTATTTAATTAACCAGGAACCATTTCTTTAAATTTATTTAAAACATGGACATCAATAGTAACATTTTTTTCCCTGTACTAAAACTGAAAAAACAAAAAACAAAAGTAGGATGCTATTATATGCAAAAAAAAAAAAAAAAAGGTAAAAATCACCAAAATAACCAAAAAGGTAAAAATAATCGATTTTACTAAGTAAAAACTTTTACTTTATGTTAGGATTGATTAGATAAAGTACCTTAAAATGTTGTAAAGATAAAGGAGTTATTTTTTAAGATATGACAGAAAACAAAAAAAAACAATTAAAGACTAAAATACCCTTGGGAAATGTCACCCATTTGCCCGTTTTGCCCTCCATATATGAATCAATAAAGTCTGGGGCTTATCAGTACTACGTGTTCTCTATACTATGAAACTTTACATTTTGTACAAAATAAAGTAATATTTTTCTAAAATTATGAATTTTGGTAAACTAATAGCCAAATATGTTTAGCCAAGTTCATATATGTCGTTAGAATCTCATCATATCCCGACTTTATAATGAATGGATTGGAAGAACTTGGTGATGATCAGTTACACTTCAAAGAACATCAAAACAAAAATAAGGAATGATGATTACACAACATATATTTTTAGTTAATAGAACTGCATTAGTATTAATGTATAAATTTTGAGTTATGAAGATGAACTAACCAGATTTGTTATGTCGAGACTATGCAGAAATTATAATATTGAAGATGAGAAAGAAGAATAAAAATTGATAATGAGAATGGATGTTGAAGACGACAAAACACAATATAAATGGAGTGAGTATTATTTTGAAATTCCTGATTTTTTGGGATCCATTTAAATTTTGAAAAGAGTTTAAAAAAGATAAGATTTGTAATCAATGAAATTGAACGTAAATAGTTATTGTGTCCAAAAAAACATAGAATTTTAATTTGAAATTCGAATTTATATGAATCCGAAAATGAGAAAGCAGAAAAAAAATTGGGATTTTTTCTACATTTATGTAATTATGCAATATTTTAAATTTTATTTAATTTTAGAGTATGATTATATTGAGAAAATGACACGTGACAGGTTAGCAATGTAGAAAGGGACATGTGGCACATTAAATATTTTGTTATATATATATATATATATATATATATATATATATATATATATATATATATATATATATATATATCATTATTGATTATTTTACATCTATAAATATAACTTAAACTCCATTGTTAACATTGGAAAAACTAATATACACATTTACAAATAAACATAAGTTGTTTTAGATAATAATACCAACCACCCCTAAAACTATGTTTGTTGAATAAGAACAACAAAATATAACCAACAATCAAGAGAAAATGACCAAAAATTAAGAAAGGCACATCCCTAACTTAGTGTATGATCTAAAAGTTGTATAGGAGTACAAAACCAATTTTACTTTTTCCCCGTACTTTATATTTTTGGCTTATGGACTTATGTATGTATATGTATCTAACTCAAAGTCGCAAATCTCCACCTTGACCTGGATTAATACCATGTCGAACCGTATTTTTAATACAAAATTACTTCTGCAACTGAAAATGAAAACTGGCTTTGCAATGTCACACCTTATGATCTGATGAGTCAAACACTCTATATGTTGACTGACAACGCCATCGCCAACATCAGGACCAACGTCAACGCCTTAAGACCTTATCAGCGTCATCATGTAGATAGTGATCATATGTAATATTTGTATATTATATTCTTATATGAATATGTATATAATAGAAAGCAGATCTGAAATCTTTGTGGTAAATTAAGATCGGTTCTTAGTATAGAATATATATATATATATATATATATATATATATATATATATATATATATATATATAAAATCCTTTGATTAAAGGGATATACTAGTATAATTTAGTATATATTCAACATTAGGGTAAATCCCTAATGGAATCGTCTTGGTGACCATCTTTGTGACAATCGTTCTGTTGGTGAGAACAACCCCTTTCTTGGTGAAAGACATCTTTGTGATTAACTCATGTTCTTTACTTTTTCTGCTCTTTGTTTTGCTTAGTTGGTTTACTCTTGTTTATTATACTTGAAGTCTATCCAATCGATACAAACCTTTAATTGGTATTAGAGCATGTTTTTGATACACTCAAGTAATTATGTCTACCTCTTATAATCCTAAATCGACTGCTTGCAACACGATCCCTCTGTTTGATGAACTCAACTTTACTGCTTGGAAATCAAAGGCCATGAATGCTCTCGAGATCATGGAATTTGACATGCTCGACATAATTAACAAGGGTCCCATAGCCGTTATACATTAATCATCCAATGATTGTGCATCAAATAATGAACTAAAGAAGAAATCTGTGTCAGGATACAACAAGGAAGGAAAAAGGGTGTTAAATCTAGATGTAAAGGTGAGAGTTGCTATTGGAAAGTCACTCCTTTTTTATGTCTATCGTTTGGTTAAAAACTGCTCAACTGCATAAAAGATGGTGATCACACTATCATCTTCTTTTGAAAAAGAAAAATCTCTCAGATCAGATTTTGCAGTTAAAAAGGAACAAAAATCTAATGTTAAAAGAAAAAATCTTGGAACCAAAGTTTTTTATTGATGTGGTGATGCCTCTCACAAAGTCAGTGAGTGAACTTTTGAGAAGGGCTCCATTTGTGCTGACAACATTATGACTCGAAATAAGAATTGGATAAAAAGGGAAACTCTTTAAGTTGTCTCCTTGATGCTTGTTATCATATTTTTTCTTAAGTGACCTATTTCAAGATAGGTCAGCGTATATTAATTGTATATTTTAGTTTCAGGGGTAAATAACATATCTAGTTTTTAGATAGTGGTTGCTCAAGAAATATGACCGAATTCAAGTCTCTTCTGGAAGATTTCATAAATAAGGATGATCCTGTTGTTACATATGGAGATAATGGAAAGGGAGCTACAAAGGGACATGGAACCATCAAGTGCAATTATGTTATTTTCAAGAATGTCTCTTACGCGAAAGGTCTTCAACATAATCTCACCGCAATTAGCTAACTATATGATGCTGGCTATGAAGTTTTCTTCAACAAGAGAGAAGGAAAACGTTGTTGATCAAAAGAATGTCATTGTTCTGACCGCAAATCGATAGAATAACATTTATGTTTTGGATATGTTTTCTTATGACAACTCTCTTCATCGCTGCCTCTTCTCTCATGCTCATTCTCATCTAAATTGGTTGTAGCACAAGAGGTTATCTCATTTGAATTTCAAGAATATATCAAATATTTCTGGGAATCAGCTTGTAAGAGGAATTCCTAAAATGCATTTTGTCAAATATAAACTATGCTCATTGTGTGAAAAGACAAAAAAAAAGTCATCCTTCAAGCCAAAGTGTTCTACCATTATCAAACCACTTCATCTTCTCCACGTGGACCTTTTTGGACCAGTCCCGATTATGTCAAGGGCTGAGAAGAAGTATACTTTCGTCATTGTGGATGAATTTTCAAGATTTGCATGGGTAATCTTTTTAAGGAAGAAGATTCATGGTGCTGATGAAATCATTTCACTCATCAAGCAATGGGAAGTTCTTTATGATCATAAAGTTAGACAATTACGTAGTGATCATGGAACTGTATCTAGAAACTCCTCCATGGAAGACTTTTCTTTAATCTCAGAAATCTCTCAAAACTTCTCTGCTAATAGAACTCCCCAACAAAATGGCATTGCTGAAAGAAGAAATATAACTCTCATTGAAGCTGGAAGAACTATGGTCGTTGAAGCTAGTCTTCCTCTGCCAATTTGGGCTGAAGCTGTCAACACGATGTGTTACACCCAAAATCATTCCATCATTTTTAAATGTCATGGGAAAACTGCCTATGAGCTACATAAGTGGAGGAAACCGGAAATCTATTACTTTCATGTGTTTGGGTGTGTTTGTTACATTTGGAATCAAAGAGATCAATGCTCTAAGTTTGAAGCTAAAGCTGATGAAGGAGAGTTTCTAGGTTACTCTAGTGTATCCAAGGCTTTTAGGGTATTCAATCTCTCAAGGAAAACTGTTGAGGAAACTGAACATGTCACTTTCGATGAAGACCCATTCATTCATGATCGGATCGATCATCCTTCATCCATTCCGAATGAACTTACTTATAGCCCTTCAGAACCTGTTCCTAATTTCTTGCTAAATGACATTGCGCCTGTTGTTTCCAGTGTTGATCAAATTATTAGCTCTCAACCTATTTTTGAAGATCAGCATGTAATCTCTGAAGAGCTTGAGTCATTTAATCAGGAAGCTTATGTTCCAAATAATAAGAATGAATGTTCTAATCCTAGAATCCTTCGAGATCATCCTAAATCTCAAATCATAAGAGATGTAAATTCTGATATTCTCATTGGTAGCAGAGTCAGCAGCAACTTCTATATGTTTGTGAATTTTGTCTCAATGATTGAACCAAAGAATGTCGGTGATGCTCTGAAAGAAGCTGACTAGATCAAGGCTATGTAGGATGAGCTGAATAAATTTGAACATCATCGTGTGTAGACTCTTGTTCCCAAACCTTAAGGAAAAGCTATCATTGGCACTCTCTGGATGTTCATAAACAATATGGATGAACACGGGATCGTCATAAGAAATAAATCAAGACTTGTGGCTCAAGGTTTTTGTCAACTGGAGGGGTTAGACTATGATTATGGCTAGACTTGAAGTAATTCATCTATTTTTTTATTTGTATTTTTTTGCTTTTGCTTCATTCAAGAACTTCAAAGTCTATCAAATAGACGTTAAGACTTCCTTTTTACATGGAGATATTAAAGAAGAAGTATTTCTAAAGTAACCTCCAGGGTTTGAAAGTGAAGAATTTTCAAGTCATGTATATCGTCTTGATAAAGCTATGTATAGTTTAAAGTAGGCACCTAGAGCGTGGTATTTGGCGAGTTATCTTCTTGAAAGTGGATATACATGAGGAAAGATTGACAAAACTTTGTTCATCAAGCATTAAGGATCTCACATCATTCTTGCTCAAGTTTATGTCGATGATATCAATTTTAGATCCACTAATAAGAAACTAAGTTCTGAATTCACTGAGATCATGGCTAAGAAGTTTGAGATGAGCATGATGGGTGAACTACCTTTATTTTTAGGTTTGCTGGTTAAAAAATAGATCGATGTAATTTTTGTTTATCAAGCTAAGTACATTGCAGACATGCTGAAGAAGTTTGGATTTTCTGATTACAAGCCAGAAAATACTCCAATGTCCTCATTAACATCTATTGGTGATGATCCAACTGGCATTGATGTGAATGCAACCCTGTATCGAGGAATGATAGGTTCACTGCTTTATCTTACTTACAATCATCTTGACATTATGTTTGCTAGCATATTGTGTGCTCGTTATCAAGCCAGTCTTAAAGAATCTCATACTCTCACTATAAAAGGATTTTTCGTTACTTAAAGCATACAATCACTCTTGGGTTATGGTATCCTCGTGATTATGAGTTCAAGTTGGTGGGATACATTGACTCTAATCAAGTTGGATGCAACATTGATTGAAAAATGTACTTCGGGAGGGGCTCAAATGCTTGGAGATAGATTGGTGAGCTGGCCCAGCAAGAAGTAGACATTAGTGGCTTGCTCTACTGCTAAAGCTAAATATGTAGCCACTGGAAGGTGTTGTGCTTATATTCTACTGATTTTAAATCAACTTTTAGATTCTGGACTAAACTTCTTAAAGACTCCTATCTGCTGTGACAACATCTCCATTCAGATGATACATAATCCAGTGTAGCATTCCGAAAACAAGCACATCGATATCTGTCATCACTTCGTCAAGAAAATTGTTCAAAAAGGAAAAGTGGAGTTGTTCTACATCCCATCCATTGATTAACCGGATAAAATTTTAACTAATCCATTGGATGAGAAGACTCTAAACAAATTGATTGCAAATCTTAGCATGCTTTCAATGACTTAATCGTTTTCTAACTCGTTTGAAATAAGCTTTGCTTCTAATGATTACAAGCATTATATTTTCTCTCTATTATCTATCTTTCAGGCCTATCTAAGAGTTAGAAAGAGATGGGGTCATCTAGAATGTTATGAATGCTCTAGTTGTTGAGAAGAATATTGGAATCAAGTCTTCTTCTTGTTGACAATAATCTTTCTCTCCTCAACTCATTGTTATGGATGCAAGGAGGAACCATCAATACAATGAGTCTTACTTTCATCTACTGACTCTTAATCCAATAAAACCTTGAATCCTCTCGTGTTGATCTTATCAACACAATGGTTTCACAGATTTGTGCTAGTTAACTCGTAAGTTATAAAGACTGGTTTTTTCTTCTCTATTGCACTTGATGAACATGATGCTTGGAATCCATCTGCAACATCTCAACGATAAATGGCTTCAT
Organism: Lactuca saligna; assembly: GCF_052625555.1. Lineage (NCBI taxonomy): Eukaryota > Viridiplantae > Streptophyta > Magnoliopsida > Asterales > Asteraceae > Lactuca > Lactuca saligna. The sequence goes on along the minus strand of NC_136419.1, from coordinate 70,626,794 downwards.
CATTCCAGGTTTGCAGTAAGTTGTATTGATATTAATGTGTTTGATCTTGGTTGTGTTTTATTTTATAGCCAGACTTGAAGGATAGAACTCTCGAGGAAAGGAAATCAGTTAATGAGTATTTATTTCAAAAGATCTCTCTTTGGTGATTTTACTCAAAATATTTTTTGCTTTTATGATCCTTTTAAAAAGGATACGTAGAGATCCTTTGGAAAAGCTGTATATTCCTTTTTAAACTATTCTTCTATTGACAATCTATTACACTTTTGTTTTCTTGTACCATATTAAATGAATTAACGGTGAACTTCAAAAGTTCTAGACTGCAACTCAACTCTATGATACAGAAGTTAAACCACTTCTTATTGACCAACTGAAACCATTTATGATTCACGCTTATTCCACCTCAACGTAACTAAAACAGTCCATTCTCTACCTAATTTCTTCTCAATAAACATTACGATTAACTGTGATATACCATACACTGATAAAAGTTTGAAATGTTGTACTAATGGTTAGTATATGTACGTAGACTATCACACACACCAACCCCTTTCTACCCTTACATTCTTCTTTAAAGCTTTATGATTCAGAATAATGTACCATACACTGATGAGAGGTTGAAAAAACATATGCCAATGGTTAAGCTAAACATCACAACTTATCAAACGCATCAATCCATTCTTTCCATATATTCTTCTTTAGAACTTTATGATTTAGCGTATGAAGCCAGATGCTGATGAGAATTTGAAAAATTTGTGTCGATGGGTATATCATTGTTTGTGGTATATTAGATGTACCTACCCACTCTTTCCCATCAATTCTTCTATTAAGAAGTTAATGATTCACTGTCGATGGGTATATCATTGTTTGAATAGAAGCAAAATCCAAGGGGGACTGAGCTATTAGCTGATATCAACATTTAACATTCTATTTTATCAGCTCATCATCTATCCGTCCAATGTTGTTGCTTTTACTGTTTCTACTGCTGAAGAACTTAAATAGGAAGAGTCAATACACTTTCTCAGGGGGAGAATTCATTAAATCTAAAGAACTTAAAGTTTCAATCTTAGTCTTAAGGGGAGCACAAGCCGAAGAACTTTTTTGAAGATTAGTTTTGACATCATAAGATAAAGGGAGATTATAAGGTCACACCTTATGATCTGATGAGTCAAAAACTCTATACGCTGACTGCCAGCACCAGCACCAACATCAACACCATCTTCAATGCCTTAAGACCTTATCATCATCAGCGTGTAGATAGTGATCATATGTAATCTTTGTATATTACGTAATTATACGGATATGTATATAATAGATAGCAGATCTGATATCTTTGTGATAAGGATCGATTGTTAGTATAGATTAGATACAATCCCTTGAGTGAAGGGATATACTAGTATAATTTAGTATATATTCAACATTAGGGTGAAACCCTAATGTAATCGTCTTGGTGACAATCATTCTCTTGATGAGAACAACCCGTTTCTTGGTGAAAGACATATTTGTGATTAACTTGTGTTCTTTATTTTTTTTCTGTTCTTTGTTTTTCTTAGTTGGTTTGTTCTTGTTTATTATATTTGAAGTGTATATTATCGATACAAACCTTCAGACTTACAACACCTGTACTCAAAAGCTTGATAACCAATATGCATCTACACGAGTCAGGCTTAAGCTATATACTCATAGACCAGATATTTACAAGTTCTCACAACTTCTCCTCAACCGATATTTAACACTTTGCCACACATAACGTATCACCCACTCATAAAGAAACATGGGTTTGTGACCAACACTGACCTTTTCGAAGATACATATAACCGTATAAACTCCCTGATGCATTGGTAAATGCTTCAATCCAACTATGTACTTAGAAAACTAGTGGGTGTACACGATCTTTACTTCCTTATGATCCATAAACCCCTTAGGGTCAACAATGTAACATTCTTCACCAATGTCAACATGAATAAGTAACATTTGTCGCATTACAGGGGGAATTTCCTTTGTATTCAACCTTATCCATCAAACTATAACCCTTAGCCACAAGTAAATCCTTGAACTACACAACCTCCATACTGATTATTGTTCTATGAAACCAATTAAAATTTGATCATGTGTCCTCAACACATCAAAAATAAAACCGATAAAAAGGGAACCAGTTGACGATTACCATTTGTAAAAAATGTTTGATTTTTGGGATGTAATAGCACTTTGAATTCTAAGAATCGTGAAACACTTTCAAATAAATGGTTATAAACCACCTTTGTCTAAAAACTATCATAATCAATTTTCTGTTGCAAAATTATCCAAACTACCACAAGACAGTTTGCAACTGTCATAAACTGTCACAAAACCGGGGTTTCTGTAAGGGTCTAGACAAAATAAAAAAATTAGGTTTTCGACCCCAGCCAGAGACTTGCCCCTTGGACCCCACCATGGGCTACTGTCCCTTGGACCCCCTACCAGGGACATTGCCTTCGAACCCCCATTTGTTCAAGGGTTTCACCATAGGCTTGACAATTCTCGACACGCCTCATGACCCGACACAAAAATAAACAAGTTTGGGTTGAGTTTTTCAACTCACCGACCCGTCAACCTGCCAACCTGCCAACCTGTTTATTAAACGGATCGTATATGGGTCTGCCAAAAAATATATGGGTTGACCCGCCAACTCGTTTATGATTTTAATTATATATATATATATATATATATATATATATATATATATATATATATATATATATATATATATATATATATATATATATATAAGTATTATTTCTATTAAGTATGATCCAACCTATGATCGATTTGATGTTGCTATCGTACACTTCCTTACTTCTTTATTCTCAGTATTTTGTTCACACAAACGCATTATACAAGTATGCACTATGAAGTAACCGATAATCTGTTATCTATTTAATCTATTAAGTGGGAAACTAAGAACACAAAAATATTTACTTAAAGTGAAATGTTTAATAAAACCATAACTTTTACTCTACTTTTCTTATATCACTATGCATAAGTTTTGCTTGATTATATTTTATATGTAATCTATTAAGTGTTAAATAGGGAAAGTCAAGAACCAAAATCTAACACACACTAATTTGACCCACCCTCCCGGTATAAATAAACTTATTGACATGTCGTACATTCTTAATATATATCAAGATTATATTTGGTCAACAAATTAAGCCGTTACACTTAAATACATATTGGTAATGCAAATCACGAACAAAGCATAAAGCTAACCATTATCGACTACCAAGATCCAAAAGTCAACTAATTTCATATTTTAATAATTTGATTTTAAATATTTAATATCAAATTAAAATTCTTGAGTAAATTTCGCTTAATCTACCAAAAATCTCATTCTCTACTCCTCTACAATTTAGGTCTTTTTTTCTTTGATTTTTTTTCGATCTTCCTATAATAGTAAACCAATATATACAATTTAAGACTACTTTTTTATATCTCATTAAAGATGAATCAAAATTTAGGCCCTTAAATTTGGCCACATCAATCGGTCATGATGAACATGCTAATAACATGGCATGCCTCCAACATCATTAACACCACCATAACGATGAAACCACAACACTACCATCAACAATGCATCCACCACTTCCCACTACCATTTTTCAGGGCCGACTCAAATCTTGATGCAGAATAGGAGACTGAATTGGGCCTAAAAATATGCAAAAACACATAAACATTTGTATAAGCCTAATATACATGTATATTATAAAGTCATCACGTGTAATTCGCGAGGGCCCACAAAAAATGAAATAATATGTCAAAAATAATAAGACCATCCAAAGAATTTGCAATGCCATTGCTGTCATATAAGATTTCATCTTTCTATATAATTTCTATATATTCAAGACTTGCAAGTGATTTTATGTTATTATTTTAATAAAAATTATATTTAAATATTAAAACCAATCAAAGTTAGATGTCCCACTATTTTGTCTTTCCAAAACTTGATGAATGAGGCTGAATTAGACATTTCTTTGTCACATCTTAAACTTGTACGGATATCGATGCTCTAAGGGGCCATAAATATTTTTTCATTTTGTAGTTTATTAATGATTATACCGATATAAAATGAATTCTGATATATATATATATATATATATATATATATATATATATATATATATATATATATATATATATATATATATATATATATATATATATATATATATATATATATATATATGCAAAAAAACTGTTGTATACGAATCACTTTCCATATATATAAATGTTTTATTTTACATCAAGGGCTTTTTGCTTCGCTTTTGCCCTAAAATCCAAAATATGTTTAAATTGGTCCTGCCACCGGTAAGTAATACATCTTAAAAAAAATAATAACAACAACGCTAACTCAGAACCATTAACCATAAGGATCGGGTTATAAAAAGGAACGTAATATATATATATATATATATATATATATATATATATATATATATATATATATATATATATATATATATGCAAAAAAAACTGTAGTCTACGAATCACTTTCCATATATATAAATGTTTTATTTTACATCAAGGGCTTTTTGCTTCGCTTTTGCCCTAAAATCCAAAATATATTTAAATTGGTCCTGCCACCGGTAAGTAATACATCTTAAAAAAAAAAACAATATCAACAACGCTAACTCACAACCATTAACCATAAGGATCGGGTTATAAAAAGGAACGTAATATATAAATTGTCTTTCATAGACCACTTCAGATATTAGAAAAAGAGTATCCATTTATTCGGTAAAACATAATAATATATTTGAAAATACTTAACCAACTTTCTTAAACTATATGAAACACAAATCATATTATAATACTAGTAAACAGGCAAATATCAATTAACAAAACGATAATGTTTTAAAAGGATCGAAAGTTGAATAAAGTGTTTGTAATTTAACTCACCTTAAAGTTTTAGAAGATTAGTTACAAGTCATTATCATTCTTTTCTACAAGAAAGTATGAAATCGAATTATTTGTAGCATGACGGTTTCTTTGCCTAAGATGTCTACACCTAAACCCTAATCACTTACAAATCATGTTTTCTATTTCGCATTTGGTTTCTTTTTCTTATTATGTGAAAGACGACTCGTCTTAATGTTATGGCCAGGACTTCTTCTTAGCATGATCCAATCCAAAAGGATTAACAGAAAAAAAGTGATCGCTTAGTTTTCTAATCTCTAATGTTGGGTTGTTAACTTTTCAATTTGTGTGGCTATTACTTCTAGCAAATAAAAGTTGTCAAGTAACTCTCAGACTCGAGACCAATGTTTTGAAAACCATTTCGAACTGGTTGTATAGGACCTGACGAAAAGAGCGGTTAAAACAACATTGATTTTATGTCTATTTATGATCCGGAAAATTGTTCACTATACTACATATGGGAAAAGTGATCAAAAATAATAAAAATAATCAAAAATTTTATTTTTTCCCTATAAATAGACTACAATATCGACATATTTTCATATCTAATTCTGATTCTTTATTTCTTATCTCTTTCGATTTCGTATTTTTTTTTTGTCACGGATCATTCGTTTCCAAATAGATTTAATTTGAATTTTGGTTGCTCTCAAGAACATTCAAATACTCAATACTATGAAAACTCTCAATTCTTTTCAAATGCCAATCAAGCCTTTGAAAATTTTCAAACCTCACAAAACATTGAAAAACAACCATAAGACAGTAAATGGGATGTTGCTGAAGATATCACTTTAATGTCATCCTGATATATTGCTAGTCAAAACAAGACGCATGACAAAAACCAGAAAAAGTATCATTATGGGCACGAGTAAGTGAATTATATGTAGAAGCTCAAGCTGAAAATACAGGAAAGATTGGTAACAAAAATGAAGATCAAATGAGAAATCGTTGAAAAAGAAGTGGAATGACCGAGAAAGATATTGAAAACAAATCTCATAAATATTATGAGGCAAATGGGAACGACAAGTTTAACGACTTAGTTGTTTTTAATGAAGTTATGTGTAAAATTCCGAAGTGGGCTATACAGAAAGATCGTGGCACAACACGTTCATTTCTTGGATGTGAGGAGGATAATGAAGAAAGTGGTGGCAGCACAAACAAAAATCAAGGACTACTGAAGACGGGGACTACTACAACCTTGAGAAAATCAAGGACTACTGAAGAAGGGGACTACTCCAACCCCGAGATGCCAAGTAATGGTGGTACAACAACTCAACTTCCAATGGGTAGAGATGCGACTAAAAGAAGAGGAAAATGTAAGGTTTCTAATGAAATTGTTGAAGAACTTCGTGCAAAGAGACTTAGTAGAGATACTGAAGTTTAAGTCATTAAAAAAACTTGGCGTGGATCAACAAAGGGAACAGACAATCACTGATAGAGAGATAATGAAAATGCAACTTGTGCATCTTAACACATTGTTACAAAAGAAGCACTTGTCTGTGACATCCCCAATTTCACGGCTAGAAAAAACCGATTTGTTTATGCTTTATTTTAAAATTAGAGTATTCTTTTGAAGAATAATATTGCAGAATGTATTCCCAAAAAACATCATAATGATGTTATCAAAGCATTTTCGAAGAAATATATTTTTATTTAAAACATCAAGATGTCATCGTTAATACAGAAACATAGGTATAAACAGACCTTATATTCATTCACACTAATAATTTGATGGGTTTTGGTCATAAGACATCCTATGTGCTCATACAAACCCTAATGCTTGGATCTAGGTTTCTCTATTGTACATGCTTTGAATCCAAGACTATAAACCCTAATTCTAGCATGCAAGTAATCATATTAACATGTAATTAGGTTTAAGATCATACCTTGATTGTTATGTAGCAATAACAATCCCAAATCTCCTTGTATTGACTTTGGAATGCTTAGAGTCACAAGTGTCACTCCTCTAATGGTTCACAAACACCATAAGCAAGAGGATGAAGAGGAGAGAGGTTGGAGGCTGCCAAAACGTGTGTAAACCCTTACAAGAAGCTTAGCCACGTTTTTGAGCCTTAAGGGGTCGTTATATAGTTGCGCTATTAGGGTTATCTAACAAGGAAACCCTAATTTGAATGCTTAAGCCCTAAGCAACCCATAGACTCCTTTAATTAAGCCCATGGACGATTTCCTTATGGGTTTCCCATTAGAATTCGTCCATCCCTTAATACAAGGCAATCCATGGCCCAAATTGCAATTATCCTATAATTACAATTTCAGTCCCTTAAGTTTAATTAATCTCTTTTAGTCACAAAACTAATTACCAATTAATTATTGACTAATATTAATTAAACAATATGATTTCTCCTTTAATATATTATTCCCATAATATATTAATAAATTATATTTAATCCTTACTCTCCATAATTCATCCTATCAAGTTGCTTTGGTGAAGGCAACCCAAAAGGACCATGCACCATCGGGTCAAGTACATACCAAAATAGTTATGGACTTAGACACTAATCCAACAGTCTCCCACTTGGATAAGTCTAACAACTATTTTGCATATGACTTCAGATCCTGATCTGCAATCGTAGCTTTCCAAAGCCGCTGTCAACTCTGATCATATCAGATACGCGTGTCCTTAGATAAGGGATCATATATTCCTCCATTCTAGATATCGTATGAGATATGATTTCTAATCATTCTCTTTGTACTATATCTCGATTTCCGATTTATGACGACAGACTAATTGAACAAATCAAATTAGCCCTAGCCCGGCCGAGCATTTACGTATGTCATCACTAAACCATCGAGGGGCCCAAAGATATCGCTTTTATCCTACCTTGGATAAAAGGAACGGATAAACTTTGATACAATGCTTGCTTGCACTCACTAACCAAATCACACACAACAATATGTTTTATAACACCAAGTTACTAGTGCGTTTACATATTATCAATGTGCAACCGACTAGCAAGATACAACTCACACATCTCGGTTTCAAGAATATAAGATATTATCGTCTCACTAATCACTCGAGATAGTGATCCAAGTGAGCGTGGGTTTAATCCAATGCTCAAATCATATTCATAAGCACTCATGAACGTTGCAGCAAACATTTGCTTATGTCTAATACTTTTCTAGACAATCCACACACCAATTCACGACAGTCTTCATTCATATCTACTTCCAACATATGAACGACTGTGACCCGTTCGAATAATTCGATTATTCTTAATAAACTCAATTATTCTGGAAGTCAAAACATGCAAGGTGAAACACAAGAAGAATACTAATCCCATATGGCCTCAAACCTTTGAGTATAAACAAAACACGTTTTATTTATCACCATATCGATTACTCATTATTTGTCATTTCGGGTAATCAACTTCTTACTTGAATTATTACACTTGTCCCATGCTCCTAGCATGCACACAATGTTTACCTATGGTTCTTACTTTTGTGAAATAGACAAATTGAACACATTTCCAATCATTCTCATTTTACAACTCCAAATCCATTTTCTTAAGTGCAAGAATATCAAATTTTCGCTACTTATAGAATATGCTAGATTCTAACACTTTATGCAACGATCCTTTCGTAATGTCACTGCACCAAAGTCACAAAGACTATTGCCAATGATATTACAAAGTCCTCTATCGGAGATTGTTACAAGACAATTCCTTAGATATATGATGTCTCTCTCTCAAAGTACATTCCTTTGAACATCCTTTTGCATAAAAGTTTCTAATCTAGTCATAGATTTTCAATATTTACTTCCCAATATGGACACGCTTCCATGTTTTCCATATGACAACTAATTTCTTAATAGAATCTTATCTATTCGTAATGATGTCGATATTGTCCATCCAATATGGAACCATTTCCATAATTTCCAGTACTATACTTCCAACTACTCACAAGCGACCAATTCTCGTCGAACTTCGAATCGTCCTTTGATAGTTGTTTAATTAGTTTAGTCAGAACCAATTCTAGTCCCTTTTCCCTCTAAATGCACTGGATATTTGGAAAATTTTAGAATGGTCAAACATTAAAGCATTTGCAATCGATCCTATACCCATAGCGTATGGGACACGATGCACAATGTTTTATTTGCTATGTTCTCAAAATTCGAATTGTGAAGAGGAATGCCGTAATCATAATCGAAACTTTAAGAACACACATTGTACCCTTGACTAAGTTTATTAACATTTCTCAACCTAATCCTTTAGATTTGAAATGAAGCATAATATTATCTCCCTTAATTTTAGCAAAACAACCTTTCAACTCTTTCAACTTTGCAAAGTATGACTCTTGTTTTCTATAATTAATATTGCCAACTATGCAATACGTGCCTTAATAATCATACAATCATAACATTTATGCTCCCACTATCATGATGATTATTATAAAACATAACACTTATGCTCCCACTAGCTTCGACATGTATTCATAAACATCTTAACTTTCAGAAAAACAATACTTATTAAATTTCTTAAGTTCATGTTTCTAATACTTAGTGCTTTGATAATCTTTTATCAAGACTTCTTGAACTTATACACCTTTGCCTTCGATAGTTCATATGTGTGTCTAAACAATTAAGACTAATTTCCAAACCTCACAATTCAAATTATGGAAAGGGATGCCGTAACCATGATCGAATTCGAGAATGCAATTTTACAATCACTATCTTTTAAAATCTTTCTTAGTGAAAGCATTTCCTCACAATCATTTTCATGAATGAGGAAATCTTATGACACTTAGATTTAAATGGTGTATGTGTTCCTATCCATGTGAATTTGTTAAAAACCAAAGTTTACGACAAATTCAAACTCATATGGATCGAACTTTCTTAATCTTGATTTCTTGCCTTATGGTAGCACAGCTGCCCACCACGTCTTCCAAGTAGTTAAGCGGCTCACCTTTTCCTATCAATGTACTTTCCATTTATCAAGGTCCTTGCCTTTTATGCATTCAAATGAGAACTCATAGGACTCACATGCATAATTAACTCGATTGGATTGGCACAAAAACAAAATAATGTCTTCACGATAGGTTGTAAACCTCAACTCGTGGCTAGTGATAATCGATAAGGTTTATTTGATTTGTTTTTGAAACTTTTCAAGACTATTAAGACTCCCACTGACTCCTTGACATATACGATTCTCTTATCAAAACATTTCTTGACAAACAAATATTCAAGAGTTAGTGTAGCTTTTATCAAAACAAAACACTACATAATTTTGGTCTTAGTTGGTCTTTGTCTTATCCAAGACATCACAACTTTCCACAATTGATGAATGTTATAAACCTTCTTAATACTATTCACTCAATGTCACAATCTTGACTTTAAGACTTGTTTTAGAACGAAGTATGATTGACTTCTTGATTTGACCATTGCTTCAATCTTTGATTCCTTTTCTTGGACATACAATTGTACCAAGACTCACTTAGAGGATCAATTGAGATATGGTTCTTAATCATTAAGACCTATCATAAAGCATAAAAGCTACTCTCCCTTCTTCTTAGAATGGGGAAACTTTTATCTTTCTGCCTACTTGATTCTTCTTATTCGTTCTACTATTGATCTAAACCCTTTAATTAATTCAGAATTACACTTAATCTTATAAGTATAATCATATTTACCAAACCTTTAGTAAATCATGACGAATATATTTGTTACTCTTATGGTGAACTTGATCAACACGCAACTTTGTGTACTTGATCTCCTAGTCCTTCACTTGACACTTTGTCAACGAATTTGTCTAATTTCCAAATATGAAATTTCTCATTCATTATGCAACCAAGTTGCGTGATTCCAAATTTCAGTCCAATTGAAACTTTAGGCGATGAGAAACTCTCCCTATTTGGTAAATTCTCGACATTTCCATAAATAACATAACTAAGAATCATATCCATTCGTTGTAGAAATATGTAAACATCAATTTTTCATAACGATTTCATTGCAAGGAAGTAAACAAATAAATAAATAAGTCAAACAAATTTTATTTTATAAAAGCAGCAAAAAAACATTTGTCCTTACAATGCAAAATCTATTGAAAACTATGTAAAAGGAAAATTTCTAACAACTCTATCATAACTATCTAAGCTCAAAATCTAATCTTCAAGTCCATGAGATCGAGATCCATCTCTTGTGATTAGATTCATCTTGCTCTCTTATCAAGCTTCCTTTCTTTTCACCGATCCTTCAAAACATTCAAATGCAATCTTATCACATCATATATTAAGAATCAATGAATAGGAACTTAATGGAGTTAGATAGTGGATTCTTACCTAAAGCGTAGTCATACTTTTGACTCTCCCATCTCTTAGATCTCTTAGGTAAATAGGGCAACTTCGTCTCCAATGCCCCTTTTCTATTGACAATAAAAGCAAACTGACTCTTTTGGAACAACACATGGAACTACCTCAGACATCGCCTTTCTCTTATGATCAAACTTTTCGATCATTGCATGTCTTTCATTGCCATTGTCTATATCCATAGAGGTCTTGAAGGCAGATTCACCAATCAACTTTGCTTTTCTATTGCGCCAAATCATTGCAGATTCAGCAAGAATAAGCATATAGGTGAGATCTATAAGGGTCACGTCGTAGTTCATCATATAGTACTCTCTTACGAACTCACTATATGAGTTAGGAAGTGACTGAAGAACCCAATCAACAGCCATCGCTTCATCGACAACGGATCCCATCATTCTTAATCTATCAATGTGTGACTTCATCCCTAAGACATGTCCACACACCGACTTGCCCTCTTTATGTTTACTTGCCAAAAGGGCTTGAGTGATATTGAACCTTTCAATTTTACAATCTTGTGGGTTAGGGAGAATAATTGGAGGAGGAGGAGGAAGTGAAGCATGATTTCTTGTTCCTCGATTGAATCGTGGAATATCATCTTCATGTGGAATGCTTGTTCCACGGGATTTGAGAAGACCATAGTTGTCGAACTTTGACATCGGGAGAAAAACGAATTCAAGTTAGTTGATTGATTGAGTCCTTGGTAAATCACCCAAATGAAATTCCAAGGCTAGGACCCAACACAATATCCTACAACTCGGGAGAGGGATGCCGGAACCCAAATTGTAGAACATTTGAAGGTAAGTGAATGACGATTCACAAATTTCCACCATGAAAAATGAAAAAGAAATTTAAGTTTTAAATCTATGAAAACTCCTAGATCCTTTGAGATTCATTGAACATTTCAATGGCATGTTTAAATCTCGATATGCCCCTCTTGTTTGTGACTGGGATGCCGAGGATCACAAAGCGGGTGTGAATAACCATGCAAACTACATGGTGCCCTCACATGTTACAATCACCTATTCGATGTGCCGGTAAACCAAACACGCTCCACCGAACTATGACAAACATTGAGTCACCCTTTGCTACTTTTGCTTAGAACCATTTAGTGTGCCGGTAAACCACACACGCTCCACTAACGTCTTCACAAAGGCACAAAGTGTAATTTCATGGAATTGCATCAATTCACTTTTGCCTAAGTAACTAAGATTGGGAATTTGAAAAACATTTAGTTACTTTGTATTTCATTATACTTATAATGGAAGGTTTCATCCTATCCTACCCGTTCGGCTAACGACCCTCCACTAGTCAAGAGTGCGGTGGGTAAGAGTGGATACCCATTCAATCGCCATTTTATAGGTAATTTCCTTAAACACCCCTTACAGACCAGTTTCGTGAATGAGGCCTACTAACGGTAAGCATTATCTGATGGCAAGTTTTGAAACATTTCAAAACATTAGGGTTTTAACTATTTAAATTTCAAAACTTCAAAACTTTTGGGTTCAAATTTAAACTATAAACCCTAAAGGGGAAAATATGAAACTTTTCATAACAACAAGGATCAAATAACAAATAATCTAAACTAACATTTAGTTACATAATTATCCATATTTGATTTGTTTAATGATTTCTTGCAAAACAATTTATCAATTTACTCAAAATAATTAATCAATTATCTTATAAGGAAACAATTATCTTATTAATTGATAATTATCTTTAATTAGATCAAGAATATAGTCATATATATCATAAAATCGAATTTATATTGATCTAACATGATAAGGTAACTATCCATATGCAAAAACAGCAAGAAATCCCGAGATAAGCATTATCTGATGAGTTGACTCGTCGAGTCAGGCATGGACTCGGCGAGTCCAGCCTCCACAATCCAAAAAATCAAAATTTTCAGTTATACAATGATTCAATACAATTGAAACCAAGCTAGGCTCTGATACCACTGATGGGTTTTGGTCATAAGACATCCTATGTGCTCATACAAACCCTAATGCTTGGATCTAGGTTTCTCTATTGTACATGCTTTGAATCCAAGACTATAAACCCTAATTCTAGCATGCAAGTAATCATATTAACATGTAATTAGGTTTAAGATCATACCTTAATTGTTATGTAGCAATAACAATCCCAAACCTCCTTGTATTGACTTTGGAATGCTTAGAGTCACAAGTGTCACTCCTCTAATGGTTCATAAACACCATAAGCAAGAGGATGAAGAGGAGAGAGGTTGGAGGCTGCCAAAACATGTGTAAACCCTTACAAGAAGCTTAGCCACGTTTTTGAGCCTTAAGGGGTCTTTATATAGTTGGGCTATTAGGGTTATCTAACAAGGAAACCCTAATTTGAATGCTTAAGCCCTAAGCAACCCATAGACTCCTTTAATTAAGCCCATGGACGATTTCCTTATGGGTTTCCCATTAGAATTCGTCCATCCCTTAATACAAGGCAATCCATGGCCCAAATTGCAATTATCCTATAATTACAATTTCAGTCCCTTAAGTTTAATTAATCTCTTTTAGTCACAAAACTAATTACCAATTAATTATTGACTAATATTAATTAAACAATATGATTTCTCCTTTAATATATTATTCCCATAATATATTAATAAATCATATTTAATCCTTACTCTCCATAATTCATCCTATCAAGTTGCTTTGGTGAAGGCAACCCAAAAGGACCATGCACCATTGGGTCAAGTACATACCAAAATAGTTATGGACTTAGACACTAATCCAACATAATTTACATCTCCTTTAATCTTTCAGTGTAATGTATCATCGCATCAATACATGTGATTTAAATAAACTGAGTGGGTCGGGTTGGGAAACCTGGTGAGTACATAGGGATTTCACTCCCACAATGTTATACCACACACACACACATACACACACACATATATATATATATATACACACACACACACACACAAGTTATATAAGTCTACCTCATATAAGCAATTTTACCCCTACAACGACACAATCCATACTCCTGGATCCAAATTAACACCTTTACCTAATCCATATTCCTGGATCAGATTTGTTTAATCCATGCTCTTGGATTAATGACAAATGACTATGCCCACTCCATTTTCTCGGACTAGGGACGAATGACTATGTCTAATCCATGCTTTTGGATCAATGACAATTTTAAAGTTAGACCCTCCATGTATATCTCACATTTACTCATAAGAAGATACCACCCGATATTCATCTCAATTAATTTAGGTTTATTATATACCCTAAATTATCATATATTATTAGATATGCTATTAACGCGTATTTCAGGCAATAACAAATATTTCATGAAAGGGACTATGTACTCACTTGTTAATGTGATGACTCCAAACACGAGCAACGCTTCGCTTCTAACAATTTTATTTTCTTTCGACAAAACCTAGTATCATTATTACTAAATTTTAGTCAAATATTTATTGCGACTAATTAGTAGTTGAGCAACATTGTTTTTCTTGTATTATATAAATGTTAAACAATACTTTTCAACTATTATGTATAGACAGGGGCTAGACATGAAACACTGGAGGGCAAAAGCATTTTGGTATTTAAGCTGTTCTGAAATCCAACAACCCTATACGGCCTTTCAATCTAGATTCCCTGTACCACAAGCAGTTAAAATACATTATAATAACACTTTGTATAATATATAATACCTAGAGAATTTATTGTTTATAGGTTCATAATAATGACAATGAACTTAAAAATAAGTTATACTAAAGTAAGGTAAGCACAACTCACTTACATGGGGGTTTTAGCTATCAGTCGGGCTCTATGGGGCAGAACTCCATCGTTGAATCTTTCTAAAAAGATTGATATAGCGCTTCAACGCTCACCTTACTATACTAAAACTACAGAAAGAGAAGTCGAATCACGAGGGACCGAAATGATCGGGTGATAAGAAAAGAAAGACTCTTGAATCAAGAGAATGGTGCAAGAAATATGAGAGTCTAGAACCTCTTTATTTATAGTAATTAAATTTTCAAAAACCATCATTTATAGTTACTTAATGACCTTATAGTTATTTAAACGACTAAACACTCCTTTATACTACTACTTTAAATAGATTTAAAGATATTTGTACTAAACTAATGTCGAAAGTACTCAAAACTAGTCTGATAACGACCGCATCGTCGATACCTTTGTAATGATATATATATATATATATATATATATATATATATATATATATATATATATATATATATACACACACACACACTTTATTTTAATACATAAATATGTTATTACAAATTATAACTCATTCATATGAACTTCATTTTTGACATTTTTTATATCCATGCTTAGCTATCGACAAGATCTACAACTTTCGTCTAGAATCCGTCGACTAATTTTGAATTTATTTTTTGTCCATATTTTTATAAAATTAAATGATTTTGCTAAAATCATAACTTTCTTGTACGGACTCCGTTTTTTACATTCTTTTTATCAAAAATCTAATTTTAAAAAGTACTACGATATTCTTTTTGGTGGCTTTAGTTAAAAGTCAAAAATTCTCTTCGTAATTTTTTTACATCATATATTTATTGTGCGCGACTGACTTTTATATCTTATAAAAATCATATGTAATTCATCCAGAGTCGGATTTCTATGAAATTTATATTTTCAGGACCGGGAAGATGTGTACCTTCTCTCTCACTCTCTCTCTCTCTCTCTCTATATATATATATACATATATATATATATATATATATATATATATATATATATATGTTTCAGTAGATATTTTTTATGATTTACGGACGATTCGGATGATTTTTTCTATTTTATTATATTAAAATAATCATGAATCACATAATTTTCATATAATTTTTTTTTAATTACGTCAAATAGGTTATAATTGTTGACCATTACAATTACATTGTTTAAGATTATTTATTCACGATAATCTTCTATAAAAAATAATTTTTAACACTTATTATATCTTATTGACTAGCCTAAATCAGCAAGTGTTACATTGTCACCTGAAGATGAAAACTTGAAACGTTTTCTAAGGGCGAAGTATTATTGAAACTAAAAGTAACTCAACATATGGTATATTTCCAGTATGTTTTAATGCATCTGTAAGATATTTCATTATGTACTTCATATTTCCTAGAACAAAAAGGAGGTATTGTGATCGACAACGTGAGCAGGGTGAGACACGTTTGATGGAAGACTACTTTGTTGACAACCCAATATATGACTAAGTAATCTTGCGACGTAGATTTCGAATGCGAAAACCTCTATTCCCCCGTATAGTGTCCACCATTACATCCAATGTGATATATTTTCAACAAAGATGTGATGCTACCGGTAGAAGAGGTCTTTCACAGTTACAGTAATAAACGGGAGCTATGTATGTGTTGGCATATGATACATCAGCAGATGCACATGATTATTATTTAAGAATGAGTGAAACTGTAACACGGAATGCTCTTATACATTTCATAAAAGGTGTTATTTCATGTTTTAGAGAGTACCTTAGAACGCGAAACAAAAATGATTTGGCAAGACTATTCTATGTTGGGGAAGAACGTGGATTTCTAGGTATGATAAAAAGCATTGATATTAATGTAGTCCAAGATTATGATGACACAAAGAAAATATAGTAAAGTTATAATAAAATAATAAAATTAAATTACTATAAAATAAATAAAATCTGATTTTTTTTTTTTTTTTTTTAAATTTTGGAAACAACGATCAAATTTTATTTCATAAACTTTTTGACCGACTGATTATTTTTTTACCGGATAAAATGTCAAACATATAAATATTTGTCAGTTTTTATTTATTTTTTATTTTTAATTTTTTTTTTCATTTAAAAAAAATAAAACAATAATTTAATTGGAATTAAACCCAAAATATAAAAAAATATTCTAACAATAAAACAATAACCCTATATTTAATCTCCAAAGGTAGTAAGAATACCCCATCAGTTGGTGTTATTTTTCTACCATCAAAGGTCCTACATACATGTAAATCAGGAGAACCACATCGTTGCTTAAAAAGAAAGTGTTGATAAAATACCCGATACTAGTCTCCATTAATGTCCTAAAGAAAACGTGTGGGGTTGCAAAAGAAATGAAACCAAAAGTTACTACTTCGTCCTTATTAGGATAAAAAGGCATGAAGCAGCACAACAACCATATTCCACGGTAGCTAGCGAATGTTTGCTAAAGGCTGACACCATATTAAAAAAAAAAAAAAAAAAAAAAAAAAAACAACAACTTGATTCGCAAGGAATTGACCTACGTGATGTATCATGTATAGTCTCTTCAATTCGATTACCATAGACACAATAATAATAAATGCAAGATAATATGTTAGAACATACTACGTGACTTAAACATGTCTAAAAATTTAAAGATAACAAGACAAAGCTGAAATATAAGGCCCATATAAACCCAACAAACTTAAAAAATTACAAAAAAAGAAAAAAAAAAAGGAAAATGATACGTTAGCCCCACAAACTATTTTGAATTTGCCCATTTTGTCTCAAAACTTTTTTATGGTGTTTTATGAAAGCATAAAATTGATGTTCATTGTTTTTTTGGTCCCACTACATGATATGGTAGGTTTCAACCAAACAGTCAAACTTAAAATCAAAATTAGATTTACCAATTTTATCAGTTTGATAATTATTTTAGCATTGTTTCTCCTCGTGTCTATTCCACACGTTTTATCAATTATATACAGGAACCGGAAATTTGAAAGAAGCAAAATCAATCTTCCACTGGGAAGTTTTGGATGGCCACTCATCGGAGAATCTCTATCTTTTCTTTGGTTATATTGGGATGGAACTTTGGAGATATTTGTTTGGGAACGGATCAACAAACACAACAATCATTTAGTGTTCATGACGTTTGTGCTTGGGGAATATATGGCAGTGCTTTGTGGCATTGCCGATAACAAGTTCTTCTAACGTCACTATCAACTTCACCTTCTTCAAATTCGTCTCTGTCACCAACCCTAACCGCGATTTCTGGCCAGAGAATTGAAATGGAACTCTGGTAAGAGAATTGAATCGAACTTTACAACTCTATCATCACGAAAATTATCTCCTGACTTGTTGATGTGAGAAGAATAGTAAGGTTGGTTTTTGAGATGAAATAGAACTTTATCGATGGCTGATTTTCTTTTGATTTTATAACTTTCAATACACTATTTTCTATAACCACAACTAATCATCGTATCAAAAACTAGCCTAAGAGTTGAAATTACAATCATCAACAATGGTTCAACATCAGAAACCGAGATATGTAGTTTGCATTCATCGTTTGATTCAGTGCTAGACGATAGCAATCGAGAAGGCCGACTAGAAACATATCTTGGCTCCAAATACACATGATTAGCTAATAAGATTAGATGAAACTGTTTCTCGAGACATTTCATTGCGATTTTCCTTAGTCTCTAAGCAATGACAAGCATCTATGATCTCGAATCATTTGAAAAACAAGGAAACGTGTAGCGCGATGTAGTCTTGTAATGCATGTTGACTTTTAAGTTTGACTATTTGGTTGACTATGTAGTGGGTTTAATTGTTTTGAATACAAACATAAGACAAAGCTGATGTGGCTTAGAAAACCTGTTATATTAGCATGGACAAAAAATCTGAACATCTACCTTATGCCCCCAGAAAGTGCAATTTTTTTTTGGGACTGAATGGACAAATTTGAAATAGTTTGTGGAGCTAATGCGTCATTTCCCCAAAAAATACCATCTAACTTCACATATTCTTCTTATCTTACCTTATGGTAACCAGGTGTTCTAGTTAATGGCTGATTTGCCATTTTACTTGATATGTAGATTGCTTAGTTTGTATAACACTTAACATGTATGACATTTTCAGCCATATAAGTTATAACCCATCTTTAAAGAAACGAATTAGGGCTAGAATCTCCACCCCTGTAAACACATTCTTCCTTCTTCTTTCATGACTTATTCTTCTTCTTATAATTCTTACATTTATCAAATATATAGATGGAATCTTTAACTCAAACACAAAGCATCAAAAGATACAGCGGTTAGCAGGGACAAAATGGTCCGGTTGTTGGCAAGGGTAAAATGGTCTAACTGTTACCTATTGTAATTTACGCTAGTACACAGTTAGCAAGCCTAATATTATAAGTAAAGTTTCATCATGATTTATGCAAACTTTTTCAATCCAACATGCAATAACAAGCCTAACTGGTGGCTACTTAATTTTGATGTTGTGCATATCTTGTTCTTGGTAAGGATTGCAGTTTTATAGTATTCACATCAAGGTTTTGTACTCATAATGGCTAATAACATTACAACAATACATAGACTAATGATAATCTATCCTTTTAGTTATGGTTTGTGATACATATCAACTTAATTATTATTCTCTGCTCAGGTGGTATACATATTATGTTGTGCTTTGTTGCTTACATTTTACATTTTTTTGCTTTTCATCTCCATCTATCTACAGTAAAAAAGAGCAAATATAAGAATTTAATATGACCTATATAATCTACTGTTGTACTCATTTCAATTTTGAAGATGGAAGGGTTAACTCTAAAACTTAGTCATGATGCTTTCTCCTTGATTTTATTTCTTTTATTATCTGATGCTAGACAATTTCAGAGCAACTATGGTACTTGTCAAAACTGATGTTGGTGGTAAACATCGATAGTGAGTATACCTTGTACATTAAACATGTTTGGTGGTGTAAATCGAGCTCCATAATAAAATCCCTCGAACCCTAATTTTACGACTGGTGAAATCCATTTCTGTAAAAAAAAACAACCCTCACGTCGCTTTTCTTTGTTTGGAGGTGATTTTGGTTTGTACATAATAGAGGGTAATTCCACATGGGAAGGAAGAAGGCCACATAAAATTTGACATCTTTTTGCAGGCCGGTTTGTAACACATAGTTCCTGGTATGCATTTAAATAATAATTCATTCATTTTTATAAACCATCTCGATGAGTTGGTAGCCCCAAACTTGCCGAGTAGAGATTAGAAAGGACACGGGTTTTTTAAGAAACCTACTCGACGAGTTAAGAGCCCCCAACTCGAAGAGTACGGCTGTCAGAATGAAACCCTAATTTCAAGGTTTTGCACCCTATGTAAGCATCTTAAATCGCACTTGCTGGCCTCATTTCCAGCCTCCAAGTCCCAAACCCTAGATTCCGAAACCCTAATGCAAATTATGAGCTTATGAGCTATTTTTGAGTAAAATTTGTGTGTTTGAAGCTTGTGAAGGAAGGAGGAGCTTGGGGATTCAAGAAGAAGATATTAGATCCATAGACTTCGTTTCTTCCTCATCATTTTTTGGTAAGCAAGTCTCAAACTTTCCTAGTAGCATCTTAGATCTCTTTATCATCATTTTATGGGGTTTTTGGTCCATGAATCTTGATCTTTGGGACATGGACGTCCCAAGTGAGTATACTTTCAGATCTGGAATCATGGAGGGTTTTCATGGCATAAAGGTGCAAACTTTATGACCATTAAAGCCCCATGTAAGCCATAAGGTGTCATTTTAGCCTTTTAAGCTCCAAAAGGCCATGCATGGAGTGAAAGTTGGAAGCTTTACGTGTTCATAGAGTGTTTTGGGTCTAGATCTCTGTTTGTATGCATTAGTTTGGTGTATGGATGGCTTGTGGACCAAGATCTAGGTCCTAAAGGGTTAGGGTGTGAGCTAAACCCACGAAGTAGAGGTATTAAAGGGTAAAGTTGGAAACTTTACCCTTAAAAGTTTGTTTTCAGTGTGCATGAGAAATAAAAAGCTTAGATCTAATGAGTAGGGGCTTAATCCATTAAGAAGGCCCAAACAGACCGAGGAATTCGTTGAGTCCATAGAGGAACTCTACGAGTTGAGTCGATTTGTCTAGATTCTGTACCAGGTAGAACCCGATGAGTTCGAGGAGGGATTCGACGAGTTGACTCGCTTTGTCACGACTATGAGCAGAAATGGAACTCGACGAGTCAGGGGGATGAAACGGCGAGGTGGATCGCGATTTCAGGATTTATGATTTATAGAACTCGGTCAGTTGAGTCATCCCATAACATTGACTTTGACCAGAATGTTGGCTTTGATCAGGGGTAAAGTAGTCATTTTACCCTAAGAAAGATTTTGGATATTGATTAAGTGTTATTATGATGATGTTAGCTGGGGAGTCGCGAGAGCAACCGATAGAGATTTCCTTACCAAGAGATTCAACAGCCAACTTTGCGAGGTGAGTTTTCCTCCATTAGGGACGGGTTGAAGGAACCAATGCTGGCCCGTTTATGTATGTTAGAATATTCAGGACTTAGGTCCGATGCCGGGGTTAGCCCGATGTAGAATATATGTTTCCGGACATCGGTCCGATGTGGGAGCAAGCCTGAGGAATGTTTGTATTCTTGGTATCTTCATGATTCTTTCATGTGTATGTTTATATGTTCCAGGCATAGGTCCAATGTCGGGGCAAGACCGATGAATGTTTAGCTTATATGTTATGTGTTATATGTTTTGGGCTTCGGTCCGATGCCTAGGTAAGCTCGAGGAATGCTTATATGTTTATGCTGTATGCTTGTTGATATGTTATATGTATACTAGACTTTGGTCCGATGTCGGTCGGGGCCTGATGTAGTGGGCAAGGCCCTATGTATGCTATTATGTGATTATGTGTATGGTATGTGGTAGTTTGGGGAGACTCACTAAGCTTCGTGCTTACAGTTTTCAGTTTTGGTTTCAGGTACTTCTGCTAGCAAGGGGAGGAGCTCAGGATGACTGCATG
The DNA here is from genome assembly GCF_052625555.1 of Lactuca saligna. Classification (NCBI taxonomy): domain Eukaryota; kingdom Viridiplantae; phylum Streptophyta; class Magnoliopsida; order Asterales; family Asteraceae; genus Lactuca; species Lactuca saligna. The sequence continues at coordinate 70,604,749 of NC_136419.1, read as the reverse complement.
CACACACCATAGCTTTTAGCTTGTGATGATTTACTCTGATGTTTGACATATGATTTTGATATATTCACAGTTCTTTATAACATTTATGAGATACACGTTTTATGATTTTTATACGGTGAATGATACTTATGGTTTTATTGATAATTTAAAATGAAAATTTTGAACTGTATTTCTGGGATGTTTCAAGTTGGTATAAGAGCCTTGGTTTGAGGGATTCTGGCACACTCTCAGGTGTTTCTAAACTCAAACTGAGGACATGGTATGAAAATTCTCAAAATAAAATCATTTTCATAAAAAGAATTTTGAAAAGAGAAAATGGTGTGGTGCATGCAATCAGCCGAGCTCAAGTAAGTACTCCCAAATTACCCATACAAGTTTAAATTAGGACATGCTTATGAGAACTGCATGCTAGATTAGGGCTAAGGATCTAGGAAGGATGCCTTATGTTCCTGTTATACGTGTATCAGCTTTATGAACTGTATACTAGTACAAATTAGTCAGTGATATGATGGCCTGATTAGGATATGCTTGATTATGTTTACTCAATGCTTGAATGCTACTTGCTTTGTGATTTTAGGAGTTCTAGTTATCTCTATCTAACTAGTAAACAATTACGTTAAGTTACATATTGAGAGGACTAAATAATTTCAGAAGTTTAGGTTTAGCCTTATTTCACAACTCTTTTTTGAGTCCAACCATTTTAGAGTAGGACCTCTCATTGAAAGAACTATCTAGTCTTAGTGGTATGTAATGGTATTTGCTAGCTAGTTGGGGGGGGGGGGGGGGGGAATAGCAGGGACTTCTTATGCAGCTGATGGAGAAGAATGGGATGGTGATTACCCTAGGGCAAGCCTAGGATGAGATTAGCATGTGAAGCAGTAGTACTAGAAGGGACTTGGTGAAGTCAAGATAGTTCTTGAGGAAAGTACAGATAGATGTGGAAGGTAGTATGGGCCCGTCCTACTTAAAGCAGAAGATCCATACTTGAATCAAGGAAAGCTAAGATGAATCCAAGGAACTTGTAGTATATGTGATCCCTCGAGATATGATGAGTATTTTGAGGTTTGTTATGATGTGTTTTCCGCTATGGTGGTATTACGTACTAGACCAGTTGTCAGTTTAGGCATCAGTGAGGGATCAGGCTTAGGCTTTGGAGCCGGGCAGCTAGATGACCAGATGAGGGAGTTCATCTCATCTGAGATTACGCACAGTATTCTGGACCAGAATCTTGTGATCTTTGGCACGGTCAATGCGGGTGTCTTGGAGCTTTTGGATGGGAGACTGAGTGCATTCCACACCGAGGCGGCGGCCATGATGGGGTCGCGCACACTGACGTTCATGGAGTTCAAAGCTTGCTGAGCTCCCAACTACCATAAGGCTCAGGAACCCGTTGCTAGCACCAGATGGTTGGTTGATGCCGCCAACGCATTCTGTACCAGCAGATGTCCCGAGGGGCACAAGGTCCGACTTGCTTCCTGTCTCGTGAAGGACAGGGCATGCGATTGGTGGGAGGAGGTTGGGCATGTTGTGGCTGATGCTGACCTTGACACTATGACCTGGAGTGATTTATAGGCTAGGTTTAGAGCTGAGTTTGCACCTGTGATAGAGGTTTATCAGCTTTCTAGGGAGTTCTAGGATCTCCAGCAGACAACCGAGACAATGACTGAGATTACCGCTATGTTTAGGGAGAGGGTCCTTCTCGTTTCAAAGTATGTGGGGGCAAGGATATGAAGAAAGCCCGATATCATGAGATGTTGTGGAGTGATATCCGCCAGTTTGTGAGCCAATCCAGCTGCAAGACGCCATAAGATATGATTGCTAGGGTAAGAGAGAGAGGGAGAGAGAGAGAGAGAGAGAGTTGTATTTAGAGATGGAGAGGAAGAGGAAACCAAAGGGGGTTTAGTCAGGGAGTGCGAGAAAGAAACCCAAGGTGTCAGACCACAGACCTAGGAGCCAGTAGGGCCTTAGCCATTGTGGCAAATGCAGCAAGTTGCACGAGGGGATGTGCAAGGCAAGGAGTTCAGGCTGCTTTAAATGCGGCCGAATTGGACATAGGAGCAGAGATTGTACAACTACCACCACCACCACCACAGTATCAGACTTGATTTTCTTTCAGTGTAATCAGAGGGGATGCAAGAGGTCCCAGTGCCCGAGTTTAGGAACAACAGGTCATGTGGTAGCACCCGCTCCTGCTACGTTGAGGATTATAGACGGCCATCAGGGCCGACAGAGGCGCCTGTGGAGAAGAGCAGGGCCTTTCAGTTGACAACAGAGGAGGCATGTGCAGCTCCCAACGTGGTGACGGGTATGTATCTTCTCCTTATCTCTTTATTTATATTGATTATTGCTTATGTTTATGTGTTTTGGTTATAGGATCGTTCTTAGTGAACGGTATATCAGCTTTGGTATTGTTTAATTCGGGGGCTACCCGATCTTTTGTGTCGCTCACGCTCAACAAGAGATACGTAGGGTCCCTAAGGGATCTGGACCACCCGCTTGACATAGAGATAGTAGATGATAGGACCGTTTGGGTCGCGAGGGTTCACCGAGGATGTACACTGCAATTGTTCGATGAGCAATTTTCTGTGGATCTAGTCCCTATTCCCCTGTGAGGGAATAAAGTTATAGTTGTTATGGACTGGTTGAGCCCCAATGGGGGTAGTTATCGACTGCGAGCAACATCTTGTGAGAGTTAGGACTCCTAGTGGGGGAGGGTTAGTGATTCAGGGCAAGAGGTCACATGATGGACTGACCCTATGTTCAGCAGCAGGAGCGAGGCGGTACCTTCAGGAGGGTTGCACATGTTATGTCGTCTATTTCATGGATACCCAGGATTAGGGTATGGTGACAGTGGATGATGTACTGATTATGCGAGAGTACCTGCACGTATTCTCGGAGGATCTTCCTGGGATACCTCCGGAGATACAACTTGAGTTCAGGATTGACCTAATCCATGGTGTGGCTCCAATAGCTAATGTGTGTATAACTCACTTAGTTTTAAACCTACTTTAATTATCAAATAACACACAAAAGGCAGTGAACCTATCAATTGTGGTATAGCTAAATAAGCAGGGTATCGAACACAGGGAACGCAAATTAAATTAAGAACTAATTCTATCTAAGTTGATTAAGGAATAGGGGTTTTTCTCTAGTTTTACAAGACTAGAAACTTACTAACTATAACTAATTTAAGACTAGAAAATAACGACTTAACTAGATTCAATAATTGGAAAGGAACTTCTGTTTAGTTCAACTCGGTTAACTCTATGGTTGATTTCAAGGTAATAGTGAAATGGATTAATTCTTTCGTTGGTTACCAATTCAAGTGATTAGGTTCATGTTCACTACCCTAATCCTTAGCAAATAAACTAACTCAAACAGTGGCCAATTGATTAATTCAATTATATTTACTAGATTAATTATTCGGGTTAAGTTAGACTTGCAATAGCTAATTAATTTATTATTCTTAATTAACCTCTTGTTTGATGGTCATCTTACAAGCTTGCACATGAATTTACTCAATTTTCTTATTAATTCTAGTTTCATATTCATTAATCCTAGACATATAGTATAGTGGTCACATATCATATGAGGTTGATAATCAATAGATGTTCATGCTAATCGATTATCTTCATATTAACAGAAAATTAATTATTATTCATACACAAGGTTCTTTAGCAAGCTAAAATAACAAAAATTCACCAACTTGGAATTAATCCTACCAATCAATCAAACCATATTGTCAACTTTGTATCCCCAAACAGAAGTATAAAGATTTTAGTTCATAATTAAAGTAAATAACAGCAAACAAACAAAGTCAAGTTGCTTAATCATATTGATAAAACAAAAGAATAAGTAGAATGATGAAATTGTGCCTTAATTACTCCCGGAATTGAATTCTAGCTTTCTTTGTCGACTTCTAGGGTTGTTCTGGCTTCTTAATCACAACAAAACACTTCTGAATCGTCCCAGAATTCTCTCTAATCGATCTGTGGAGTTATCTTTAAATAAGCGATCCGACTCGTCGAGTCAAGTAGTGACTCGTCGAGTCCCTCTCACATTCCCCGTATTGCGATAACTATCTGGAATTCCGAGTCATTATCCTTCTGATTCCTCGACCGGACTCGTCGAGTAGGCTATCTGACTCGACGAGTAGGTGCCTTTTTTAGCGTTTTTCTTCTTCATTCCATTCTCGAGCTCCTAACCGCTTCTCCTGCTTCCTTTTGCTTCCGAGCTTCATCTTTGGACTGAAAAACATAATTTAACACTTTTAAGTACCTTTTGTCCATAATATGCGATAATTTAGCTAATATATGAATAAAAAACTATACTTAATACACACTAAATATGCACATATCAAAATACCCCACACTTGACTTTTGCTTGCCCCCAAGCAAAACTGAATTTTAACACATTAGAATTATGTATGACAACTCCAATCTAACCCAGCCATTATGCCAAGACCGCAACGCATGCATTTGTGTCTAAAATTTTTCCTAAAGAACCCCCCATACTCCAAATACTCACAATCCTCATAAACATTCGCCCACTCACCCCGAACTATGCTCATTTTATGCAACCCTCTGAATCCATCCTCAGAAAACCTCTTTACCCTCAATGTATTTTTAATTGAGCAACCCAAGCATACATATTCTAGAATTACAACTTTTCGATACCACTATGGAGCTCTTTGAATTCTTCACTTTCTTGATAATATGATCTTTGATATCTTTGAATTCACCACCTTTTTGTTTGATTTTTGGTATCTTCAACTTTTTTGGATTTCTTGGAATTTTGATCTTTAGATCTTCACTTCATTTGCTCCAAAATTCTTACAACTTTTCTTGTAATTCTCTCTCTTTTTTTTTTTTACATGTATACCTCACTTTTGTCACTCAAATCCCTACATGCTTAAGCAGGGGCGCTCAATCTCAACCTTTATTGGCTAACGATAAAAATTTTCCTGGATACATTTCAGGTTTAGGCTGCTAAACGTATTGCATCCCTCAGGCTGAGCAAGGTCGTGTTTTTGCCTCATGATTTCACTGGAATAAGGAAGCCACAAATGCACTAGAACGTATATAGGCTCAACTAAACATTTGGGTTTTCATGCAATTATCATCACAATTCTAACATGGAATTCTAATTTTTTACCAAAATTTCTAATTAAGTCCTAAGTAATACTTTTGGTATGCAATTTTTTTTAAAATTGACTATAAAATTGACTATTATGACCAACCCCCTACCCCACACTTATGTGATGCAATGCCCTCATTGCATATTATGCATAAAAACATAAAAAAAACTAAAGAGGGAATTGGAACAAACTCCCCTGGGATAGCAGTGGATAGGTTGATCACTCTCATTTAAGCTCCAACTTCAATTAACTTTAGACATGGTAACATCTCATCAATGCCTTGGGTGTCTCGTGTCGTGTGGGTCGCTCCAAATACGCGGAAATCGGTGTAAGATCTTCAAGAATGGATATGGAAGAATAAGTGAGCAAGTGGTACAAGTAGCAGCATCAAATCAACAGTCCGTTGGTATAAAAAATGATTGACTCGTCGAGTCTTATGGTCGACTCGTCGAGTACCAGCGCGCCTTCTCAGAATATGTGGAAATACAAGGTGACTCGTCGAGTCAGTTAAGTGCACTCGACGAGTAGGCCACTGAATGGAAAAAAATTTGTATTTTGCAACTGTTTCAGCCTCTAAGAACTTCTCTAACTCTTCCTCACGTATAGACTCAATTGCTCATACCCCTAGGGACCAGACTCGACACTTTGACGTTAACGTTCCGCTTCCTTGACTCGCTTTCACTCGTTATAACACCTGTTCGCTATAACTCTAAATGCTTCCTAAGCAAGCAATCCTAATCCAATCCTGAAAAATAACTCATGCATACCATCATTAACCAAAATAAAATCTTGAACAAGTCATACACACCAAATAATAAAAAAAATAAAACAGATAAAAATTGTTTGATTAAAACACAAAAATCAATCTTCGTCCTTGTCATCATCCGCGGCGGCTCCACTTCCTCCGGCTCCACTTCGTCTCGCACCAATCACCTCATCCCAAGATGGAATAAATGGGTAATTTCCACCATCAATATGTGGAATATTGAAGTGGTCAAAAAGTCGGATATGAGATTGGTTGCTAAAATTCAACCCCCGCACCATTTGATCCTGTAGCCGCCTCATCTCCACATTGTACCAATCCATTGGTACATCTTCATTCTCAACCGGAATCACCGGCGGCTCGTCCTCCACATCCCGCTCTCTTCTTGATCTTACCCTCCTTCCCGGTGCTTCGGGACCAACAACGGGGTCATCATTCAGGATGGCATAATGGCCACCACCATAATCTTCTATTATCCTTGCTCTTTGGAAAAGAATGGGATTGAACGGAGGTGTAGGGATGAATGTCATGAAGTTCCATGCACCGCGGTTCATCAACCCGAATGAGTTAGCCAACCGGGTGACAAACATCCCACCATTAATTCGGGAGGTTTTGCGATCTTTGACCGCACCCTCCGAGAGATATGAAGCTAGACACCAAGGAATGTTGCAAAAGACGCCGGGTGTAATTATGCTCCATAAATAGAAGACGTCAAGGTTGGAAACCTTGTCATCATCTTTTCTTTGATTGATGGTGGATGAAATAAGGCGGTGTATGAGGCGGTGAGTTGGGGATCGGATGCTCCCTTCCTGTCCAGACTTTGGGATATAAACTTTGTTACCAATAGTATTCCACCAGCCTGTACTTGTAACTCCCTCGGGGAACACCATATGAGTTTGTGCCAAAAAGTCCCGAAAGATGGTTGTTGAAACCAAGGGCTGATCGTAGATCCCTAATCGACAGGCAAGATCCACCACAGAGCATTGACGATACTCGCCCCCAAGACAAAAACTAAAGCTGGCCGGGTGATAAACATCCACTCCCCCGGTAAAAGATACCGTGGAGAAAAACTCCAAACAAAGCTCCAAATAAACCGGCTCTTGAATACGGAAGACCCGGCTTCACCCGTCACAGACCATTGTTTCGCCTTCATGTTGAAACTCCTTCAAAAGGTAAGGAGCTAATTCCTCCTCATATCGAACACTTTGCAGCCACTCCCAATCTATCCTGTTTGGCACATAAACCTCCTTCTTCTTGATATCAGATAGCTTCTTCTTCCATTTCCGCATTGTTGAAGCGGACTCAATTTGTGGGAAGTTTAGCCATGGAAACTCCCCTTGGTTGCCACTGGAACTTTGTCCCCTTCTGAACATGATTTCTGCAAAACAAATACACAAAACCCAGAAAACACAGAATATAATTAAAAAATGTCTGCTATATGTCACTCGACTGGACTCGTTGAGTCCAGGGTCGACTCGGCGAGTTGCGCAAACTGCACGAGTCAGTCGATGGGTCGATGCAAATTGGACCATAAAACCTGGAAATTTTGTCAAGGGTTTTGTCTAAGCACTTAGTATTAATGTATTAAGGCCAAAATAAGCATTCAAAACAACTTAATTCATGAAAAATCAAAACCCTAGAAATTTAGGACTTCTCAAAAACGGGTTTTTCATGCAATTGCTACCATAGATGGCCTTATAATCATGTTCTTAACAGAAAACAAGAAGAAATTTGTTACCTTTTGAGATTGGCTTGAGAAATTTGAAAGAAACTTGAAGAAGAATGATGAATGCTTGAGAGAGAAAGAGAATGACGGCACCCGACGAGTATGGTTGTGAAAACTGATTCTTAGGGTTAAAACCCTAGTTACCCTTTGTAAAAGTAATTTCGAAATTATTTTTTTTTCTGTAAATAATACCGACTCGTCGAGTCGTGGTCAGACTCGGCGAGTCTGGTCGCGAAGTCATTTTTTTTCTGAAATCCATATGGACTCTTCGAGTCGTGGTCAACTCGGCGAGTCGCTTTTAAAAAAAATGCATAATTTTCAAGATTTTGCTATTTATTGTAAATCATTTCACCCCACACTTAGCCTATGCACACTCTCAAGCAGACATGTCCGATGATTTGGAAGATTAAGATTGAAAAAAACGAAGGGAAAATAAATAAATAAAAAAAACTAAAAAGTAAAAGAAAGCAAACTCTATATAACGGGTTGCCTCCCGCCAAGCGCTTCTTTTTAAGGAGTCATTAGCTAGACTCCTTCCCATCTATGTTTCATCATCTTCGAGCATCGGGAACGCACGCCTAACTTTTTGTGATTTGTACTTGGTCTTGTAAGCGTGGATCTTTTTCTTGTAAGCCCTTTTTAATGCATCTCTTTTCCTTTTCACAACCTCTTCCTCAGCTGCTTGGGCTTCCCTTTTCCTCTTTTTCTTCTTTACCCCCTTCTTTTTCACCCTCTCTTGAACCTCCTTCTCTTTAAATTTAATTACTTCACATTTCATGATGGTCCGTGCTTTAGGTTTAGTAGTGAATAGGTGATCAGCTTCCTCCCTCCTTTCCTTTATTTCTCCGTCCTTTCCAGTGCTTAACCCATCTTCAAGATGAACCGTATCAAGACATGCTACATCGGCGTATTGAACTTTCCTTCCCTTTCCTCCTTCTGCTGTTTGTTCTTCTACAGAATCATGTATATTATTGAAATCCAAGGTATGTGAAGAACTAGTAACAGGCAGATCTAAGTCGGCCAAGTGTTTGCCCAAATCGACTGGACTCGTCGAGTCCATTAAAGTGACTCGGCGAGTCGGAACGAATTCCATAAATTCTTGGGTTTTTTCTGAGTGGGCTCCTTCCAGTAGCTTTTCTAATTCATCCAAGTCCTTGTTAACATATCCTTCTTCTTCAGAGTGTATAACAAACTTGCTTGGGTCTTCTTTTAGCAAACGTGCAAGCTCTTTTTCTAATATCTCATCATCCAATTGGATCATTGAGACTTCTTCAATCTTTTCCTCTTCTTGCTTGATTTCTGGAATAGCTTTAAACATCACAGCCTCATCACCCACTCTTAATGTCAATGTAGACTCACATATATCAATTAAAGCACACGCGATGTTCAAGAAGGATCTCCCCAAAATAATTGGAATTTCGGGGTCTTCTTCCATATCAACAACCACGAAGTCTACTGGGAAAATAAACTTGTCAACTTTTATAAGGAGATCTTCACAAACGCCTTGTGGATGAATTATTGTCTTGTCCGCCAAATGGATCTTCATTTTCACCGGTTTTGGTTATGGTAAATTCAATTTCTTAAAAAATGAAACAGGCATCATATTGATGCTTGCCCCCGAGTCAGCTAATGCTCGGGTGAAGACCTCATTACCAAATTGGCACGGAATCACCATATTTCCAGGATCACCCTTCTTTTTAGGTAGCTCACTCATCAATACTTCTGCGACTTCAGCCAAATCCTTCCTAGCAGCAAAAAGGCCCTTAAGCAAGTTGAAGTATTTAGGCGTTTGAATTATTGTTTTCACAAATGGCACATTAATTTGTAGAGCGTTAACATGATTCATGAAGGTTCTGTATGCTTCTACTTTTTCTGCAGGCATGGCTTTGGTTGGGTATGGCAGTGGAGGCTTATAAGGTTTCGAAGAACTGATGGTTGTTTCAATTTCACATGGACTCGTCGAGTCCAATGGAGTGACTCGGCGAGTCAGGTCGGGTTGTGCTGGCTCCGATTCTTCTACCTTTTCTTCCTTCTTTTTGGAGATCCTTAGTGCTTCTGTAAATTTTTCTTCACTGCTGGAGGTTATTACGCTTACGTTCTCCATTCTTGGATTGGGTTCGGTGTTGCTCGGAAGTTGGCCCGGTCTTCTTTCATTCACTTGATGTGCAAGCTGTCCCAGCTGTTTCTCAATGTTGAGAATGGATGCTTGCTGATTCCTCAACATGCTTCTGGTTTCTTGCATTGCTACATCATGATCATTGTGTCTTTTCTTGGACGCAGTTATGAACCTTGTGAGCATATCTTCTAAATTTGCCTTCTTTTCTATCACCGGCTCTTCCTTTTGATAGAATCCCCTCTCCCTCTGTTTGTATTTCTCCTCCTTAGCCTTTTTATATTCTTCATATGGGAGCCATTCCTTCGTCGGTTTCCTCCAATCTTCATCGTATCTATCGCCACTGGAATAAAATACTTGAGCCTTTTTATTTCCGTTCTCGTCTCGATCACAATCCTTGGTGAGGTGGGGGCCGCCACAATTTTCGCATCCAACCCTAATAGCATGGATTGTTTGATCCATTTTCGTCATTCTTCGGTCTAGGCTATTGAGTTTAGCTATTACCGCCGCCATGCTATCGTTCACCGAGTTCACTGCTCCACGACTCACTTCATTCCTCGGATTGTGGTATTCTCTAGAATGCTTGGAGAATTCTTCAATTAATTCCTTTATTTCCGGAGGTGGCTTTCTGGTGAGCGGGCCTTGTGAATCGAGTAGTTGCCTCGTAGTGACATTAACTCCATCATAAAAGATGGAGACCTCTTGTTGGCTATTAAGGTCATGGTGTGGGCAATTTCTAAGTAGGCTCTTGTACCTTTCCCAAGCTTCATAAAGAGATTCTCCGGGTTGTTGCTCGAAGTTGGCAATGGCTTTCTTTAGCTTGGCTATCTTGGAAGGTGGGCAAAAATGGTCTATGAACTCTTCTTTCATCTTGGCCCATGTGGTGACCGATCCGGGAGGGAGTGACTTTAACCAATCTTTTGCAGCTCCTTTAAACGTGACAGGGAGCATGCGAAGAAGCTGGATTTCGTGGGGCACATTGGGTACATTGAAGTAATCTGCCACATCATTTATTTCATCCAAGTGCTTATAGGTGTCTTCGTGATCTCTCCCGTGAAAAGGAATCTCCTTGAGTTGAGCGAGAATATGGCCCTTTAGCTCAAAAGTAGCGGTTGCGGGAATTGCGGGTTGCACAAGTCCCGGGCCGGTGTCATCACGCATCCTCTTCTTCCACTCCCCCATGGGGATTTCGTTAATATTAGCCATAGCGGTGGCTAAATCGTCTTCAAACTCGGATGTGGGCTCGTTTTCTTCCTCGGTCTCGTACTCGGTGTCTTTTTGAATCGGGTCTTCGATTGTCAACAATGCACTGGATGCTCTTGATTTGCTGCTCCTTTTCTTGCTAAAAACGGATTTGAGGTTTTTGAGTGGTGTGTTCTTTGAAGAAGTGGATTCTCCAACGGTTTTGCCTTTGTTTCTTCTTAATGCGGTTTCCGGATCTTCAAGAGGGGGAACCAGAGGCGTATCAGATCCTCGGGTCATGAAACAACTGCAAACAAAACAGAAAAACGCGTAAAAAAGAACAAAAATTAAATCTGATTCAGTGTCGTACTCGCCGAGTCTGGGCGAATGCACTCGGCGAGTCCAAGGTAAAATCAGGGTTTTTTTTTATTTTATTTTTTTTTTACCTAAAAAAAATAGAAATTAAACAGAAATTAACTTTGTGTAAGATGAATCTTACACAAAGGATCGATTGAATTAGAATTTTAATGCTAATTTTAGAACCGTTCCCCGGCAACGGCGCCAAAAACTTGATGTGTGTATAACTCACTTAGTTTTAAACCTACTTTAATTATCAAATAACACACAAAAGGCAGTGAACCTATCAATTGTGGTATAACTAAATAAGCAGGGTATCGAACACAGGGAACGGCAAATTAAATTAAAAACTAATTCTATCTAAGTTGATTAAGGAATAGGGGTTTTTCTCTAGTTTTACAAGACTAGAAACTTACTAACTATAACTAATTTAAGACTAGAAAATAACGACTTAACTAGATTCAATAATTGGAAAGGAACTTCTGTTTAGTTCAACTCGGTTAACTCTATGGTTGATTTCAAGGTAATAGTGAAATGGATTAATTCTTTCGTTGGTTACCGATTCAAGTGATTAGGTTCATGTTCACTACCCTAATCCTTAGCAAATAAACTAACTCAAACAGTGGCCAATTGCTTAATTCAATTATATTTACTAGATTAATTATTCGGGTTAAGTTAGACTTGCAATAGCTAATTAATTTATTATTCTTAATTAACCTCTTGTTTGATGGTCATCTTACAAGCTTGCACATGAATTTACTCAATTTTCTTATTAATTCTAGTTTCATATTCATTAATCCTCGAAATATAGTATAGTGGTCACATATCATATGAGGTTGATAATCAATAGATGTTCATGCTAATCAATTATCTTCCTATTAACAGAAAATTAATTATTATTCATACACAAGGTTCTTTAGCAAGCTAAAATAACAAAAATTCACCAACTTGGAATTAATCCTACCAATCAATCAAACCATATTGGCAACTTTGTATCCCCAAACAGAAGTGTAAAGATTTTAGTTCATAATTAAAGTAAATAACAGCAAACAAACAAAGTCAAGTTGCTTAATCATATTGATAAAACAAAAGAATAAGTAGAATGATGAAATTGTGCCTTAATTACTCCCGGAATTGAATTCTAGCTTTCTTTGTCGACTTCTAGGGTTCTTCTGGCTTCTTAATCGCAGCAAAACGCTTCTGAATCGTCCCAGAATTCTCTCTAATCGATCTGTGGAGTTATCTTTAAATAAGCGATCCGACTCATCGAGTCCCTCTCACATTCCCCGTATTGCGATAACTATCTGGAATTCCGAGTCATTATCCTTCTGATTCCTCGACCAGACTCGTCGAGTAGGCTATCTGACTCGACGAGTAGGTGCCTTTTTTAGCATTTTTCTTCTTCATTCCATTCTCGAGCTCCTAACCGCTTCTCATGTTTCCTTTTGCTTCCGAGCTTCATCTTTGGACTGAAAAACATAATTTAACACTTTTAAGTACCTTTTGTCCATAATATGCGATAATTTAGCTAATATATGAATAAAAAACTATACTTAATACACACTAAATATGCACATATTAATAGCCAAGGCACCATATTGGTTGGCTCCTATCGAGGTGAAGGAGTTGTCTATGTAGCTGTAGGAGCTGCTAGAAAAGGGATTTATCAGGCCGAGCGATTCGCCATGCGGAGCCCCGATCCTGTTTGTGAAGCAGAAGGATAGGTGACATTGCATGTGTATAGACTACCTGGAGCTGAATAAGGTAATAATGAAGAACCGTGATATTCTCCCAAGGATTGATGATTTGTTTGACCATCTACAGGGTGCATCTTGGTTCTCCAAGATTAATCTATGATCGAATTATCACCAGATGCGAGCAGAGGCGAAGATGTTCAGAATAGAGCTTTTAGGAATCGCTATGGTCACTATGAGTTTGGTGATGTTGTTTGGGCTCACCAATGCTCCTGCTGCGTTCATGGACCTCATGAACCGCATGTGCAGACCTTGCTAGATCGGCCTGTGATAGTATTCATCGATGCTATCTTGGTTTATTTAAAGACTCAAGAGCAACATGAGAAGCACCTAAGGGAGGTGCTGAAGACTCTGAGGAAGGAGACTTTTCGTTAAGTTCTCCAAGTTTGAGTTCTAGTTGCACGAGGTGCAGTTTCTAGGGTATCTTGTCAATCAGAGGGGTATTTTGGTTGATCCGACAAAGATAGAGGCGTTGACGCAGTAGGGGGTTCCGAGGTCTCGAACTGAGATTCGGAGTTTTCTTGGTTTAGCAGGTTACTATTGGGGATTCATCCATGATTTATCCAAGATCATTGTTCCTTTGACCCGACTGACCAAGAAGTCGGTGACATTATGCTGGGGGCCTGATCAATAGGCAGCCTTCAAGACTCTCAGACAGCGGTTATGCGATGCACTGATTCTGGCTTTGCCAGAGGGCGTCGACGACTTCGTGGTTTAATTTGACGCTTCGATCACAGGAATGGGTGCGGTTTTGATGCAGCAAGGTCACGTCATTGCTTACACTTCGAGGCAGTTGAAGCCTCACGAGGCGAACTATCCAACACATGATTTAGAGTTAGGGGCTGTGGTTTTCGTCCTCAAGTTTTGGTGGCATTACCTTTATGGGGTTCGTTGTACCATTTACACGGAACACAAGAGCTTGAGGTACCTCATGGATCAGTCGAATCTGAACATGAGGCAACATCGGTGGTTAGATGTGGTGAAGGACTATGACTGCAAGATCCTTTACCATCCGGGCAAGGCCAATATGGTGGCTAATGCCATGAGCTGCAAGGAAGTGGCAGCCTTGATTCGAGAAATATGTCTGAGGATGACAGTGATTACTCCATTGCTAGAGCAGATTCGACAAGCACAGGTCGATGGCCCGACGGAGGAGCACCAGAAGTGGCCTCCTTTGATTATGACAGCCGTTGATTGTTGACCCTGCATTGGAGGGTATGAGTTCTGTATTGGAGCGGAGTACGACAGGTTCTGATGCATGAGGCCCACAAGTCGAGGTTCTCTATCCTTCCAGGGGCGGTGAAGATGTATCGGGATCTACGCTCTGATTACTGGTGGCCCTGCATGAGGCGGGACGTAGCATGGTATGTAGAGCGAAGATTTACTTGCAGGAACGCCAAGGCTGAACACCGACACCCAAACGACAAGATGCAAACATTATGCGTTCCCATCTGGAAATGGGAAGATATCACTATGGACTCGATCACAAAGCTACCCAGGATCACACGTGGAGTAGATTCGATATGGTTTATCATGGATCGACTGACCAAGAGTTCTCACTTCATCCCGATTACGAAGAGTATATTGGCTGAGAAGTTGGTCGAGATCTACGCATGTGGGGTAGTGACACGACATGGAGTGCCTGTTTCGGTTGTGTCAGACCGGGATGTTCGTTTCACTTCCATATTTTGGAAGCGGTTCCACGATGAGATGGGTACTCGTTTCCACTTCAGCACCGCCTACCACCTTTAGATGGATGGGTAGAGTAAGAGGACAATTCAGAATCTTGAGGACATGCTGGATGAATGTGTTTTGGATTTTGGTGGTAGTTAGGATACATATCTTCCGTTAGCGCACTTTTCATATAACAACAGTTACCATGCCAACATAGACTGACCTCCCTTCGAGATGCTCTACGGGAGGAAATGTCGGGCATAATTCTGTTGAGGCGAGGTCGGTCAGAGAGTCAAGGGGAGTACTGAGGTAGTACTCTGTAACATCCCAAAAATCATGGACCAAAAATTTCATTTTCAAATAAGTGAATTGCAAAACGTTAGTCACAAAATATCATTCGACCATAGCATTTAATAAAACATGTCTCGCGTTTTAAAACCAGAATGTAAATTGTAATAATATTAGAGTACAAATCCCAGAATGTCTCATAGTGTGGAAAAAACAAGAGCTTGTGTGTGATATGCCGCTACCGCGCCAGCTCCTTCCCCTTGGCTGAAGAGGTACCTGAAACAACAACTAAAAACCGTAAGCACGAAGCTTAGTGAGTTCCCGCAACGTACCGTATACCAAATTACCATATAATATACAAATATTGTCAGGCATATCTGGGTGCCCAACCTACCCCTTCAGTCCTCTCGACCGGATACTGACTAGCATATATGGGTGTTGGTCTCCCCTTCGGTACTTTCGACCGGATACTGACTAGCATATCTGGGTTTTGGTCTCCCCTTCGGTCCTTTCGACCAGATACTGACTAGCATATCTGGGTGCTGGTCTCCCCTTCGGTCCTTTCGACCGGATACTAACTAGCATATATGGGTGCTGGTCTCCCCTTCGGTTCTTTCGACCGGATACTTGGGACTAATTCACCCCTACCACTACCACATAACACTTATCACATAATCTATTTAGCATGGCTGGGCATGACTGCCCCTTCGGCCCTATCGACCGGTAACCTGGGGACCATCTCCCCTACTATCGCTAGCACATAGCATCATATCGTACAAACACATAAACATAAAACAGGTAGTGGCAACCCTAGATGAATATCACAGAGACAATCATCTAATCATACAATTCCTACTAGTAGGCCGGCATGGTGGCGTTAGACCCACCGCTACTAGAAGGTAACTCACCTCGAAGTAGCTGCTGAAAGTCAGCTTGCTGAGCGCCTGACTGATGAACCGGAGCTCCCCGGCTACAATTTCCATAAACACTAAGTCAAATACTGATAACTAATCTTAGGGTAAAATGACTATTTTACCCCCCCCCTGGTCAAAGTCAACTTCCTGGTTGACCGGACTCACCGAGTTGGATCGCCAACTCGCCGAGTCCCTTCCATCTGTTCTAGTTCTACGCCCGTTCTACTCGTCGAGCTTAGCGAATACTTGACGCGTTCTTCTTCGATCCACACATACTAAGTCCAAGTTCATCCGACTCGCTGAGTTGAAGAACAACTCGTCGAGTCTAAGGCAATCTTCATCGGACTCGCCGAGTTGCCCATCCAATGCGCCGAGTCCACGACTATCTTCATAGGACTCGCCGATTCCAAAGTTCTACTCGCCGAGTTCATTCAGTCCTTTTTCCATACAAACCTGATTTAAGCCATGTAGCAGCTCCAAACCACAGATCTAGGCTTCTAAGGCATGCTTATAACGTAAAGTTGCAAACTTTACGTGCATGCATAGCTTTAGGAGCTTCAAATGTCTAAACCAAGCTCTTAATGGGGTTTTAAGCTCAAGAGGGTCCTTAATCACCAATATGACTGAAACTTAACACTTCAAGAAGGTAATGAGAGTCCAGATCTGAAGTATAACCCAACCATAAGGTTTCTCTTCAAGGATTTAGGTTTTTAGGGCTTAAAAGCAACAATTTAGGGACAAACAAAATCTAATAGATCAATAACCAAGACGGAAACTTTATTAACAGAATGGATGACCACAAATGAAGGTGTTCTGGATCTAAGTCCCCTTCCTTTACCTCTACAACCTATCCCTTCTTCCACTTGCTCCAAAGTGCACCAAAAGTTCCTTCACAAGGCAACAATCACTCAAACATACCAATTGAGGCTAGGGTTTTCGATAAGGAATGTTGTGAGGGTGATGGAGGCTGAGATGGGGCTATAAGGACGTTGAAATAGGGTGTAAAACCTAAGGATTAGGGTCTCCTCCTGATTGGCCTACTCGCTGAGTCCAGGTGTGGACTCGCCGAGTAGATCACTTAAAGCCCACATCTAACTCGACATCTACTTGGTGAGTTAGGGCTCCAACTCGCCGAGTAGCTTTTCCAAAATAAACATTTAATCAAAATAATTACATACCAGGAACGGGGCATTACAATTCTCCCCCACTTATCTTAGACTTCATCCTCGAAGTCTGTTGTCTCCAAAAACAACTCGGGGTAGTGCTCCCTCATCTCCTCCTCCGCCTCCCATGTCCACTCCGAACCCTTCCGGTGCTGCCACTGCACCTTCACCAACTGAACCACCTTGTTCCTAAAGGTCTTCGCCTTTCGATCTAATATCGCAACTGGTATCTTGATATAATTCAGGTTGCTATCAACTTGAATATCCTCCAAGGGTACAACTGCTGACTCGTCCACCAAACACTTTCTCAACTGAGAAACATGAAAAGTGTTGTGGATCTGGCTAAACTCTGCTGGAAGATCCAATCGATAGGCAACCCGACCCACCCGGGCTAAAACCCTAAAAGGACCAATGAACCTGGGGCCCAACTTTCCCCTCTTCCAGAACCTAATGACACCCTTCCAGGGTGATACCTTCCAGAGGACCATGTCACCCACCTGAAACTCCAAGTCTGAACGCCTCCTGTCGGCGTAACTCTTCTACCGACTCTGCGCAGTCTGTAGTCTACTACGAACCTGCTGGATCAACTCCTTCGTCTTGAGCACTAATTCGGTGCTCCCAATGACACGCTGACCGACCTCGCCCAACAAATCGGGGTCCTGCACTTTCTCCCGTAATGCATCTCGAAAGGAGAGCGATCAATACTCGCATGGTAACTGTTGTTATACGAAAATTATGCTAACAGAAGATACGTATCCCAACTGCCGCCGAAATCTAGCACGCATGCCCGCAACATATCCTCAAGAGTCTGGATGGTCCGCTCACTCTGACCATCCGTTTGCGGGTGGAAGGCAGTGCTAAGATGCAGACGAGTGCCCAACTCATCATGAAACTTCTTCCAAAACCGGGAAGGAAAACGCACATCTCTGTCTGAAATCACTGACACTGGCACCCCGTGCCGCGCCACTATCTCCCTGATATAGATGTCGACCAACTTCTCGGCCGAGATGGTCTCCTGAATTGGAATAAAATGGACGCTCTTGGTAATCGATCCACGATGACCCATATAGAATCCACTACTTGCGCTGTCCTGGGAAGCTTCGTAATAAAATCCATCGTAATATACTCCCACTTCCAAAACGGGATTTCCAACGGTTGCATCTTGCCGTGCGGTCTCTGATGCTCGGCCTTAACCTGCCTGCAGGTCAAGCACCGCTCGACGAACCAAGCTACATCCCGCTTCATGCAGGGAGACCAATAGTCCAGACGAAGATCCCTATACATCTTCGTCGCCCCGGGATGAATGGAGAATCCGGATTTGTGCACCACCTAAATCAAAATCTGGCACACGCCTCCAAGGTATGGCACCCATACCCTGTGGTGTAATGTCAACAATCCCCTGCTTTCATAGTCGAAGGAGAAAACCTGACCCACTATGCGATCACTCTTCCGATGTTCCTCCTTCAAGGCCTCCCGAATCCGCTCCAAAAGCGGAGTCACCACTGTCATTCGCATGCAAATATCCTTGATCGGCCCCGCCTTACGGCTAAGCGCATCGGTCACCACATTGGCCTTCCCGGGTGGT
The DNA here is from genome assembly GCF_052625555.1 of Lactuca saligna. Lineage (NCBI taxonomy): Eukaryota > Viridiplantae > Streptophyta > Magnoliopsida > Asterales > Asteraceae > Lactuca > Lactuca saligna. Next base: position 70,586,093 of record NC_136419.1, on the reverse strand, counting down.
AAAGGATCTCACAGTCATAATCCTTCACCACATCAAGCCACCGACACTGTCTCATGTTCAAATTCGGCTGATCCATGAGGTACCTCAAACTCTTGTGGTCTGTGTAAATGGTACACCGAACCCCGTAGAGGTAATATCGCCAAATCTAGAGGGCGAAGACCACCGCCCCCAACTTTAAATCATGCATCGGGTAGTTTGTCTCGTGAGGCTTCAGCTGCCTCGAAGCGTAGGCTATGACGTGCCCTCTCTGCATCAGCACCACACCAACCCTGAAATAGACGCGTCACAATACACCACAAAATCCTCACGCCCTCTGGCAGGGCTAAGATTGGTGCCTCGCAGAATCTCTGTCTCAGAACCTCGAATGCTGCTTGCTGCTCAGGCCCCAATCGAAAGACTACGACTTTCTTAGTCAACCGTGTTAGGGGTACGACTATCTTGGAGAAATCCTGAATGAATCTCCAATAATATCCCGCTGAACCCAGGAAACTCCGAATCTCGGATGGAGACTTCGGAACCTCCCATCTCATCATGGCCTCTATCTTGGTCGGGTCGACCAGTATACCATTCTGGTTAACAAGGTGCCTAAGGAATTGGACCTCGCACAACCAGAACTCGCACTTGGAGAACTTAGCGTACAAGCTCTCCCTCCTCAGAGACTCCAAAACCTCTCTCAGATGCTCCTCTTTCTCCTCCTATGACTTGGAATAAACCAAGATATCATTAATGAAAACTATCACAGATCCATCCAGCATCGGTCTGCATACGCGGTTCATGAGGTCCATGAATGCGGCAAGAGCATTGGTGAGCCCGAACGGCATCAACACGAACTCATAATGGCCATAACGCATCCGAAACGCGGTCTTCTGCACATCCTCCTCTATGACCCTAATCTGATGATAACCCGAACGGAAATCGATCTTGGAGAACCAAGATGCTCCCTGAAATTGATCAAAGAGGTCATCAATCCTCAGGAGCGGCTAACGGTTCTTCACCGTTACCTTGTTCAGCTCCCGGTAATCTATACACATCCGATGCGACCCATCCTTCTTTTTCACAAACAGGATCGGGGCTCCCTAGGGTGAACTGCTCGGTCTAATGAATCCTTTGTCTAACAGTTCCTGTAGCTATGTAGACAACTCCTGCATCTTAGGAGGAGCCAACTGATACGGTGCCTTGGCTATCAGAGCCGCACCAGGAACTAGTTCGACCCTGAACTCTACCTGTCACTCTGGAGGTATTCCAGGAAGATCCTCCGGGAACACATCAACGTAGTCTCGTACCACTAGAACCTCGTTCACCGCCTCCTTACCCGCCTCCCGGGTATCCACAACATACGCGACATATCCCGTGCAACCCTGCTGAAGGTAGCGCCTAGCTCTTGCTGCTGAACATACTACGGGTCCACGTTGTGGCCTCTCACCGTGGATTACCAACTCTCCCCCACTTGGGGTCCTGATTCGCACTAGTTGCTATGCACAATCTATCACCACCCCATTAGGGCTCAACCAATTCATGCCTATAATCACCTTGTTCCCACGCAACAGAATGGGAACCAAATCCACCAAGTAGCGCTCCTCGAATAACCTCAGAATGCAATCTCTGAACAGTGCTGATGCCCGCACCGATCGATCATCAGCGATCTCTACCTCTAAAGAGCAATCCAACATGCCTGAAGACTCAGAAAACTTCTTGCTAAGCGAAAGAGAAACAAACGATCGGGTGGCACCTGAGTCAAACAACGCCTGAACAGGGATACCGTTCACATGGAACGATCCTAAGGTATATACACAAAGCACATATCAATAACATAACAACATGAAAATGAAATAGAGGGAAAGAATCATACCTGTCACCACATCGGGTGCGGCGCGTGCCTCCTTGGTAGTCAGCTGAAACGCCTGGATCCTCACCACTGGAGCCTCTGCCTTGCCCGGTCGGCCATCCGTGATCTGCAAGGTCGTTGGAGCTGGCACCTTTACTGGCACTGATGTTGCTGTCAACTGGGGGCAACTGAACCTCTTGTGGCCCTTCTGGGTTTAATGGAAACATAGCAACTCGGACGTCTGTATCACAAGCGCAGGGGCGGTACAATCCCTGCTGAAATGCCCTTACTTACCGCACTTATAGCAGCCTGACGATCCCAACTTGAACGCTCCATCGTGCGCCTTACCGCATTTCTTGCAGCGGCCCCGCCCCTATTGGCCGTTCGGCCCCGCATCTGGTCCCTTGGGCTTCTTCCCCAAAGCCCCCATAACATGACCCTCTTCCGCCTTCCTCTTCCGGATGTGATCCAGATCTGTCACCCTCTCCCTTGCCGTGACAATCATAGAGTCCAGGGTAGGGCAAGCTGAAAAACTGACATGCTCCCGAATATCAACTCGTAACATGTCATGATAGCGGGTCCTCCTCATATCCTCATCTACCGCGTACTGGGGCACCAACAATACCCTCTCCCGAATCTTGGCGGTGATCTCCGCCACAGTCTCTGTCGTCTGCCTCATATCTAAAATCTCTCTGGCCAACTGCTGAAGCTTGACAGCTGGTGCACACTCTACCCTGAAACGGGTCAAGAAATCCGACCAGGGCATAGCCTCGATAGATGAGGCTCCCAACGAGTCACCAACGGACTCCCACCAATCCCTAGCTCGATCCCTCATACATCTTGCTGCAAATCTCACCTTCGACCCCTCAGGGCAGAAGCTAGTCAACTGTGCAGACTCAATGTATGCAATCCATCACCTGGCAGCTATGGGGTCCTTAGCCCCGTGGAAATCCAGCGCACCACTGCGCCTGAAGTCCTTGAAGGACAGTGTGCGAGATCCCGACTGGCCAGATGCCATGTCGCTCCTGAACGCCCGAAGGCGATCCTCCATCAGCTCAACTATCCCTTGCTTGATCGACCCGAAGAAAATGGGGTTCGACTCAAGGATGCCCCTGGTGATCTCTAACGTGTTGAAATCGCGTAGCCTCTTATCCACCGGCTCAGAACCTTATCCTGAACCCGATCCCTCTCCTGAGCTGCCAACTGTTGGTCTAGGGCGTAATACCACCATTCTGAAAACACAATATAATAAACATCAGGAACACTGATATATCTCAAGGAATCACTACTACCACAAGTTTCCTGATCTCATATCAGCTTTCCTTGATTCGAGTACGAATCCTCTGCTTCCTGTAGTACGGGCCCATACTACCTTCCACATCTATCCGTACTTTCCTCAAGTAATGCGTTGACTCCATCAAGTCACTATTACTGCTAATAATCTCTACTACTACCATCCTAGGCTTGCCCTAGGGAGTTCTCTAACTATACCCGATCCAGTCCTAAGCTGTTGAAAGCCTCCTTGTGATGCCAATTAGCCATCACCTAGATACCATCACATGCGGCGAGGCTTAGATAATCATTTTCAATTAAGTGAATTGCAAAACGTTAGTCACAAAATATCATTCGACCATGGCATTTAATAAAACATGTCTCGCGTTTGTAAACCAGAACGTAAATCGTAATAATATCAGAGTACAAATCCCAGAATGTCTCATAGTGCAGAAAAAAAACAGCATGTGTGTGATATGCCGCTACCGCGCCAGCTCCTTCCCCTTGGCTGAAGAGGTACCTGAAACAACAACTAAAAACCGTAAGCACGAAGCTTAGTTAGTTCCCCCAATGTACCGCATACCAAATAACCATATAACATACAAATATTTTCAGGCATATCTGGGTGCCCAACCTACCCCTTCGGTCCTTTCGACCGGATACTGACTAGCATATCTGGGTGTTGGTCTCCCCTTCGGTCCTTTCGACCGGATACTGACTAGCATATCTGGTTGCTGGTCTCCCCTTCGGTCCTTTCGACCGGATACTGACTAGCATATCTGGGTGCTGGTCTCCCCTTTGGTCCTTTCGATCGGATACTGAGGACTATTTCACCCCTACCACTACCACATAACACGTATCACATAATCTATTTAGCATGGCTAGGAACGACTGCGCCTTCGGTCTTGTTGACCAGTAACCCGGGGACTATCCCCCTACTATTGCTAGCACATAACATCATATCGTACAAACACATAAACATAAAACAGGTAGTGGCAACCCTAGATGAATATCACAGAGACAATCATCTAATCATACAATTACTACTAGTGGGCCGGTATTGTGGCCTTAGAGCCACCACTACTGGAAGGTAACTCACCTCGAAGTAGCTGCTGAAAGTCTGCTTGCTGAGCGCTTGACTGCTGAACCGGAGCTCCCCGGCTATAATTTCCATAAACACTAAGTCACATACTGATAACTAATCTTAGGGTAAAATGACTATTTTACCCCCGGTCAAAGTCAACATCCTAGTCAAAGTCAACTTCCTGGTTGACCGGACTCGCCGAGGTGGTTCGCCAACTCACTGAGTCCCTTCCAACTGTTCTACTTCCACACCCAATTCAACTCGTCGAGCTTAGCGAAGACTTGACGCGTTCTACCTCGATGCATACATATAAGTCCAAATTCATCTGACTCGCCGAGTTGAAGAACAACTCGTCGAGTCTAAGGCAATCTTCATCGGACTCGCCGAGTTGCTCATCCAACTCGCTGAGTCCACGACTATCTTCATAGGACTCGCCGAGTCCATCGTTCTACTCGCCGAGTTCATTCAGTCCTTTCTCCATACAGACCTGATTTGAGCCATGCAACGACTCCAAACCACAGATCTAGGCTTCTAGGGCATGCTTATCACGTAAAGTTGCAAACTTTACGTGCATGCATAGCTTTAGAGGCTTCAAATGCCCAAACTAAGCTCTTAATGGGTTCTAAGCTCAAGAGGGACCTTAATCACCAATATGACCGAAACTTAACACTTCAAGAAGGTAATGAGAGTTCAGATCTGAAGTATAACCCAACCATAAGGTTTCTCTTCAAGGATTTGGGGTTTTAGGGCTTAAAAGCAACAATATAGGGACAAACAAGATCTAATAGACAGATAAGCAAGATGGAAACTTTGTTACCCGAATGGATGACCACAAATGAATGTGTTCTGGATCTAAGTCCTCTTCCTTGACCTCTTCAACTTCTCCCTTCTTCCACTTGCTCCAAAGTGCACCAAAAGTCCCTTCACAAGGCAACAAATCGCTAAAATTCACTAATGGGGGCTAGGGTTTCGATAGGGATTGCTCTGAGGGTGATGGGGGCTGTGATGGGGTTGCAAGGATGTTTAAATAGGGTGCAAACCCTAAGGATTAGGGTCTCCTCCTGATTGGCCTACTCGCCGAGTCCATGCATGGACTCGTCGAGTAGATCACTTAAAGCCCGCATCCCACTCGACATCTACTCGGCGAGTTTGGGTTACAACTCACCGAGTAGCCCTTCCAAAGAACATTTAATCTAAATAATTATGTACCAGGAACGGGGCGTTGCAATTCTCCCCCACTTATCTTAGACTTCGTCCTCGAAGTCTGCTGCCTCCAGAAACAACTCGGGGTAGTGCTCCCTCATCTCCTCCTCTGCCTCCCATGTCCACTCCAAACCTTTTCGGTGCTGCCACTGCACCTGCACCAACTGAACCACCTTGTTCTTCAAGGTCTTCGCCTTTCGATCTAAGATCGTAACTGGTCTCTCGATATAATTCAGGTTGCTATCGACCTGAATATCCTTCAATGGTACAACTGCTGACTTGTCCACCAAACACTTTCTCAACTGAGAAACATGAAAAGTGTTGTGGATGTGGCTAAGCTCTACTGGAAGATCTAATCGATAGGCGGCCCGACCCACCCGGGCCAAAATCCTAAAAGGACCAATGAACCTGGGGCCCAACTTACCCTTCTTCCGGAACCTAATGACACCCTTCTAGGGTGATACCTTCAGGAGGACCATGTCACCCACCTGAAACTCCAAGTCCGAATGCCTCCTGTCGGTGTAACTCTTCTGCTGACTCTGTGCAGTCTGCAATCTACTATGAACCTGTTGAATCAATTCTGTCATTTTGAGCGCCACTTCGCTGCTCCCAATGACACGCTGACCGATCTCGCCCCAACAAATCGGGGTCCTACACTTTCTCCCGTAGAGCATCTCGAAAGGAGGGTAGTCAATACTCGCATGGTAACTGTTGTTATATGAAAACTCGGCTAACGGAAGATACGTATCCCAACTGCCGCCAAAATCTAGCACGCATGCCCGCAACATATCCTCAAGTGTCTGGATGGTTCGCTCACTCTGGCCATCCATCTGCGGGTGGAAGGTAGTGCTGAGATGCAGATGAGTGCCCAACTCATCGTGAAACTTCTTCCAAAACCTAGAAGTAAAGCGCACATTACTGTCTGAAATCACTGACACTGGCACCCCATGCCGCGCTACTATCTCCCTGATATAGATGTCGACCAACTTCTCGACCGAGATGCTCTCCGGAATTGGAATAAAATGGGCGCTCTTGGTCAATCGATCCACGATGACCCATATAGAATTCACTCCTCACGTGGTCCTGGGAAGCTTTGTGATAAAATCCATCGTAATATCCTCCCACTTCCACAATAGGATTTGCAACGGTTGCATCTTGCCATGCGGTCTCTGATGTTCGGCCTTGACCTTCCTACAGGTCAAGCACCGCTCGACGTACCAAGCCACATCCTGCTTCATGCAGGGCCACCAATAGTCCAGACGAAGATCCCTATACATCTTCGTCGCCCCGGGATGAATGGAGAATCGGGATTTGTGCGCCTCCTCCATCAAAATCTGGCCCACGCCCCCGAGGTATGGCACCCATACTCTGCGGTGTAATATCAATAATCCCCTGCTGTCATAGTCAAAGGAGGAAACCTGACCCACTATGCGCTCACTCTTCCGATGTTCCTCCTTCAGGGCGTCCTGCTGGGCCTCCCGAATCCGCTCCAAAAGCGGAGTCACCACTGTCATCCTCATGCAGATATCCCTGATCGGTGCCGCCTTACGGCTAAGCGCATCGGCCACCACATTAGCCTTCCCCGGGTGGTAAAGGATCTCGCAATCATAATCCTTCACCACATCAAGCCACTAACACAGCCTCATGTTCAAATTTGGCTGATCCATGAGGTACCTCAAACTCTTGTGGTCCGTATAAATGGTACACCGAACCCCGTAGAGGTAATGTTGCCAAATCTTGAGGGCGAAGAGCACCGCCCCTAACTCTAAATCATGCGTTGGGTAGTTCGCCTCATGAGGCTTTAGCTGCCTCGAAGCGTAGGCTATGACCTGCCCTCTCTGCATCAGCACCACGCCCAACCCTGAAATGGACGCGTCACAATATACCACAAAATCCTCTACACCCTCTGGCAGGGCTAAGATTGGCGCCTCGCACAACCTTTGTCTCAGAACCTCGAATGCTGCCTGCTGCTCAGGCCCCCATCGAAAGACTATGACTTTCTTAGTCAACCGTGTCAGGGGTACGACTATCTTGGAGAAGTCGTGAATGAATCTCCGATAGTATCCCTCTAAACCCAGGAAACTCAGAATCTCGGATGGAGACTTCGGAACCTCCCATCTCATTACGGCCTCTATCTTGGCCGGGTCGACCAATATACCATTCTGGTTGACAAGGTGCCCAAGGAATTGCACCTCGCACAACCAGAACTCGCACTTGGAGAACTTAGCATACAAGATCTGCCTCCTCAGAGTCTCCAAAACCTCCCTCAGATGCTCCTCGTGCTCCTTCTGCGTCTTGGAATAAACCAAGATATCATCAATGAAAACTATCACAGATCGATCCAGCATCGGTCTGCATACGTGGTTCATGAGGTCCATGAATGCGGCAGGAACATTGGTGAGCCCGAAAGACATGACCACGAACTCATAATGGCCATAACGCGTCTGAAACACGGTCTTCTGCACATCCTCCTCTCTGACCCTCATCTGATGATAACCTGAACGAAAATCGATCTTGGAGAACCAAGATGCTCCCTGCAACTGATCAAAGAGGTCATCTATCCTCGGGACCAGATAAGGGTTCTTCACCGTTACCTTGTTCAACTCCCGGTAATCTATACACATTCGATGCGACCCTTCCTTCTTTTTCACAAACAAGATCGGGGCTTCCCATGGTTAACTGCTCGGTCTAATGAATCCTTTGTCTAACAGCTCCTGTAGCTGTGTAGACAACTCTTGCATCTCAGGAGGAGCCAACCGATATGGTGCCTTGGCTATCGGAGCCGCACTAGGAACTAGGTCGATGCTGAACTCTACTTGGCGCTCCGTAGGTATTCCAGGAAGCTCCTCCAGGAACACATCAGTGTAGTCTCGCACCACTGGAACTTCGTCCACCGTCACCTTACCCATCTCCCGGGTGTCCACAACATATGCGACATATCCCGCGCAACCCTGCTGAAGGTAGGGCCTAGCTCTCGCTGCTGAACATACTGTGGGTCCATGTTGTGGCCTCTCGCCATAGATCACCAACTCTCCCCCACTTGGGGTCCTGAATCGCACTAGCTGCTTTGCACAATCTATCACCGCCCCATTAGGGCTCAACCAATCCATACCTATAATCACCTTGTTCCCACGCAACGGAATGGGAACCAAATCCACCAAGTAGCGCTCCTCGAATATCCTCAGAACGCAATCTCTGAACACCGCTGATGCACGCACCGATCGATCATTGGCGATATCCACCTCTAAAGGGCACACCAACATGCCTGAAGACTTAGAAAACTTCTTGCTAAGCGGAAGAGAAACAAACGATCGGGTGGCACTTGAGTCAAACAACACCTGAATAGGGATACCGTTCAAATGGAATGATCCTAAAACATATACACAGAGCACATATCAATAATATAATAGCATGAAAATGAAATCGAGGGAAGGAATCATACCCGTCACGACATCGGGTGCGGCGCGTTCCTCCTTGGTAGTCAACTGAAACGCCTGACTCCTCAACACTGGAGCCTCCACTTTGCCCTGTTGGCCATCCGTGATCCGTAGGGTCGCTGGAGCTGGCGCCGATACTACTGTCAACTGGGGGCAACTAGCCCTCTTATGGCCCCTATGGTTGCAATGGAAACATAGCAACTCGAACTTCTGTATCACAGGCGCAGGGGCGGTGCAATCCCTGCTAAAGTGCCCAGACTTGCCGCACTTATAGCAGCCTGACGATCCCGACCTGCACGCTCCTTCGTGCGCCCTGCCGGATTTCCTGCTGCGTCCCCGCCCCTATTGGTCTTTCGGCCCCACATCATGTTATGGGGCTTCTTCCCCGAAACCCCATAACATGACCCTCTTCCGCCTTCCTCTTCCGAATATGCTCCAGATCTATCTCCCTCTCCCTTTCCCTGGCAATCATAGAGTCCACGGTAGGACAAGCTGAAAAACTGACATGCTCCCGAATATCAGCTCGTAACATATCATGATAGCAGGTCCTCCTCATATCCTCATCTCCCGCGTACTGGGGCACCAATAACGCCCTCTCTCGGAACTTAGCGGTGATCTCCGCCACAATCTCCGTCGTCTGCCTCATATCTAAAAACTCCTTGGCCAGCTGCTGAAGGTCGACAGCTGGTGCAAACTCTGCCCTGAACCTGGTCACAAAGTCTGACTAGGTCATAGCCTCGATAACCGAGGCTCCCAACGAGTCACCAACGGACTCCCACTAATCCCTAGCTTGATCCCTCATATATCCTGCTATAAATCTCACCTTCGACCCTTCAGGGCAGAAGCTAGTCAACTGTGCAGACTCAATGTCTGCAATCCATCGCTTGGCAGCTATGAGGTCCTTAGCCCCGTGGAAATCCAGCGCACCACTGCCCCTGAAGTCCTTGAAGGACAGTGTGCGAGATCCCGATTGGCCAGATGCCATGTCGCTCCTGAACGCCCGAAGGCGATCCTCCATCAGCTCAACTATCCCTTCCTTGATCGACCCGAAGATAATGGGGGTCGAATCAAGGATGCCCCTGGTGATCTCTTACATGATGAAATCGCGTAGCCTCTCATCCACCGGCTCAGAACCTGATCCCGAACCCGATCCTTCCCCTGAACTGCCAACTACTGGTCTAGGGCATAATACCACCATTCTGAAACACAACATAATAAATGTTAGGAACACTGATATATCTCGAGGAATCACTACTACCACAAGTTTCCTGATCTCATCTCAGCTTTCCTTGATTCGAGTACGGATCCTCTGCTTCAAGTAGTACGGGCCCATACTACCTTCCACATCTATCCGTACTTTCCTCAAGTACTAACTTGACTCCACCAAGTCACTATTACTGCTAATAATCTCTACTACTCCCATTCTAGGCTTGCCCTAGGGAGTCCTCTGACTATACCCGATCCAGTCCTTAGCTGCTGAAAGCCTCCTTATGATGCCAATTAGCCATCACCTGAATACCATCGCATGTGTCGAGGCTCAGATAATCCTTCAAGAAAAAGACTCGTCCCTACAACGGTTAGACTCAGACAAGATCTGCGCAATAGGGCCAAGTGTAGCACTCTGAGATATTCGACTCTGTTCTCATGGGACGTGACACATTCATCTAATGGCTAACTCCCATCACTTAGAGTCCCACAAAGCACAAAGCAAGCAACATTCAGACATAGGAGGCTACTCAAGCAATTCCATTCTCATAATGGGAAACTGTACAAGCATACAATGCTAAGCTCATGATATCAGGCATAACCTAAACGGGCTATCCTACTGCTATCTACTCAACCCTAGCATGCAATTTTCATATACTGAAGCACATAAAGCAGGCACATAAGGCATCACTCCTAGATCCTTAGTCCTATTCTAGCATGATGTTCTACTGAAACAGATAAACATACATAAACTTGTATGGTACATTGGGGAATACTTACTTGAGCTCGGCCGGTCGCGCACATCGCACACTTTGTTTCTTCTTAAGATTCTTTACTTAACCTTTTAGAAAACCTTTTTCTTTTTCAAAATCTTGTAATCCCTTGATTTGAGTTCAAACACCCTTGAAGGTGTGTCCAAATCCCTCAAACCAGGGCTCTGATACCAACTTGTAACATCCTAAAAATTATGGACAAAAAATTTCATTTTTAATTAAGTGATTTGCAAAACGTTAATAACAAAATATCATTTGACCATATCATTTAATAAAACAGGTCCCGCGTTTGTAAATCAGAACATAATTTATAATAATATCAGAGTACAAATCCCAGAATGTTGTTGGATTAATGTCTAAGTCAGTAACCATATTTGGTATATACTTGACCCGAGTGTGCATGGTCCTTTTGGGTTGCCTTCATCAAAGCAACTTGACAAGGTAATTTAATATGAGAAAGGAGATATTATGATTTATTAATATATTATAAGAATAATATATTAAAGGAGAAATCATATTTATTTGATTAGTATTAGTCATAAATTAATTAGGAATTAATTTGGTGACTAAAAGAGACAAATTAAATAAAGGGGTATAAACTGTCAAATGTGTGATAGTTGAGTTTTGGGCTAGGAAACCTAATGGACTTAGGGGGAACGAAATTATGATGAAGGATCATCATATTTTCGTCCAAGGCCTCATTCCAGAAGGTTCCTTGGGCTGCTTGGTGGCTAAGCTGTCCATTAGGGTTTTGACTGAAACCCTAGCACCCTATAGTATAAATACATGCCCTATGCTTCAATTTGAGGCCACTTGATTCCAAGGGAACCCTAGGGCCGAAATTAGCATCATTCCTCTCTCTCTCTCTTAATTGCCTTCTTGCTTCAAGGTGTTTGTGAGCCATTAGAGGCACTACAATTGTGGTGCTTGCTTTCAAGAGTTCAAGAGAGTTCAAGAGATCAAGAAAACTAGTTGTTATTGCTATATAACAACAAAGGTATGTCTACTACACTTCTATGTAATTTTCGAAAATTATAGAAGCATGCCAGGGTTTATTTTGTGTTCATAAAGTTGTATGTCTTATAGTGAAAACATAGATCCAACTAGGGTTGCATGCACACATAGGATTGTTTGTATAAAACCTAACAGTGGTATCAGAGCCATTGGTTTTTTGTTTTCAATTGGATTTGATGCATATTATGAATTTGACAAATTAGGGTTTATGGCAAGTAAACCCTAAGGCTTGGTGATTTTCGCAAATTAGGGTTGCAAAACCCTAGTTGGCGATTTTTTGATAGGGTTCTTAAACTTTTTTTGCCTAGCCTCCAAATTTCGAAATTAGGGTTAAGAAACCCTAGGGATTTCGAAATTCCCTTGCCCCAAGATAAGATCCCAAGATTTTAGGGATTTGGATATTGCTATCTTTATGATTATCCATTTAATTGTTTAAACTAGATAATTGAAGATCTTGTATTATCCTTTCCATATATTTAAAAATCTAGGGGATAAAAGGATTAATTAAATTAATAATTTAATTTTATGATAAACCTTAAAGATTTAATAGTTCAAATTAATTGTTTAATTTTGATAATTATTAAATCAAAGTTTTCTTGGTGTTTAAATTTTTTTAAATTAAATAGCCTTAATATTCGAAAATTTTAAATACACATTAAGATACTAGTATTTTGAAATGCTTTAAAATACACCCTTATACAATTATGATATTATAAGATTACTTATTATATATGTATAAGAATAAGCTAGTCTTATCGCTAGTAGGCCTCATTCACGAAACCGGTCTATAAGGTGGGTATAAGGTTGCTGCCTATAAAATGGCGCTTAATGGATGTACACTCACATTTACCGCTTGCTTGACTGGTGGAGGGTCGTTAGCCGAACAGATAGGATAGGGCACTTGATTCCTCATTAAAAGTATAATGAAAATATTAAAGTAACTACATTGTTTTACAAATTCCCACTCATAGTTACTTTAGGGTAAAATGTGAAAATGATGCTAATCCATGGAATTACACTTCGTACCCATGTCAAACATTGATGGAGCGCGTGTGGTTAACCGGCACATCAATTTGGGGATGACATTGGTAGCGAAGGGTGACTCGATGTTTGTCATAGATCAATGGAGCGTGTGTGGTTCACCGGCACATTGATTAGGTGATAAAGACATTGAGTGCACCGCGTTGATTCGCATGGTTATTCACAAATTTGTTTGCGATCCTCGGCATCCCAGTCACAAATTTGAAATGCATATCGAGATTTAAACATGCCATTGAAAAGTTCAATGAATCTCAAAGATCTAGGAGTTTTCAATACATTTAAAACCTAAATTGCCGTTTCGTTTTTCATGATGAGAATTAGTGAATCGTCATTCACTTACCTTCAAATTATTTACTTTTAGAGTACGGTATCCCTTTCTAAGTTGTAAATAATGTTGTTGGATCCTAGCCCTAATTACTCATTTGGGTGTTTAATTAGGGATTCATTTCTAATCAAACTTTGTTCCTTTTCAGATGTCTACAAACAACAACAACAACGCTTCTGGGTCATTCTCGTTGATGAACTTGTGTCAGAAAGTGACATTTGATGGTTCAAACTTCAACGAGTGGATGAGGTATATCCGCATGATCACACGCTACGAGGACAAAGAATATGTCCTCGATGAAAAGCTCGAGAAGATCATCCCAGATGTTGCTACTCCTGAGGAATTGGCCGCCTTTGAGGCCCACGAGCGTGATGCCACGAAAGTTCACTGCATCATGCTGGCCACCATGAACCCCGAACTCCAAAAGTCCTATGAGGACATGTATCCATATGAAATGCATCAGGATTTGCTGGAAAGGTATCACCAGAGCGCGAGGCAAGAGCGCTATGAGATCATTACTACCATGATCACCGCTAAGATGGGGAGTGGAGAATCCCTAACCTCTCATTTGCAGAAAATGCAAAGGTATGTTGATCGTCTTCTCAAACTTAATGTTAAGTTTGATGAGGATTTGGCTATCGACATAATCCTCCACTCCTTGCCCTCCTGCTACAATCAGTTTAGGATGACCTACCATATGAACAAAGAGGAGGTCTCCTTGAGCAAGCTCCAAGGGCTCTTGAGGACTGCTGAGAGCAACCTCAAAGACAAATCTGTTGCACCGTCCCCTGCTGTGGCCGCTCCTGTGATGGCGATAGGTCAAGGAAAGGGTAAAAAGAGGAAGGCTCCATGTAAGAGCCACCATAAGGGAAAACCCCATGATGGTTCGTCCTCAAGTGGGACCAAAGTAGGCCCCGCTAAACCCTCTTCCGATCCTAAAGAAGCAGAGTGCTTCTATTGCCACCAAAAGGGCCACTGGAAGCGAAGCTGCCCACAATATCTGCAGGACATAAGAGATGGGAAGATCAAGCCCACATTTGCAGGTATGTATTCTATTAAATCTAATAACTCATCATTTGCTACTTCATGGGTTCTTGATACAGGATGTGGTTACCACATTTGTTCTGATTTGCAGGGCCTAAAAAGAAGTAGGGAAATGGAGCATGGGAAGATGAACCTGATTATGGGAAACAGAAGATCGTCACCTGTGACCAAAGTCGGTGTTTATTCTTTAGTGTTGAGTAATGGGTTAGGAATAGATTTAGAGAATTGCTGTTATTCGCCAGATATGGCAAGAAACATTATTTCTTTTCACGGGTTGTTTAGACAAGGTTTCAGATATTCTTTTGATAATAGTAATGGTTCTATTAATGTTTATTTGAATGGTGTCTTTTATTTCAATGCATTACCTTGTAATGGGATTTATGAATCTTTGATGATTGTTGATAATTTCGGAAATAATGTTTTGAATATTGATTCGTCTACTAGTCTAGACAAAGCATGCTTGTGGAACTGTCGCCTTGGCCATGTCAACAAGAAACGCATAGCCCAACTCCAAAAGGATGGAGTGTTAGAGTCATTCGACCTTAGGGACGATGATACGTGTGAATCTTGTTTACTTGGGAAGATGACCAAGTCACCCTTTACTGGCACTTGTGAAAGGGGTGAGGGTTTATTGGATCTCATACACACTGATGTGTGTCGGCCCTTTAGATCCACTACAAGGGATGCTTGCCGCTTCTACGTGACTTTTACAGATGATTATAGCAGATATGGATATATCTACTTGATCAAGCAAAAGTCGGAAACCTTTGAAAAATTCAAAGAGTTTAAGAGTGAAGTGGAGAATCAGCTGGGCAGGAAAATCAAGATGCTTCGGTCAGACCGAGGAGGAGAGTACCTAAGTCTTGAGTTTCACGACTATCTAAAAGAATGTGGAATCGTTTCGCAATTGACGCCTCCGAGGACGCCACAATTGAATGGTGTGGCTGAGAGACGTAATCGGACCTTGTTGGACATGGTTCGTTCTATGATGAGTCGGACTTCGTTACCAATAGCTTTCTGGGGGTATACCTTAGAGACTGCCGCCCGTATACTTAACTTAGTTCCCACTAAGAAGGTTTCCAAGACTCCTCACGAGATGTGGACAGGGAAGGCTCCCTCGTTGGCACATATCAAGGTTTGGGGTTGTGAGGCTTTCGTAAGACGAGAGACTCACGGAAAACTAGAACATCGTAGTGAGAAGTGTTATTTCATCGGCTATCCACAGAAGTCTTTTGGCTACCTTTTCTATAGACCGAGTGACAATGTTGTCTTCGTTGCTAGAAGAGGAGTTTTCCGAGAAAAGGAATTAATAGGCCAAGAAGACAGTGGGAGGCAAATTGAACTTGAAGAAATTCAAGATCAAAGCGATGAAGGAACCTCTGACACTGGCACTCAACTTGAGGAGGAAACTCCTGTTGAACCTGTTGATGTGTCCTTACCTCTTCGACGTTCCTCTAGGGCTAGTGTTCCACCCCAGTTTTATGGTTTTCATATTACTACTGAAGGGGATACGTTTATTAGTGATAGTACACTAGTAAATTTGGATGAACCTAGCAACTATAAGGAAGCCATGGCAGGCCCAGAGTCTGCAAGATGGAAAGAGGCTATGGACAGCGAGATTCAGTCCATGTACGACAACCAAGTTTGGAATTTGGTTGATAATGTACCGGGTCGTAAGACAGTCGGATGCAAGTGGATCTTCAAGAAGAAGACGGACATGGATGGGTAAGTGCATACTTATAAAGCGCGATTGGTTGCGAAGGGTTTTACTCAAACTCCCGGAGTTGACTATGATGAGACCTTCTCACCAGTTGTGAAGATAAAGTCTATTAGGGTGATGCTTGCCATAGCTGCGTTTCATGATTATGAAATATGGCAGATGGACGTGAAGACCGCTTTCCTTAATGGAAAGTTGGCTGAGGATGTCTACATGAATCAGCCAGAGGGTTTTGTCGATGTGAAGCATCCGAATAGAGTATGCAAGCTTGAGAAATCTATTTATGGATTGAAACAAGCATCTCGCAGATGGAATCTTTGTTTTGATGAGAAGGTTAAAGAGTTTGGCTTTCTACGAAGCGAAGATGAATCTTGTGTATATGTCAAAGCCAGTGGGAGTATAGTAAGCTTTCTCGTATTATATGTCGACGACATACTACTCATAGGAAACGATGTCCCAACCTTGCAGGAAGTCAAGTCCTGGCTTGGGAAATGTTTCGCTATGAAGGACCTCGGAGAAGCCGCTTATATTCTGGGAATAAGAATAGTAAGAAACAGGGAAAAGAGACTGATAGGACTCAGTCAGGATACATACTTGGAAAAGGTGCTAAAGCATTTTAGTATGGAAAATTCCAAGAAAGGGGAATTGCCAATCCAAAGCAATACCAAGTTGAGTAAGACTCAAAGCCCGAGTACAGAGACAGAGATAGCAGATATGAGCCGAGTACCTTACGCTTCGCAGTAGGCTCTATCATGTACGCTATGACTTGTACTCGCCCTGATGTGGCCTTCGCTTTAAGCATGGTCAGCAGATATCAAGGGAATCCTGGTAGAGCACATTGGATTGCAGTTAAGAATATTCTTAAGTACCTTCGAAGGACCAAGGAATGGTTTCTAGTCCTTGGTGGGAGTGATGAATTAAGGGTACGAGGGTACAGTGATGCTAGTTTTCATACGGATCGGGATAACTTCCGATCGCAGTCGGGCTGGGTCTTTACCCTAAATGGAGGAGCAGTGACATGGAAAAGTTCCAAGCAAGAGACCGTAGCTGATTCAACGTGCGAATCAGAGTATATTGCAGCGAGCGAAGCGTCAAAGGAGGCTATATGGTTGAAGAACTTCATTGGAGACCTTGGAGTTGTGCCATCCATAAAGGAGCCCATGGAATTTTCTGTGATAATGAGGGAGCGGTTGCCTTAACCAAGGAACCAAGGGATCATGGCAGATCTCGACATATCGACAAGAAATACCATTTTATTAGACATCGGGTAGAAGAGGGACTCCTCGTTGTGAAGAGGGTATCGTCAGAAGACAACCCAGCAGATCCCCTTACGAAGGGACTGAGTAGGGTCAAGCATTTTCAGCACGCTAGGAGCGTAGGGCTGAAGGACGATATTAGTTTAGATTAGATAGGTAGGAAACTTGTAATAGATAATGTCATATTCAACAATTGATGATTAAATAAAAGTGTGTTATTTATAAGAATGTTTCTATCTTTTGTTGATTATTTATCTATTTTTCCGATTTTGCATGTTTTGACTTCCTGAATAATGAGATTATTCGAACAATCCACAATCGCTCATATGTTGGAAGTAGATATGAAGAAAGATTGTCATAAATTTGTTTGTAGATTGTCTGAAAAGTTTTAGACATAGCAAAGGTTTGCTGCAAAGTTTATGAGTGCTTATGAAATTAGTATTGAGCATTGGAACAGACCCACACTTGCTGGTATTACTTCATGAATGTCATCACAAGTGATCGCAAGATGATAATATCATATAATCTTTAAACCTAGAGATATGGTTATTGTTTGCTAGTTGATTGTACATTGATAATGCGAAAACGCATCAGTAACTTGATGTTATAAAACGTATTATTGTGTGTGGTTTAACTAGTAAATGATAAAGGCATATTAGTCGACGTTTTTCTGTTCCTTTTATTCTATGAGGATAAAAGCGATATCTCGGCCACTTGATGATTTGGTTTGACTTATGTGCTGGGCCCGGTCAAGATGAAGTTGATGTGTTTAACTAAGTTCTATGTCGAACAAATCAGAGATCAAGAAATAAAATGCTAGACAATAAGTATTGTTAGCATGATATCTAGAACAGAGGATTATACGATCCCTTATCTAAAGGATAGATTATTGGTCAGAGTTGACAGCGGCTATTGAAAGCTACGATTGCTATTGGGTACGGAAGTAATACGTGAGATATAGTTACTAGACTTATCCAAGTGGGAGACTGTTGGATTAATGTCTAAGTCATTAACCATATTTGGTATATACTTGACCCGAGTGTGCATGGTCCTTTTGGGTTGCCTTCACCAAAGCAACTTGACAAGGTAATTTAATATGAGAAAGGAGATATTATGATTTATTAATATATTATAAGAATAATATATTAAAGGAGAAATCATATTTATTTGATTAGTATTAGTCATAAATTAATTAGGAATTAATTTGGTGACTAAAAGAGACAAATTAAATAAAGGGGTATAAACTGTCAAATGTGTGATAGTTGAGTTTTGGGCTAGGAAACATAATGGACTTAGGGGGAACGAAATTATGATGAAGGATCATCATATTTTCGTCCAAAGCCTCATTCCAGAAGGTTCCTTAGGCTGCTTGGTGGCTAAGCTGTCCATTAGGGTTTTGACTGAAACCCTAGCACCCTATAGTATAAATACATGCCCTATGCTTCAATTTGAGGCCACTTGATTCCAAGGGAACCCTAGGGCCGAAATTAGCATCATTCCTCTCTCTCTCTCTTAATTGCCTTCTTGCTTCAAGGTGTTTGTGAGCCATTAGAGGCACTACAATTGTGGTTCTTGCTTTCAAGAGTTCAAGAGAGTTCAAGAGATCAAGAAAACTAGTTGTTATTGCTATATAACAACAAAGGTATGTCTACTACACTTCTATGTAATTTTCGAAAATTATAGAAGCATGCCAGGGTTTATTTTGTGTTCATAAAGTTGTATGTCTTATAGTGAAAACATAGATCCAACTAGGGTTGCATGCACACATAGGATTGTTTGTATAAAACCTAACAAATGTCTCATAGTGCGGAAAAACAAGAGCGTGTGTGTGATTTGCCACTACCGCGCCAGCTCCTTCCCCTTAGCTGAAGAGGTACCGGAAACAACAACTAAAAACCGTAAGCACGAAGCTTAGTGAGTCCCCCCAACGCATCGTATACCAAATAACCATATAACATACAAATATTGTCAGGCATATTTGGGTGCCCGACCTACCCCTTCGGTCCTCTCGATCGGATAATGACTAGCATATCTTGGTGCTGGTCTCCCCTTCGGTCCTTTCGACCGAATATTGACTAGCATATCTGGGTGCTGGTCTCCCCTTCGGTCCTTTCGACCGGCACCTAAATAGCATATCTGGGTGCTGGTCTCTCCTTCGATCCTTTCGACCGGATACTGGGGACTATTTCACCCCCTACCACTACCACATAACACGTATCACATAATCTATTTAGCATGGCTGGGCACGACTGCCCCTTCGGTCCTATCGACCGAGAATTTAGGGACTAACCCCCTACTATCGCTAGCACATAGCATCATATCGTACAAACACACAAACATAACACAGGTAATGACAACCCTAGATGAATATCACAGAGACAATCATCTAATCATACAATTCCTACTAGTGGGCCGGCATTGTGGCCTTAGACCCACCGCTACTGGAAGGTAACTCACCTCGAAGTAGCTGCTGAAAGTCTGCTTGCTGAGCGCCTGACTGCTGAACCGGAGCTCCCCTGCTACGATTTCCATAAACACTAAGTCAGATACTGATAACTAATCTTAGGGTAAAATAACTATTTTACCCCCCGGTAAAAGTCAAAATCCTGGTCAAAGTCAACTTCCTGGTTGACCGGACTCGCCGAGTTGGTTCGCCAACTCGCCGAGTCCCTTCCATCTGTTCTAATTCCACACCCTTTTCTACTTGTCGAGGTTAGTGAAGACTTGAAGCGTTCTACCGCGATGCATACATACTAAGTCCAACTTCATCTGACTCACCGAGTTGAAGAACAACTCGTCGATTCTAAGGGAATCTTCATCGGACTTGCCGAGTTGGTCATCCAACTCGCCGAGTCCACGACTATCTTCATAAGACTCGCCAATTCCATCGTTTTACTCGCCGAGTTCATTCAATACTTTTTCCATACATACCTGATTTGAGCCATGTAGCGGCTCCAAACCGCAGATCCAGACTTCTAGGGCATGCTTATCACGTAAATTTGCAAACTTTACGTGCATGCATAGCTTTAGAGGCTTCAAATGCCCAAACTAAGCTCTTAATGGGGTCTAAGCTCAAGAGGGGCCTTAATCACCAATATGACCGAAACTTAACACTTCAAGAAGGTAATGAGAGTCCAGATCTGAAGTATAACCCAACCATAAGGTTTCTCTTCAAGGATTTGGGGTTTTAGGGCTTAAAAGCAACAATTTAGGGACAACCAAGATCTAATAGATAGATAACCAAGATGGAATCTTTATTACCCGAATGGATGACCACAAATGAATGTGTTATGGATCTAAGTCACCTTCCTTGATCTCTTCAACTTCTCCCTTCTTTCACTTGCTCCAAAGTGCACCAAAAGTCCCTTCACAAGGCAACAAATCGCTCAAACTCACCAATGGAGGCTAGGGTTTCGATAAGGATTGCTCTGAGGGTGATGGGGGCTGAGATGGGGCTGCAAGGATGTTTAAATAGGGTGCAAACCCTAAGGATTAGGGTCTCCTCCTGATTGGCCTACTTGTCGAGTCCAGGCGTGGACTCGCCGAGTAGATCACTTAAAGCCCACATCCCACTCGACATCTACTCGGCAAGTTAGGGCTACAACTCGCCGAGTAGCCCTTCCAAAGAACATTTAATCAAAATAATTACGTACCAGGAACGGGGCGTTACACGAGTCCTATGAAGATTTCCTGGAACTCGACGAGTTGTTCTTTAAACTCGACGAGTCATATGAACTGTTACTAAGTAAGAGGGGTTAAGGTGTTGAAGGTCCAACCCTTCGTATTCGCACGCGAAATTAGCAATTTAACGTGTAGCAATAGTCCCAAAAACCCAAATCCCCATAAAGGATGCACTGGTAAGGATTTGGAAGCGAGTAGGAGATATGCTCGCGTGGACTTGACGAATTGTTCTTGGACTCGGCAATTTGGATTGCGAGCCGGTTCTATCGTCCCGAGTAGTGAGTTAAGGGTGACTCAGTGAGTGGGAAGAGGGACTTCTCGAGTAGGACCGGGTTAATAGGAAAAGGACTCAATGAGTCGGCGCCATGACTTGGCGAGTCTAGTCAACCGGAAGTTGACTTTGACCAAGGAGTTGACCTTGGACCAGGGGTGGGTCAGTCATCTGACCTAAGGGTATTTATGAGTGGCTAATCTATGTTTATGATTTATAGCCGGAGGACTACCGGTTCAGTAGTCAGGCGCTTAGCAAGCAAACTTTCAGCAGCTACTTTTCGAGGTGAGTTACCTTCTAGTAGTGGTAGGTCTACGGCCACAATGTTGGCCCATCAGTATGAGTTGTATGATTAAGATGATTGTCTATGTGATATTCATCTAGGTTTGCTACTACCTAATATGTTATGTGCTAGTATGATATGATGCTATGTACTAGTGACAATAGGGGAGATAGTCCCCAGAGTACCGGTCGATAGGGCCGAAAGGGTAGTCATGCCCAGCCATGCTAGATAGATTATGTGATATGTGTTATGTGGTAGTAGTAGGGTGAAATAGTCTCCAGTATCCGGTCAGGAGGATCGAAGGGGTAGGTCGGGCACCCAGATATGCCTTACAATATATGTATGATATGTGGATATATGGTATGTGGTACATTGGGGGAACTCACTCAGCTTCGTGCTTACGGTTTACAGTTTTGTTTTTAGGTACCTCTTCATCGAAGGGGAAGGAGCTGGTGCGGTAGCGACACATCATACACACACATTGTTTTCCGCACCATGAGTCATTCTGGGATTTTATACTCTGATTTTTGATTGTTTTCATATTTCGGTTTTCAGACACGATGTATGCTATGAAATGGTTTGATCAGACAATGTTTTATTTACAAATGTTTCCTAAAGTATTGATTTAAAAACAAAATTTTTGGACGTGAAATCTGGATCATTACAGGACCGGTGGTATTTTGTAATTGTCGGAGATAGACTATGAACCGAAGAAGATAATTGAAGGATGTGGGTGTGAGTAGGGTTAGGGTAGGAGATAAGTGTTTGTGGTGGTGGGGACCACTTTTTGTTTTTCTTTATTTTTTATTTTTCTTTATTTTTAATTTTTCATTTAAATTGTTAATAACAAATAAATCAAAAATTATATCAAAAATAAAATAGAAAGGATAAAATAGTCATTTTATGTTCGTTAGAGATTATCCGAGCGAGAAAAAATATTACATGGACGGTCCGAGTTAACTTTTGAAAATATGAACTAAACGTGTAATTTGACATTTGGACGAGGGACAAATTGTATAATCTACTCTTTTCCCAATTTCAATATATTTTTATAATTTCACGATTCTCTCTGTTAATGACATATTATGTCATTGCTTGGATTTTATAATTTCACTTATTTATTTAGTTGTTTAATTTCAAGAATTTATTGTTAATTTCAATTTTTTAAATTACCTTCCAAATTTATATGAATACATGGTAAGCTTATGAAGACATTTTGAAACCCATTAGAGTGATCGGTATAGACCAAAACGAGAAACGACGTGGGTGACGTAGAGCTGCGTGGCGCCGTCTTAACTGGGGGGGGGGGGGGGGGGGGACACCCCTCCCCCAACTCGTTGCATCTCGTCCTTCACTTCTCGTGGCCATCAAAACGAAATGAAACGGAAAAAAATTACCGTTGTGGCTATTAGACCGTTTGCAAACGGCCACATTCAAACAAAAAAAAATTACCTTTTTACCTATATATATATATATATATATATATATATATATATATATATATATATATATATATTCATTTTATTTCAAATTTTACATCTTTATTAACATTCTATCTACACTTTTATAAGCTTTCTTACTAAAAAAAATGGAGCAAAACCCAAACACCTCCCCATCATCAAACCCAAACACACAATCAAACACAAACTCGCATCTCGGATTTACGGGTTATGAAGGTTATTTCAACCTTTTATCGTCTCAAGGCTCACCATAAATCTCATACCAAAACGCAGCTTTTAATCCCGCTTCACCGCCACTACAGTTTCCCAACTCACCTTACCTTCAATAAAATCAATTTGGTCAAAACCCAAATTTACAACAAAATCTTTTCCCTTCTTTTGTTTCGATGTAACAACCAACCAACCAACCATCGCCTACGACACAACAATCGGGTGAAGTGGAAGCGGGAGGTAGTAGGAGTGGGAAAGGATAGGAAATGGAAAATCGAAAGGGAAATTAATAGCTGTAGAAACAGAAAATGCAGACGTTCTAGAATGGTGGACACCGGAGGAGGAATACGCTTTAACGATGACTTGGTGTGGTACTTCAAAAAACGAACTTCGCGGAAATGGAATGAAAAAATGAGCTTATTGGGGGGCGATGCTCGACATGTTTCAAGTTATTTTAAAGAAAAATCCGTATTGCAACAATGACATGTTGAGCAGCAAAAGGGGTCAAATAACTAAGCGGTGCAGCAAATTCAACGGTATTTACAACCGGCTTGAGGCGCAACAACAAAGTGGAACCAACGACTTCGATTTGTTCAAATCTGCTAAGGAAAAATATCGGGTTGAAATGGGTCATGTTTTCGACTTTGAAAAATCATGAGAATTGTTGCGAGTAGATCTAAAGTGGAATAAAACGCCTACATTGTCGGAGGTTCAATCCAAAAGGTCTCGCAATTCTAGCTCGGTCGACGTGTCGGACGCACGGACTAACATCGACCTTAACGCCGACGACAATGAGATCCCGGATGATATCCAAGAGATATCACCACCACCACGACCGCTCGAACGCGACAACGCGAGGCGCGCTGCAAGACATGCGGAGGAGGTGGAGACGAGAGCAAAAGAGGCGGCGGAAATAAGAGCGAAATTCGACGAGCATAATTTATTAATTAAAGAAAAAATAAGTTGAAACGTCGTGATTTGGAGTTCCTAGAAAGGCAGACATGAGAGAAACAGGAGCAAAAAGAAAAGAAACTAATGACACATCAGTTGTCAATTATTCAGACGAACGATGAAGGTTTGACACCTGCTGATCTAGCGGTGCTACAAATGATGAATGAACAAATTAGGAAGAAATAATTATGATTGTTATGTGGTTTTAGTAGTAATTTGAATGATATTTGAGTTATAATATTAGGTTTAAAATTATATTTTTTTTTATTTGTAATCGTACTTTTAGATTTTAAATATTATGTCTTTTTTTGTTTTTAACATTTTATGTTTTATAAAAAATATATTAATGTTAGTTATTAAAAAAAATGCAAAAAAGGAAAAAAAACGAAAAGGAAAAAAAAGTAAAAAAAAAAACAAAAAAGTAGAAAAAAAACCCAATTTCGAAAAAAAATAAAATAAAAAAGAAAACATATTTATTTTCAAAAAGTTGGTATTGCATCTTGTTGCCCTACTTGGTGTTATAATACTACTTGCTTATGTGACATGTAAGTTGACACAACTTGATGTTGTATCTTGTTGTCCACACCCAATACTCTTAATAAATTCTCTTTTAAGTTTTCTCTTATTCTTGATTTCTTTTCTCATCAAGTAGTTTTAGGAATCATATGCTTTTTAGGTCAGAGGCGTATAAGGAATTGGAATCAATCTTTTCTCGTATTCAGTTCAATCACTGTGCAACGTATATATATAATCAAGGTTCTAAATAAAGTAAGGCGTGACTTGGCGGCAATGTCAAGTCTCAAGCTTTTTCGAGCCTTGACGAGTCATGACCTTTGTAAGACGTGACTTAAGACGAAAATTTTCTATATAAATAATATTTTTATATGTATTTTCAACTATTATTCATTTTTATACGCATATATAAGTTAAGGCGGCGTTTTGGCAAAGTTTGGCGACAGTTGCAAGCCTTGGAGTCGTGACGCACCATGACGGAGCCATAACGAGCTTTTTAGAACCTTGTATATAATGCATACAATAAATTTAATCAAGTCTAAATATCCAGCGTGAACGATATTTAGTTCTTTAAAAATTCGTTTGTCATCACGTGTCTTTCCATCATGAGTAAAGTATAAACTCATTATAAATCCACAAAAACAATCAAACAAACAAATACAGTTGTATTTGATCTAGTCTTCTTTTATTCTCCTAATGAGCTAAAGGGAAAAAAAGTTCAAGTCCACTATGCATTTAAGAAATATTTTTTAAAGTTGTTTGAATATGAAGATGAATTTCTTCCCATCCAAGGATCATCGATTCTTAATCTTAAAAATTCCAAATAACACCATGCATTTAGTTTGATGGCTTTTCAGATACATATTTAAACTCTACTATATTAAAAGCCAGAAGTTTATATATATATATATATATATATATATATATATATATATATATATATATATATATATATATATATATATATATATATATATATATATATATATATATAAACTAACCGTTTGTCCGCGCAAAACGGCGGCGACGAAGAGTTTCTTTCAACCAATTAGTTCTATTCGGAGACATGATATATTTCTAAGAACACTTGCACCATTATTGATCGGTTTCACAAAAATAAAAAGTGCAATGCCAAAACCAAAAAATATTGTGGTGGTGGATTCCATGGAGGAAAAGGAGATGAAGATTTGAATTAGTCTCCAGTCAACTATAATTTGAATGAGCTTTTAAATTTCAAATGATTTGTCGAAAAGAAGTGTTTCAGATTTCGAATGCACTAGATACCAAAGAAGAGATATTTTAGGAGTACAAGTTGGGTCAAATCTGATGAAAATACTAATTCAATCCTTAAAAATAAGGAAATACTAATTTTAATATGTTTTTCATACTTGTATCCCTAGCATTATCATTTGTAAGATATATATTATAATATTATTATATTAATAGTTGGTTGTACTTTAAGCTTAAAGATTTAAACGTCTTAAAAAATATTATTATTATATTGATTGTATTTATAGAAATAATAAGATTTCTTTTATAAGGTAGTATATATATATATATATATATATATATATATATATATATATATATATATATATATATATATATATATAATTTTTTATTTGGCGGGGGAGGGGGGGTGGGGGGGGAAGATTTTATGTAAGAGGTCGTTTGATAGTTGCTAACTAGGTAAGAGCTGACCGGATAAAAAGCTGACCGAGTTAGATAGTTCTGACTGGATTAAATTCTGATTGAAACTTGTTGTTTGATTTTGCATCTAATTGAATGTGTAAAATGACTATATTACACTCAAACAACATTTTTTTATAATAACCCATTGATTAGTATAATGTAAGTAGAATGCTGTACATTAAATGTTGAAACTTTTTGGATTTAAATTAAAAGTAGAGTTCTATAAAATGAAAATAAAATATAGTAAATTTCAATAAAATGAAAGTTATTAACAGATGTTAATGTGTAAAATAAAAGTAAAATGTTATAACTTAAAGTGAAATACTTTTCCTTCTACAATTATCAATAAGAAACAGAATACAACAAACACAATACAAAAGATGGAAATCAAAGATGGGGTATTTACAACTTCCCTTGATTTTGTATCTGAAATAATAAAAATGACAGTCTTGATTCTTTTTGTTTCAGTCTTTGATGAATGTAGATATCCCTAATATACTTGTCTGGCTTGTTATGTCATTTTAATGAGAATGGAATCCAAGAAATCAAACAAACAAATTCCATACTTGTAGATGATTTATGTAAGTAGTCCTTAACGCAAGAAGCAGTAACCCTTCCACATGGAATAAAGTCTTCACATCATGTTGCTTCATTTAACACAATCATGTCAAGTTTCTCCAAAATGGGATTTGCAAATGTTGCTCAATCCATTTTTTGTTTGATGTTGAAGTTTGGAGTACAACCCGATGCATACATTTACATGGTTAAACATGGAGTAAAGCCTGATTTAGTAACACACAACACACTTGCTAAAGGTTTTCATGTTCTAGGTAAGACAAATAAGGCATCAAAGATGATTTAAGAAGTACTATCAAAAGAGTTAAACCCTAACAATACTATCACATATACATTACTCATCTGTGGGAATCACCAAGAAGGAGAAAAAACAGAACGACAACAATTCATAAAAAAACGAACAACAAAAAGGAACAAAAATGGAACAACAATGAAATTACCATAAATTCAGAAATCCATTTTCACGAAATCGATTTCAAAACGATTTCATGAATCGATTAAAGATGAAGATTAAAAACATCAAAGTTGACCAGCGATGGAAGAAGTCCTCGATGGGAAGAATCGTGGTGAAGAAGCGTCGACGATGGAAGAAAGGAGGAGAAAACTTTGGTAAAGACAGAAGCGGGAGAGGGAGAAACGAATGGGCATTACCATTTACGTCTTCACGATGTAGCGCACATCAGGGCAAAGTGGGGAATTGTTTCAGTTAGCTTCCTTTTTACCATGGACCAAATTAGACAATTTCTTAGGACCGAATAAGACAATTGGAACGGGTCAGACGAGATTAGCCCTTTACCAAACATGCTGACAGGACTGAGTCAGCAAAAATTGTTGACCGGAGCTAGTCAGCTGCATATCAAACATGCCCTAATACCATATAGCAACATGATAGAAAAGAAAGTATGTTACAAAATTAAAATAAATACACGATCATAATTGTAATTACCCAACCCGATTTAACATATGCTTTTTAAAACATCTAATAATCCAAAAGTAAGCATGTGAGGTCTTCTTGTTAAAGATCTCAACCTTCCTAGACTTACTGTTCCAATCAATGTTTTGTTACGAAAACTACAAGTCTACAAAGGACCCAAGTAGTTGTGATATGACTAGATCAAAACATTTTTATTTTTACCACATTTAAATTTGTTTTATCTATCCAAGTTATCAAATCGCCCAGGCAAAGAAGCCAATCTCACCGATAACAATTTTTTTCTCATAACTCGCACTTCTTGTTAATTGACAATAGATAGAGAGATTATAAGAAAAGTATGTAATAGATACAAGAAGGCCATGGGACAAGAATTATAGAATAAAATAAAAGTATGGGATAAATACAAGGAGGCCATGGTATTGGACAAGAATTATACATAAACTAGGTGGTGTACCCGTGGTGAACCACAGGTCACTTGGGTTGGTTAATTTTTGTTTTGTTTGTGGATAAAGTAGAATCTTTTGCAGAAAACATAGAGACAACCAAGTGAAAGAAGGTGGATTCATTTATTGAACGAAAGAAAGCAGTACATGATTTACATATATGGATTTAGTTGAAACAGTTGTCAGCTATAGCTTAATTGCTGGATCGTGATTCAGACATGGTGTTCTCACAGTGGGTGATGATAGCCTGCCCTTCTTGCAGATTGGTTTGAACAACTTCTAACATGTCCGCTTTTTCTCGGAGGTAGGCAATCGGAGCACGAAGCATGCTTTCAAGTTCTTCACTTTTCATCTTTGGGTGGTTTGAAGTGTTGTTAGTATGTCGTCTGATGATTTGTATTTTTCTTATATAGTGGTTCGACTTAGTTGGGGTTGTTGGTAGTGGATTAATGGCATTCATGGAATGTGATGGTAGCTTGTTGTTGTCTTTAATTTGATTATGACTGGTTTGTTGCATCAGATTTGAACAAATTTATCCTTTAGTAATAGGGTTGTTGGGTATGTGTTGGTTTGTGGTTTATTGAACCATTGTTATTTTTTACACAAAACATATGTATATTAATGGAACCTATGTACATTTTTATTAAGTTTTCACATTTGGATGGGTGTTGGATTATCGTATGTTTTTTTTGAAGTGGGTAACATTGGTGAGATGAACATATCACATGCCTTATATTGTATCATTTCAAAATTTCTTGTGGTTTATTGTTTACTAAATTTTTTAATTTTGTGGACATTTAATTATTTTTTGTGGATTTAATTACTTTATGTGGATATGTTTGTGGTTCGCTTTGATGATGTTTAAATAGTTAGCATATGACACATAAGATACTTTATATACAAAAGTTGATGACAATATGTACATTGGTCTAGATTAATCCTCAAGCGGTTTGTGGAAAACGACATAATGAAAGTTTATAGATAGGTGGATGTGCAAAATACATCTAAGTAGACGAGGTTGTTGTGTTATTTAGTGGTGTTTGCCTTCTGACTTTGTTGTTCGTCATGTTTGTGTTTGTTGCGCTTGGAGCATGGTATGACAACATCAGTTCCTGTATGATGAATGGATGTTAGGTTCCTGTTATTAGTGTGGGTCAATACTTAGTGTTTCTTTTTACCTGTGTCATCTGCTTGCGATCGTTTTATTGGTTCGGGCAGTTTCATTAGTGTTAGTTGGGTTGCAATTGTTGTTCCCTTTTTATCGAGAGGTCTTGAAAGTGTTGCAGGTGGTTTTAGTGGTGAAACCGTTGTGTCTTGTGAGTGTTTCATGTCACCAAATGAGGTAATTGTGAAGTGTATGTTCTTTGCGGATGATAGTTTTGTGCATTGAATGTGTACATTTTTTATTGATCCTTTCAATTGTTGGAGTGGTTGTGGTAGTGTTTCTGTATTTTCTTTTGAATATTGGTTGATGATTTGTTGGGAAGTAGCCTTCAATAATGTGCATGCTGCTTCGTCGGAGATGAATATAGTCATTGTATTTTTTTCATATGTGAGGATAGCAGGGGCGGAACCAATTGGTTGGCAGGGGTAGCACGTGCTACCCCTCAACTTTGTGCAAGATTAAATGTACTCTGGTTGTATATCTAATGTGCCGCAAGCAAATACTCTGGGAGAAAAGATAAATGGGTTGTGCTACTCCTTACTAAGAGATGAAGACGAAGGTAAAGCTACTTTCTCCAATTTTAAATTGAAGGTAACCCAAATTTCTCCAATTTCCAATTGAAGGCAATCCTGATTTGATTCGTTAGTTCTAGGTTTTTAGATTTCTCCCTTTGACCAATACAACCTTCCATTAGGCCTTGTTTTTAAATTTCTCCAATTTCGAATAGAAGATAATCCGATTTCTCCAATTAGGCCTTGTTTTTTTTGATTTTTGATGTATGATATATGGAAAGTGGATATGCCTTATTTATTGTGCCCCCTACGAGTTAATCACAAAAGCAATAAATTATTGTTGTTTAATTTGAGTTCCTTTTCAAGGATAATGACTTCAATTTAAAGGATTATTAATATCTTCATCCGAATGACATATTTGGCTCATTGCCCCATTTCTGGAAATTGTGAATGTAATTCTGTTACTTAATTGGTTGTTAATATGTTATAGTTCCTACAAATAAAAGTATTGTTTGGTGTGGGTAGGTCGGTGCAGTGTTCGTAATTTAAGTACATATTACAAATCAAAAGTACTAAAACAGATTACCATGAAACTTCTGGAGAAAACACAAGATGGAGTGCAGGTGAGTTGATATCAGGCTTCCAAAACTATGTTAAATTAAACATTTACTTCCTTTGTTCAAATATTCCTTTTTTCAAATGGATGTCTTGTAAAAGTATTGTATTTTTACCCATAATATGTACTTACATTTTATTAGTGAAAAGACAATAGCAAATATGTAACAAATATATTACATAACCCATATTGTAGCGAAATGCAAGTACTTGACTATTATGATTTGTGAGTAAAAGATTTATGTGCATTGTTATTATCGGTAAAAACAAATTGCATTGCTATTGTTGGTGAAGAAAAAATTGTGCTACCCCTAATGAAAAGTTCTGGTTCCGCCCCTGCAGGATAGCAGAAATTTTGTACCTGTGAATAGGAAGGTCATTGTGCAGGGGGTAGTATTAGTAATTTTGAAGGGAAGTGCGAATGATGTGTAACTTACTGAATTTTCATTTCGCTGACCGGTCCATGTGAGATATAGAACCATCCGTTGCCTTTTTGTGCGTTAACTTACCGCATGTGGTACACAGAATGTGGTACCAAGTGTCTTTGAAAGTGAAATAAGCTAACGTGGCTTTAATGATGAAAATTTTGTCCTTCATAATGTTGAGGATGTAAGTGAGTAGATGCTAGTGTGAATATGTATACTTAAATTATGGTTTTTTTTCTTACCGTGAGTTGAGAATAGTCGAGTGTATTCATCTGTTGTAGTCTGATTGTGGTTAGAGGTGCAATGGGTATTGGTTGTGATGTGTGTATGTACAAAAGTTTAACAGACATTACCTTATGATTAGTGTCTTTGTTTGTGGTGTTTCAGGGTTCATGTACATGTGTGTTGCGATGCTGCTCATCAGTGTCAGAGTCCCTGTACAATGGCATAATTATTATGTTGTTAACATTTTAAGAGGGCAGTGATGTTATGGATGTGTATCATTCGTGACTGACCAGGAAAGAAGGTTGATATGATGTTGGTGAATATGACTACGATTGTGTGATTTGATGATGTTAGTGCTGTTTGGTTAAATTTTTCTAGGACATCAATGCATTATTTCCATAGCAGTATGAGAGAACCCACACTACTTTAAAATCTTTACAATATTATTCCAAACATGCTACATGCATATTCATAATATAATTTACAAAAGTTTGGATACAAACCAACTATCAAGATTTTTACAAAGTTTTATATATTACATAACTTCCCAGGAAATTCATACATTAAGTACAAAAAGAGTTAATATTAACTATTCTACATCTTCTACCAGTACATGACTATATTGGATGCTTATCACCTACAATAGTTTAAACATTGAGAGGGATAAGCGGGTGACGCTTAGTGAGTTCAACAAAAGCTACAAGATAACACTATGTCGGATATATATATATATATATATATATATATATATATATATATATATATATATATATATATATATATATATCAATGTGAAAGAAACAAAGAGGGACAAAGAACAAAAAAGGCATATAAGTATCGTATGACTGGCTTTCCAAATCAACCAATAATTTGATTCAAAGATTTGCAATCAATGAGACATAACAATTTCAACGTGATATATATAAATAAAACTTCAGACCAAGTGGCATAGAAAATACAATTTCGGATTATCATTTTGCTAGAATATATAGGCTTTCAGCCCTACCTAGCGTTTTGCTAATACCAAAGTGATACGAGTCATTCTCTACATGGCCGAAGGCATAAAATCAATATCAAAGTGATATGAGACATGCTCTACATGGCCAAAGGCTTCATACCAATACCAAAGTGATACTTAGTCATTCACTAGATGGTCAAAGGTATAGCTCCATTATCATAATAACACAGGAAAGCACATTGCACATATAACACATTACATACAATTGTCCCTATATTGAACTCACCGTGAAATATCTGATTGATAAGATGATTATATAGGCAGCACTTCGTGTCTAAAAATGACTTTCTTTAACGAAACCGAGGATTTTTGTTGAAAACCGGGCCTAGTGCGGGCAGAGTTTTAACTTGAAAATATTATTTTCTTGGGTCTTCAGTGCGTCGGGACTTGCTTCGGGTGTCGGGGAAGTTTCCTAGGCTTTGGAGGGTGTTAGGGTAATTTGAGAGATGAAAGAGGGTGTGAAAGTGTCAAAATTGTAAACAAAATTTGGAAGGTCTCGCTTTCTATTTATAGTACTCGAAGGTCAAGATTACGCTAGGTGTAAATTTTAAGTACACGGGGCGTACTGCCTTAAGAATTTCTACACTGGGCGTATATCAAGTATGGTGGGCATACTGAAGGATCATCTCGGACGCATCAACGCTACGAACACGTGTGAGCCATGCTAAGGAGTAGACGACGTAGCCAATCTCGGACCATGTACACAAAAGTACACTGGGTGTACATACCTTTTACACTGGGCGTATATATCTGTACGCTAAGCGTACCACTTGGTATGCTGGGCATTCTTCCAGCCTTGAAGTTTGTGCCTAAAACTTCAAAAATTCATATCCTTTCCATACGATCTCCGTTTTTTACGTTCTTTATATCCACGCATAGGTGAAATTATACTCTACAACTTTTGTTTAGACTCCGTCGACAAATTTTGACTTTATTTTTAATATTATATTTTTAACAGGCCGGGACAGGAAAAGTCCGTTAAAAATTCATAACTTCTTCATTTGATGTCCGTTTTCGTCTGTATTTTTACCGTTGAACTAAAATTGACAAGATCTTAGATTTTCATTTAGATTGTATTGGATAAAAATCGCTCGATCTATAAATCAAAATTCGAGTTGTACACTACTATGCCGAATCTTAGAAAAATCATAACTTCCTCATACGCAGTCAGATTTGGACGTTCTTTTTATGAAGGTTCTCGTTTTAACAAATACTACGAATTTCATTTAGATCACAATGTCTAAAAAGTAGTTTATTGAAAAATCATTTTTTATGTCATATGACATTGTGCTAGTTTTGTCACGAAACTTCAATAAGTCATAACGTCTTCATTATAACTCAAATTTTAGTGAGGTTTTCGCCTAAATGTTTCTAACGAGATAATTGACAACTTTCAATAACATTATTTGTACTTATTTCCAACTTAAATTTTACATTTTTGTTAATTTCTATAATTAACTTTTTGATCGGAATCTCATAAGACTTCCCATCACTTTCTGAATGATTCTACACATAGTTTTACTTCAATTCTCGTAAACACTATCTTGTTAGAACGCAACGCTCAAAGTCCTATAATATATATTAATATTCACCTTTAAGCTATGAAGCTTACAAAACACGATAATTATACCTAGTCATTAACGTGTATGTTACAAATACCTCATCCTTTTGAGAATTTCGTCCCCGATATTACAACGATTTAAACAAATGTGGATATTTTGCTCTTACCTAATTCTTATTTTCCCAAGTATAATTTGGGCCTCGATGGTGTTGGTGTTTCCACTTGACAAGAACCAACTCAATTTCTTTATTACTTAATTTAGTCATTCTTTCGTTTACGATCTCTTCAGGCCCTTCTACATATCTTAATTTATTATCCAATTTCACATTGGATAACTGGACTGTTTCATCATATATGCTTAAACATTTACACAAATAACTCACATGAAACACATCATGAATACCTACCAAATCTTATGGTAATTCCAAACAATATGATTGCTTACCAATTCTCTGGATGATTTTGAATGGTCCAACAAATCTAGGACACAATTTTCCTTTCTTCCGAAATCGCATAATGCCTTTCCATGGGGATACCTTCAGCATTACAAAATCATCCAACTAAAATTCCATGGGTCGTCTTCTCTTTTTTGCATAGGACTTCTGTTGATCCTGGGCCGCTTTCATTCTTTTTCGTACACTTTGAATCTTGTTAGTGGTGTCTTGAATCATTTCAGAGCCTCCAAGGATTTTCTGTCCTACATCATGCCAACATAATGGAGTACGACATTTACGACCATATAATACTTCATATGGTGACATTTTGATTGAAGTGTGGTAGCTGTTGTTATATAAAATTCGACAAGAGGTAAACACTTGTCCCAATTACCACCAAATTCCAAGACACATGCACGAAGCATATCTTCCATCTGCCTGGGGATGATAAGCAGTGTTGAGAGCAATCCGAGATCCCAATACACGTTGCATACTTACACAAAAATGAGAAGTGAAGCAAGTATCACGATCGAAATAATTTTTAGTGGCACGCCATGTCTCGCAACAATTTCATCCTAGTATACTTGTGCGTATTTCTCAATTGGAGCTGTTTTACGGATGGCAAGAAAATGTGCACTCTTAGTCAGTCGGTCAACAATTACCCAAATGCTATCCTTCTATCTCTCAGTCTTTGGCAATTTGGTAATAAAATCTATGGACCGCTCCTGCCATTTCCACATGGGAACATTAACACTTTCTGGACTCCTGTATGGCTTTTGGTGTTCTGCTTTGACTTGTAACCATACTAAACATTCGTACACATATCTTCCAATGTCTCTATTTACTCCAGGGCACCAATAATCAGCTCGTACATCATAGTACATTTTACTTGTACTAGGATGTATTGGCAACTTAGACTTATGAGGTTCATCTAAAATCTTCTGTCTTAATCCACCAATCTCTGGAATCCATAGTCGATTCTTAAATACTTTCAGTCCACGTGGATCATCAAGTAAAATATCAGCATAATGTACCATCCCTTCCTTTTTCACATTTTTTGGCTTTAAGGCCTCTACTTGCCATTTCTTTAGTTCATCAAGAATAGTGAACTTTACTATAGTGTGAGTAATAACATAACACACACTATTATGATAAACCTTCCTGCTAAGTGCATCGACAACTATATTGGCCTTTCCAGGATGATACATGATTTCACATTCATAGTCTTTTATCAGGTCCATGGCTCACTGTTGTCTCATATTCAAAGTTTGCTGACTGAATATATACTTGAGACTTTTGTTGTCAGTAAACAATTGGCATTTTGTACCAAAAAGATAATTCCTCCAAAGTTTTAGGGAAAATACTACTGCATCAAGTTCGAGATCATGGGTAGGATAATTCTTTTCATACTCTTTCGGTTGTCTTGAGGCATAGGCTATTACTCTACCATGCTGCATAAATACACAACCGAGTCCCAACCTTGAAACATCGCCTTACACAGAAAAATCATTATCACCTTCTGGGAGTGATAAGATTGGAGCATGAGTCAAAAGATCTTTTAGAGTTGAGAAAGCTTTTTCTTGGGCTTCACCCCATTTGAACTTTGTTTCCTTTCGTGTATTACTTTTGAGAGGTATAGTTATACGTGAAAAATCTTTAATGAATCTCCGATGATATCCCACGAGACCCAAGAAACTGCGAATTTTAGAAGCATTACGGGGTGCTTCCCAATTATGAATGGCTTCAATTTTGGTAGGATCTACTGATATACAATCACCACTAACTACATGGGCGAGAAATAGAATTTAGCGAAGCCAAAATTCACATTTGGAGAATTTAGCATGTAGTTTCTCCTTTCGAAGAAGTTCTAATATTTCATAAGTATGAATGGCATGATTAGCTTCAGACTTGGAATATATTAGAATATCATCAATGAATACGATGACAAATTTATCGACCATTGGGAGACATACCTGATTCATCATATCCATGAATACAACAGGAGCATTTGATAATCCGAATGGCATGAAAAGGTATTAATAATGCCCATAACGAGTACGGAAAGCAGTCTTCGGTACATCCTGCTCATGTACTTTCAACTGATGATATCCACACCTCAAATCAATCTTTGAGAAATAGCTAACACCCTAAAGTTGATCAAACAAATAATCTATGCTAGGTAGTGGATACTTGTTCTTGATAGTTACCTTATTTAGTCTGCGATAATCAATATACATTCACATCGATCCGTATTTCTTCTTGACAAATAATATCGAAGCACCCAAAGGAGTGGTTCTCGGTCGAATAAAGCCTTTGGCAAGTAATTCCTACAGTTGGATCATCATTTCATTCATCTCAGCTGGCGCAAGACTATAAGGAGACTTTGCAATTGGAGCAGCACCAGGTACAAGATAAATTCAGAATTCTACTTGCCTATCTGGAGGTAGTCCAGGCAATTCATCGGGGAAAACATCAGGGTATTCATGACCAACAGGAATATCATTTACAGTTTTCTTCCCCTCTCTTGAAATATCAACTGTATAGGCTAGATAAGTAGAACACCCATTCGATATGAATTTACAAGCTTTTAGAAAGATATTATTTTAAAGATTTTACATCTTTGTTCATCGTAGACATGAATAGGATTATCCCCTTCAATAGGAATGCACACTATCTTTTCATAGAACAAGAGTTTTGTATGGTTCTTTGACAACCAATCTATGCCGAGAATAATATCAAAGTTAGGCAAGAAGATAGGAATCAGGTTAGTAAGAAAATTATAACCTTCAAGTTCTATGACACAATTCCTATAGAATTTATTAACAAGTAATGATATAATTCCCTCAATATCTACATGAAATGGTTGCGCGAGTGCATACCAAGCAATTTGAAAGGAATGCGCAAATTCATGAGACACAAAAGAATATGAGGTACCATAATCAAATAAGATACGAGCAGGTCTAGAGTTGACTAGAAATGTACCGATTACAACATTCAGGTCTTCATGTGCCTCCTTCGTGGTAATCTAAAATGGACGACCTTTAGCTTTTGGTACCTCCTCCTTTTTAGTTGAAGTACTCTTTGGTTTTTGAATGGAAACTTGACTCCCCGCCATTTGATTAGTAAGACTAGGGCATAAATGCTTCCTGTGGCCAGTAACACCACAAGCAAAGCATGTAACATTCTTCATCGGGAAACGAGATTCATGTGGCGTATTTCTCCACATCCATAATAAAGACCACGGATCCTTTTTCTAATATGCATTCGCCCTGATGATTCTTTCCATAATTTCGACACAAGGGTAACTGAAGAGAAAATGATTGTGACCTACCGCGGCCACGAGAGGTATTATGAGATTGCACTTGTTTGATAGGTTCAGATTGAATGGATTGAGCTGGTGAAATATAGGAAACAAGAACACTTTGATCAACACATTGATTCTTTGGAATAGAAAAAGTGGTACCATGTATTTCTAAGTCATGCTCACATTTTCAGACATACTCAATAGCTTTATCAAATGACAGAACATCCTGATTAACCATGAAATCACGGATTTCATATCATAGTCCTTCGATGAATAACTAAATTTTATCGTCTTCAGTTGGAATATACTTTGTAGCAAACCGTGCTTTCTGATTATATTGAGTTTCATAATCATTCACAGTCATTCCTCCCTGTTTTAGCATAAGGAATTCTTTCTCTAATCTTCTCCTCATGTCTAGAGGACAGTACTTTCCTAGCAAGTGAGTTTTGAACATTTCCTAAGATAAGTTTTATTGGTCATACTTGTTGAGAGCTTCGAATGTTGCTTCCACCAGACCAAGGATTCTCCGATGAGCATTGCAGAAGCATAATTGGCCTTGTCTTCATTAGCCACATGAGAGATACTTAATACTTTTTCTGTGTTTTGGATCAAAGTAAGAACAAAAATGGGATTAAGAACACCTGAAAACTCCGTAGCACCATTACTCTTGAAAGTTTTGAATGAGGGACGTTTCACCTCCCCTTTTGAAGATTCTCCGGTGGCTTTCTCTTTACCTTTATCACTATCCTTTTTGTGTTTTTCAAGAGTCTTCCGAATAACACTAGTAAGTTTATCGAAGAGTCGCTCCTCACGAGGGGATGCCGGAGTATTTACTTCATCATGATGAGGTTCTCCACCCACATCTGGTGTATGGCTACTAACCTGTTCAGCCATTGCTCTGAAATTTAGGAGAAATATAGTATTTTAGAATATTAGGATTTATTATAACCTAATACTTGAATTAAGTCTTTCCTATGGTTTGTATCCATATTCTTACTATGAATCTGTTCATATATTGAACATCTAATAGTTTAAGTCTAAATACCAATTCGTGGGATTTAGTTCACTTAAACTACTACTCTGATACCATGACTGAGAGAACCCCCACTTCTCTAATATCTTTACAATATTATTCCAAACATGCTACATGCATATTCATAATATAATTTACAAAAGTCTGGATACAAACCAATTATCAAGATTTTTACAGAGTTTTATGTATTACATAACATCCCAGGAAATTATACATTAAGTACAAAAAATTATACATTCCACTGGGGAACCTCAAGTGGCTGCAACTTGCCATGCGGATGCTGGTGATCGGCCTTAACCCTGCGACATGTCAAGCACCTCTCAACAAACCACGCCACATCTCTCTTCATATGGGGCCACCAATACTCCCTCTTCATATCCAAATACATCTTAGTGGCCCCGGGATGGATCGAAAACCTCGATCTGTGCGCCTCCTCCATCAGGATGGTACGTGCCCCGCCTGCAAACGACACCCAAATCTGACCCTGAAAGGTCATAAGCCCTCGGCTATCGGTAACGAACTCATATACCTGCACGATCACCCATTCTTTCTTTTGGTTCTCCGCCCTCACGTCCGCTATCTGGGCCTCTCGTATGGTATCCAATACCAGAGTCATCACCGTTATCCTCATATAAATGTCTCTTATCAGGACACTCTCCACCCTCCGGATCAGGGCATTGGCTACAACGTTGGGCTTCCCCGGATGGCACAAGATATGACAATCATAGTCCTTTTGCACATCCAACCATCTCCTCTGGCGCATATTCAGGTTGGGATGATCCATGAGGTACTACAAACTCTTGTGGTCTGTGTATATGATACACCGGACCCCATACAAATCATGACGCCAAATCTTGAGGGCGAACACCACTGCCACCAACTCCAGATCATGGGTGGGATACCTCGTCTCATGAGGCTTCAGCTGCCTTAATGCATATGCTATCACATGTCATCTTTGCATAAGCACTTCACCCAACCCTGATATCGACGAGTCACAATACACCAGAAAATCTTCCATACCTTCCGGAAGGGCTAACACCGGGGCTTCGCATAATCTATGGCGAAGCCTCTCAAAGGAGGCCTGCTGCTCAGGACCCCAACTGAAAGTCACTCCCTTTCGGGTTAACTTGCTAATAGGAACATCAATCATGGAAAAATCCTTGATAAATCTCTAATAATAGCCGGCCAACCCTAGAAAATTCCTGATCTCGGTGGGGGATCTCGACACCTCGCAACTCATCACATCCTCAATCTTGGCCGAATCAACCAATATCCCATTCTGGTTGACGAGATGCCCCAAGAACTGGACCTCTCGTAACCAGAAATCGCACTTGGAGAATTTGGCGTAAATCCTCTCCGATCTCAAAACTTCGAGAATCTCCCTCAAATGCTCCTCATGTTGCTGTCTCGATCTCGAATACACTAATATATCGTCGATGAACACGATCACCGATCTATCCAACATCAGCCTGCACACCCTGTTCATGAGATCCATGAATGATGTCGGTGCATCAGTGAGCCTAAAAGGCATCACCACGAACTCGTAATGCCCATAACGAGTCATGAACGCCGTCTTCTGGATATCCTCCTCACACACCCTCATCTGATGATATCCAGACCTCAAATTAATCTTGGAGAACCAAGAAGCTCCCTGCAACTGATCAAACAGATCATCGATCCTCGGTAAGGGGTAATGGTTCTTGACCATTAACTTGTTCAACTCCCGGTAATAAATGCACATCCAATGTCAGCCATCCTTTGTCTTGACAAAAAGGATCGACGCTCCCCACGGTGAGCCACTCGGCTGAATAAACCCCTTCCCCAGTAGATCCTGAAGCTGCGAGGATAGCTGCTGCATCTCTGGTGGCGCAAGGCGATAGGGTGCCTTGGCTATTGGCACCGCACCCGACATTAGGTCAATCCGAAACTCCACTTGTCTCTCTGGAGGCACACCCAACAACTCCTCAGGAAAAACATCCATGAGCTCACACAATATCGGCACCTCTGAAATAGAACTTGGTCTATCACCACCATCCCTTGTATCCATGACATACGCTAAGAAACCCATACAACCTTGCTGTAAACTCTGCCTGGCTCGAGCCGTAGAACAGAAAGTTGATCCGGTCCTAGTACCCTCTATGTACACTGTAAGCACTCCCCCACTAAAGTCTTGTATAATCACCAACTAGTGCTCACAATCTATAACAACTTTTAATCGACTTAACCAATCCATGCCCACAATAACACAAACATCTCCCATCGCAATCAGTACTAGATCTATCAGGAACTCAACACCGAAGATCTTGAGTACACATCTTCGAATCGCATCATTCACATATACAGCTCGCTCGTTGGCTATAGAAACTCGTAGAGGTCGACTCAACGCCTATCGTTGGATACTGATGTGCGGACCAAATGCTAAAGACACGAAAGATTGACTCGCACCCGAGTCAAATAACACGAAAGCAGGTACATAACTCCCAAGAAAAGTACCTACACATACCATAATATAAGCACAATATCTCAAACTCGAAATAAATAGATGAAAGAATACATACTAGCCACGACATCGGGCGCTACGTGGACCTCCTCCGCTATCAACTGGAAGGCTCTCCTGTGAGCCTTTGGTGACTCGGCCTTCGCTGGTCGAATTTCGGTAGCTCGTACGGTAGCAGGGGCATATCCCTTCGGTGCTCCATGTGCCGGCCCCCGTAGCTATGGACACTCGGCCTTCCGATGGCCGGTCTGGTTGCAGTGAAAGCAAACTGCAAATCCCTTGGGGAAATCCTTAGCCATGTGCCCCTCGTTGCCACATTTGTAGCAAAACCTTGCACGAAAAATCCCCTCATGGCTCTTACCGAACTTACCATAAGTGCGGCCGCTCTGGTTCCCTGGTCACGAATCGGTAGGGTTTGCCCACTTGGTTGCCGGCTAGGACTGTGCCGGATGCCAATTTCTCCCGTGAGACTCCGCCTCCTCCCTGGCCTGAGTCTTGAGCTCAATCTCCCTCTTCCGAGCATTTTCCTGAAGCTCGACATACGTCCGATATGTCGAGTTCTCCACGAACTCACGAATGTCTCTCCTCAGTATACTCAAATATTGAATCGTGCGTACCTGCTTAGTAGACACATGCTCAGGGCAAAACATCGCCCTCTCACGAAACATCCTGGTGATCACAGTAACAGACTCAATTCCCTGCTTGAGGGACAAGAAATCATGGGCCAACCGTTCCCTTTCCACCAAAGGAATGTACTCATCATGAAACATGGCTGTGAACCTCTTCCAAGTCACCGTGGTAAGCTCTGCAGTAGTGAAATGCACCGTCACAAATTTCCACCAATCCTTCGCTCCCAAGTGAAAGTGGTTCAGCGCAAACCGTACCCTCAGGTGCTCTGTACATGAACATGTGTAGAAGAATCCCTCAATGTCATAAATCCACCTCATTGCGGCTATTGAATCCTGCGTCCCATCAAACTCTGGTGGCTTCGTGTTGCTGAACTCTCGGTACAGCTGATGGGTTTTGAGCATTCTAACACTTCCTAAGTGTACATGCAACCCTAATAACCTTGGATCTATGTTTGTCTAATTATCATGCAAAGTTGAATTCCAAGGTTATATTCCTATCTAGCATACATGGGGAACAATTTTAACTTAAAGTATAGATAGAATAACTTACCTTGTTGTTGTTTGTGTTCCTTGAAACCTTGTGAGCCTAGCACCCCAAGTGTGATGCCTCAAATGCTTCACACAACACCAAATGCTCTTGGAAGAACTTATGAGAGAACACACACTTCTCAAAAATCGGTCAAGCCCTTTTGTTTCTTAGTTTAGCCGATTTTAGGTGGATAACATGTTTCTTATATAGTGTTGACACATCTAGGGTTAAACCCTAATGTGTCATGACTCTTCATTTCCATGACCCATGGGTTTGTAACTCCCATGGAGCATCCTATGGGTGGAACCCAACTTGATAATCCATGGAGCCTCTTAACCCACTATACAAGATATGGATGATTTACATAATCAACCCATATATTTAATTAGTTATCTTTTGATCACATAATTAATTCTAAATTAA
The DNA here is from genome assembly GCF_052625555.1 of Lactuca saligna. NCBI lineage: Eukaryota > Viridiplantae > Streptophyta > Magnoliopsida > Asterales > Asteraceae > Lactuca > Lactuca saligna. Next base: position 70,543,512 of record NC_136419.1, on the reverse strand, counting down.
TTCTTGATCAAACTAATCAAATAATATTATTAATATATAAGAACTTATAATATATTAATAATCTCCAAGTGTTATTTCTTTCATTTAGTCTATCCAATTGCACGGTGCCATGCACCCCAAATGGACCATGCCGGGTCGGGTCAAGTACATACCAGAAATAGTTATGGACTTAGACACCTTATCCAACAGTCTCCCACTTGGATAAGTCTAATAACTATTACTGCAAGTATGACTTCAGGAACCGATCGGCAATCGTAGCTCTTTACAAGGTTTCTCGGAACTGAGAAGATGATGGTACGCCATTTAAGATAAGTGACCATATAATCCTCTGTTCTAGATATCAGTCGGACAAATACACGGAACAATGTCTTACTTATTGTCCAACAGTTTGTTTCCCGATTTCCGATTTGTTTGACGAAGAACTTCATTGAACACATCAATTTAGTTCTGACCGGGCCCGACACATAGGTCAAAACAAAATCATCGAGGGGCCCAGATATCAGCTTCTAATCCAAGAAGGAACAGATAAACTTCGACTCATATGTTTGTTCTACCACTCATTGAATTACACACAAGAGCGCGATTTATAACATCGAGTTACCAATGCGTTTTTCGTACAATCAATGCATAACCAACTTGTAACTAACAAATCATATCTCTAGGTTTGAAGACTTATACGATATTACCGTCTCACGATCACTCGAGATAGAATTCCATGAAGTGATTCCAGTGAGCGTGGGTTGAGTCCAATGCTCAGAACTTATGAGCACTCATGATTGCTGTAGCCTTGTCCAAGACCTCTACAACCAAACATGACAGTCTTGATTCATACCTACTTTCGACATATGACCGACTGTGGAGGTTTGAATAATATGTTATACCAAACAAAAATTATTCTGGAAGTCAAAACATGCAAAAGAAATATAGTAAATGATCGACAAGAGATAGCAACACTTTACTCATAAATAAAACACTTTTATTCATCATCAGATGTCAATTACACTTTACAAATTTCGAGGTTATCTAACTACTAAATCTAATATCATCCTTCAGCCCTATGCTCCGAGCATGCTGGAGATGCTTAACCCGAGTCAGTCCCTTCGTGAGGGGATCTGCCGGATTCTCATCTGATGATACCCTCTTTGCCACGAGGAGTCCTTCTTCGATCCAATGTCTGATGAAATGGTATTTTCTGTCGATGTGTCTGGATCTCCCGTGATCCCTTGGTTCCTTGGCTAAGGCAACAACACTTTCACTATCACAGAAAATTTCCATTGGCTCTTTAATAGCCCAAGGTCTCCAATGAAGTTCCTCAGCCATAACGCCTCCTTTGCCGCCTCGCTAGCTGCAATATACTCTGATTCACAAGTAGAATCTGCCACTGTCTCTTGCTTGGAACTCTTCCAAGAAATTGCTCCTCCATTTAGGGTAAAGACCCAACCCGACTGAGAGCGGAAATTATCCCTATCAGTCTGGAATCTAGCATCACTATACCCTACAACTCTCAAGTCATCACTCCCACCGAGGGTAAGGACCCAGTCCTTAGTCCTTTGTAGGTACTTGAGAATATTCTTTACCGCAGTCCAGTGTGCCTTGCCAGGGTTCCCCTGAAACCTGCTAACCATGCTCAGGGCAAAATCTACATCAGGTCGGGTACACGTCATAGCATACATGATCGATCCTACAGCCGAAGCATAAGGTACTTGACTCATTTGTGCTATCTCAGCCTCAGTGCTAGAGCTTTGTGTCTTACTCAGTTTGGCGTTACTCTGGATGGGCAACTCTCCTTTCTTGGAGTCTTGCATTCTGAATCTCTTCAGCACCTTATCCAAGTAGGTACTTTGACTAAGTCCAATTAGTCTTTTACTCCGATCTCTCAAGATCCTTATCCCTAAAATATAGGCAGCTTCACCAAGATCCTTCATAGCGAAACACTTTCCAAGCCAGGACTTTACTTCCTGCAGGGTTGGAATGTCGTTTCCTATGAGTAGTATGTCAACCACATACAATACCAAGAAGCTAACTATACTCCCACTAGCCTTGACATACACACAAGATTCATCTTCACTCCTAGAAAAGCCAAATTCCTTGACCTTTTCATCAAAGCAAAGATTCCATCTGCGAGGTGCTTGCTTTAATCCATAAATGGATTTCTCAAGCTTACACACTCTATTAGGGTACTCGTTGCTGAAAAAACCCTCTGGCTGACTCATGTAAACATCTTCAGCCAACTTTCCATTAAGGAAAGCGGTTTTGACATCCATCTGCCATATTTCATAGTCATGAAATGCAGCTATGGCTAATAGAACCCGAATAGACTTAATCTTGGCTACCGGAGAAAAGGTCTCATCATAATCCACTCCAGGAATTTGAGAGAAGCCCTTTGCAACCAGTCTAGCCTTATAAGTGTGTACTTTACCATCCATGTCGGTCTTCTTCTTGAAGACCCACTTGCACCCCACTGTCTTACGACCTGGTACATTTTCAACCAAGTTCCAAACTTGATTGTCATACATGGATTGTATCTCGCTATCCATAGTCTCTTTCCATTTAGCAGACTCGGGGCCTGCCATGGCTTCCTCGTAGCTGTTAGGGTCATCTTGACTTACTAGTGTTCCATCACTAATAAGTGTCTCACCTTCTGCAGTAATATGGAATCCATAGTAATGCTCAGGTGCACTCCTAACTCTCGTGGAACGCCTCAGAGGTACAGATTCGTCAATTGGCTCAACAGGAGTTTCCTCCTCAAGTTGAGGGCTAGAGTTTGAAGTTCCATCACCACTTGACTCTTGAATTTCTTCAAGATCAATTTGCCTCCCACTGTCTCCTTGGCTTATAAACTCTCTTTCTCGAAAGACTCCTCTTCTTGCTACAAAGACCACATTGTCACTAGGTCTGTAGAAGAGGTAACCAAAGGATTGCTGTGGGTAGCCGATGAAAATATACCTCTCGCTTCGAGGTTCGAGCTTATCATGAGTCTCGCGTCTCACGAAAGCCTCGCAACCCCAAATCTTGATGTGGTCTAGTTTAGGTACTTTACCAGTCCACATCTCATGAGGAGTTTTGGCAACTTTCTTTGTAGGGACTAGATTAAGGATATGGGCGGCAGTCTCTAAGGCATACCCCCATAATGAGATTGGTAGCGAAGCTCGACTCATCATGGAACGAACCATGTCCAACAAGGTTCGATTACGCCTCTCAGCCACACCATTCAACTGCGGTGTCCTGGGAGGTGTCAATTGTGAGACAATCCCACATTCCCTTAGATAGTCGAGGAACTCTGAACTAAGATACTCACCACCCCGATCGGATCGAAGCATCTTAATGTTCCTGCCCAATTGATTCTCGACTTCCTGTTTAAATTCCTTAAACTTCTCAAAAGTCTCTGACTTATGCTTGATTAAGTAGACATATCCATATCTACTGTAATCATCAGTAAAAGTCAAATAATAACGATTAGCATCCCTTGTGGCATGTTTGAATGGTCCACACACATCCGTGTGTATAAGGTCCAACAAACCTTCACCCCTTTCACATGAGCCTGTGAAGGGTGACTTTGTCATTTTTCCAAGTAAGCATGATTCGCAACTATCATTTGACTTTAGGTCAAATGACTCCAAGACTCCATCCTTTTGGAGTTGGCCTATGCGTTTCTTGCTTATATGTCCAAGACGACAATGCCATAATGATGCTTTATCCAAGTTATTATTATTAGTAGAATCAATACACAAAACATTATTTCCTAAGTTATCTACAACAGACACAACTTCATACACACCATCACAAGGTAATGCTTTAAAATAAAGAACATTATTAAAGAAAGCATCAATAGAACCAACTTCATTATTAAACGAAAAGGTAAACCCTTGTTTGTACAAAGCATGAAAGGAAATAATATTTCTTGCCATTCCTGGCGAGTAACAACACTTATTCAAATCTAAACTAAACCTACTACTTAGCGATAAAGTATAAACTCCAATCTTGGTGACAGGTGAAGCTTTCCTGTTCCCCATGATCAAGTTTATTCTTCCTTGCTCCACATCCTCACTTCTTCTTAGTCCCTGCAAGTCACAACAAATATGAATACCACAACCGGTATCAAGGACCCAAGATTTCGAATGGGGTGAGTTATTAGAAATGATAGTGTAAATACCTGCATGGTTGGGTTTGACTTTCCCATCCTTCACATCCTGCTGGTACTTTGGGCAGTTCCGTTTCCAATGAGCTTTTTCATGGCAATAGAAGCATTCAGCCTCTTTTGGGTCAGAAGAAGGAGTAATGAAACCTTTCCTGGTTCCACTTGAAGAAGAGCCATCAACGGTCCGAGCCTTGGTACCCTTCGAAGATCTCTTTCTCTTCCTCCCTCGATTTTTCCCGATTGCCAAAACCGGAGTTGAGTTTGGAGTAGGAGTGATAGCAACCGACTTCCCCTTAAGACCTATTTCTGCAGTCTTGAGAAGTCCCTGAAGTTTGCTGAGAGTGACCTCTTCCTTATTCATGTGATATGTCATGCGGAATTGATCATAGCACGATGGTAAGGAGCGCAAAATTATATCTATTGCTAGCTCCTCAGGGAGGGTCACATTAAGTTTCAACAATCAATCCACATACCTTTGCATTTTCTGCATGTGGCTCGTGACGGAATCCCTGTCCTTCATCATGGTTGTTATCATGGAGCAGATGATTTCGTACCTCTCTTGTCGTGCACTTTGATGGTATCTTTCCATCAAATCTTGGTGCATTTCATAAGGGTAGAAATCCTCATAGGACTTTTGGAGTTCTGCTGTCATTGTGGCCATCATGATGCATGCTACTTTCGTAGCATCCCTTTCATGTGCCTGAAAGTCAGCGATTTCCTGAGGAGTTGCAGTGGTCTCATCAATCTCCTTAAGCTCCTTGTCAAGGACATATTCTTTGTCCTCGTAGCGGGTAATCATCCTGATGTTTCTGATCCATTCATTGAAGTTGGATCCATCAAAGGTGACTTTCCCACACAAACTCATAAGAGTAAAGGAGCCATTAGGATTCGAACTAGAAGCATTATTTGAAGACATCTGAAAGAGGAGAACAAGTTTAGTATAGATTTAAGAGAGTCCTTAATAAAACACCCAAATGTAATATTAAGGCTAGGATCCAATCACAATATAAAATAACTTAGAAGAGGTATGCCGTAATCTAAGCTATACCATATTTGAAAGGTAGGTGAATGACGATTCACCAATTTCCACCACGAAAACCGAAATAGTAGATATTAGGTTTTATTGGTTTTTAGAAATTCCTAGATTCTTTGAGATTCAATGAACTTTTCAAAGGCATGTTTCAATCTCGAGAGTGCCCTCCAAGTTTTGTGACTGGGATACCGAGGATCACAAAACGAGGTGTGAAGTAACCATGCAAATCACTTGGTACCCTTAAAGTTTATCACTCAATCGATGTGCCGGTAAACCACACACGCTCCACCGATACTATAATAAACCTTAAGTCACCCTTTACCTACCTTGTTAAGTCCAAGTTAGTGTGCCGGTTAACCACACACGCTCCACCAACGACTTAGACAAAGTGTAAAGTGTAATTTCATGGATTAGCACCTTATTCACATTTTCCTAAAGTAACTAAGATTGGGAATTTAATAAAACATTTAGTTACTTTACAATATACATCATACTTTGAATGAGAGTTTATAAGTCCTTGTCTTACCCGTTCCGCTAACGACCCTCCACCAGTCAAGCAAGCGGTGGGTGAGAGTAGACACCCATTAAGTCACCATTTTATAGGCAACAACCTTATACCCACCTTATAGACCGACTTCGTGAATGAGGCGTACTAGCGGTAAGACGACTTTATTCTTATACATATATATATATATATATATATATATATATATATATATATATATATATATAATTATTAAATCATCATAATATAAGTATAAGGGTTGAATTTTAACTTTTAAAATTCTAGGGGTTGGAACTTAAAGTTTTAACTTAACTTTACTTGTTCGAAAACTTGAGGGCAAGTTTTGTAACTTTCAAAACTTTTCATTTCTTGTAACTTATGAGTTTAATAGAGTAATAAAATGAAGACTCTTCATTTTTCTAACTCTTGTGTTTGTTTTAATGGTTTTAATTCAAGTGTGACTCTTGGTTTTCCATAACTTGAGGACAAGTTATGGACTCCATTAAAACACATTATGATCAAGAATTAATCTACCACATAGGTTACAAATAATTCCTATGATCATCTAAAACATCATAAGAACAAGAACATGAATATGAACTTATTCATAAATCAAAAATTACACTTAAAACTTTGTAATTTTGATAACTAGTTGTTGTAAATGAATTATCAAATACATTACACCATCTAAAACAAGTTTTTCAGGTACCAAAAAGTTTAGGGTAATGTTTCTAATTCATTTCCAGCAACTAAATCGAAATTCTGCAATCAGTCGACCCTACTCGCCGAGTGCATGAACTTACTCGCCGAGTTGGTTGAAGATACACATGAACTCGACGAGTCCCTCTTATGGACTCGACGAGTCCATTCATGGACAGCAAGATTTTCGACTTTTTTTCAACTTTTAAGCACAAATAAAAAACAAACAAGCCTAGGCTCTGATACCACTGATGGGTTTTGAGCATTCTAAAACTTCCTAAGTTTACATACAACCCTAATAACCTTGGATCTATGTTTGTCTAATTATCATGCAAAGTTGAATTCCAAGGTTATATTCCTATCTAGCATACATGGGGAACAATTTTAACTTAAAGTATAGATAGAATAACTTACCTTGTTGTTGTTTGTGTTCCTTGAAACCTTGTGAGCCTAGCACCCCAAGTGTGATGCCTCAAATGCTTCACACAACACCAAATGCTCTTGGAAGAACTTATGAGAGAACACACACTTCTCAAAAATCGGCCAAGCCCTCTTGTTTCTTAGTGTAGCCGATTTTAGGTGGAGAACATGTTTCTTATATAGTGTTGACACATCTAGGGTTAAACCCTAATGTGTCATGACTCTTCATTTCCATGACCCATGGGTTTGTAACTCCCATGGAGCATCCATGGAGCATCCTATGGGTGGAACCCAACTTGATAATCCATGGAGCCTCTTAACCCACTATACAAGATATGGATGATTTACATAATCAACCCATATATTTAATTAGTTATCTTTTGATCACATAATTAATTCTAAATTAATTCTTGATCAAACTAATCAAATAATATTATTAATATATTAGAACTTATAATATATTAATAATCTCCAAGTGTTATTTCTCTCATTTAGTCTATCCAATTGCACGGTGCCATGCAACCCAAATGGACCATGCCGGGTCGGGTCAAGTACATACCAGAAATAGTTATGGACATAGACACCTTATCCAACAACAGCAACAAGTCACCTCCCTATGGCCTGGCAGCAGCGACGTCTGTGGTGGCCACGACAAAAGCAACATCAGTAAGAGCATCATACCGCTCATCAAAAGTCTTGATCAACGTGGTTTTGATAGACCCAAACATCTCTGGTATCTCAGCTCGTAAGGCCGCAACCACCTCCTCATGAAGCATCCTGCAGATCTCCTCATCGCTAACACCGCTGCTCTCTGGAGTGTGGCACTCCAGAGACTCGCTGGAAATACAACACAAAATATCAGAGACTCGTTCGAGTGTACTTCCACTCGATAACTCAACCCCACTTACTCCCTAGTACCCTAAGGATTCTTACTTTAACTGTGCACTGATCCGGTGTCTTTAGTAGTACGGGCCATATACTACCGTCCACACCGCATCAATATTCACCCCAAGTCCTCCTCCTAGGATCCCAAATCAGAAGTACTCAAATCTTGCTATGCATAAGCTACTCTCCACCAGACCTCTCGTAAACTCCTCGCGGCTACCCACTCACTCTCAAGCATCTCATAGCAACAGTAATCTCCTAGGCTAAGGCATCACAAATCAGGCCACTCTAGTCCTAATATGAATACCTAGCCTACTCTAGCATGCACAACATATCATATCATATCTTATAACACATAATGTAAGGGTATTTTGGGAAATCACCGTTCTGGTGCTGGTTGATCGTACACACTGCTCTGTTCTACTCATTTCAAAACCTTTTCCTCTTTTAGAAAAATTGCTTTACTGTGAAAATTTCTCAAATCCTCAGTTTGAGTTCAGATATACCCGAAGGTGCACCCGAATCCCTCAAACCAAGGCTCTGATACCAACTTGTAACAACATAAGTTTTCAAAAAAAATTTTCATTTTTCAACACAATAAAATCATATAATATTCTCAAATTTTATGTTATCAAATGTCATCACAATAAACATATCCCAGAATCAAAAAGAGAACATAATCTTCTGCCAGTGTGTACAAATCATGCTGGCACCTTCCCACGATCCTCGCTAGTACCTGAAACACATAACACATAACACGGTAAGCATAAATGCTTAGCGAGTTCCCTAAAATACCACATACAACACATATTAGCCACTTGAGGCTATATCTCTGTATGACCCTCTGGTCAATGTGTCTCAGTGGGACCCTCCATTCCCATAACTCTGTGGACCCTCTGGTCCTAACTCTATAGACCTTCCGGTCCTAACTCTGTGAACTCTAAACATACATAACATAAATCACATAGAAATGACATCATGCAAAAGCATACAGATACTCTATCACAAAACTCTAATTACCACTCTAGGTAAAGTATAGTGAGAAGACTCACTTCGGGTAAATCGGATAATCTCGCTCACAAAAATACTGATCCAGTCTCCGCCTAATCACATAAACAATATCCTCAAATAAATAACGGCTCTCAAAGGCTGGATTAAATCCATTTCTACAATCCCACAGAAGGTTAAAAGACCATTTTACCCCTCTTTCACCAAAAAGTCCAAATCTTGACTAAAACCCTAAAAGTCAACAATGAACAGTACGTGGGGCGTACTAACTCGTGTACGCGGGGCATACACCGTCGATCCAGAATCAGGGTCTCAGACCCTTATGCTGCGCGTACTGAGATTTACGCCCAACGTAAGTCTCAGTTTCATACTCCTTTTGATTTTGGGTCTTAAACGGTTAAGATATATGTCCAACTTCCATTTATGACTACTCTATAACCACGTAACCCATAAAGTTGGTGACTTTAAGCCTTTGCATGGCTGTAGAAGTCACCAACACTTAATTCATTTCATTTCCAACCTTTAGAAGCCCGTAAATCAAGCATGGTGAGCTCTTCACGACCAAGACTGGATTTTTATGACATAGCAACCCAAAATAAGCTAATATGGGACAGATCTCGGGTCCAAGGGACAGATAGAAAAAATTCATTAAAAATTAATAACTTCTTTATTCGATGTCCATTTTTGTCTGTCTTTTTACCATTGTACTACAATAGACAAAATCTTCAATTCTCGTTTAGATTTTGTCGGATGAAAATCCCTCGATCTATAATTCGAATTTCGAGCTATACACTGCTATGTTGAATCTTAGAAAAATCATAACTTCCTCATATGAAGTCAGATTTGGACGTTCTTTTAATGAAAGTTCTCAGTTTAACGAGTACTACGACTTTCATTTAGATCACTACGTCTAAAAGGTAGTTTATCGGATACTCATGTTTTACGTCATATGGCGTCGTGCCGATTCTGTGGCAAAACTTCAATAAGTCATAACGTGTTCGTTATAACTCGGATTTCAGTGAGGTTTTCGTTTAAATGTTTCTAGCGAGATAATTTACAAATTTCAATAACATTATTTTTACTTATTTCCAACTTAAATTTTACATTTTCGTTAATTTCAATATTTGACTTTTTGATTGGAATCTCATAAGACTTTCCATCACTTTCTGAATGATTCTAAACATAGTTTTACTTCAATTCTCGTAAAAACTATCTTGTTAGAACGTAACGAGCAAAATCATATATTATATAGTAATATTCACGTTTAAGCTATCAAGCTTACAAAGCACGATAATTATACATGGCCATTAATGTGTATGTTATACAATATAGTAATCTCTTCCACACTTAGACCATGTTGTTATGTCATCATATCTTCGAGCGTATGAATCATCTGCTCGCTCTGTCCATTGGTATGGGGATGATATGTTGTACTGAAGTACAACTGAGTACTAATATCCTCATGAAAAATAATCCAAAACATGGAGGTGAAACGGACATCTCAGTCTGAAATTGGCACCGAATGCCAAACCACCACCTCTCGAATGTATATGTCGACCAACATTTTAGTAGATATACTCTCAGAGATCGAAATGTAATGAACGCTCTTGGTCTATCTATCAATAATTACCAAGATAGAGTTAACTTCTTGTGCCATGCTTGGAAGCTTTGTGATAAAATCCATGCTAATCTTTTCCCACTTCCACACCAGGATGGGTTAGGCACCGCTCCACAAACTAAGTTATCGCCCCTTTCATTCAGGGCCGCGAATAACTTAGCTTCAAATGCATATACATCTTTGTGGCCCCCGGATGGATTGAAAACTTTGACTTATGAGCCTCTTCTAAAACTTTTTTCCTCACTACCTAGTAGTCGGAACCCAAATTCTACCACACCGAGTCAACAATCATCGACCATCTCTAATAAATAGAGAAAGTTTCCCCTGATCTACTCTGCCTTTCAATTCTCCTTTCTCAGACCCTCCACCCGAGCCTTTTTGATCATATCCAACAAAGGAAAAATAATAACCGTCCTCAAGCATACATTCCCAATAGGTGTACTAACTTCCTTGCAGCTCAAGGCATCAACCACCATATTGTCCTTCCCTCAGGGTACCAGATCTCGCAATCATAATCCTTTACTACATCTAACCATCTCCGCTTCCGTATGTTCCAATTATGCTTATCCATTAGGTACCTAAAACTATTGTGATTAGTGTAGATAGTACACCTAACCCTATATATATAGTTCCTCAAAATCTTGAGGGAAAAAACCATAGCCTTCAACTCCAAATCATACGTACGGTAATTTTCCTCATGAGGCGTTAGCTGCCTCGACGTGTAAGCAATCATGTGACCGTCATTCATAAGAACGACTCCTAAACCCTATATAGAGGCGTAAAAATAGACCATAAAATCATACAAGCCCTCAGGAAGCATGATACTTGGGGCTTTTCACAATCTCTATCTCAACATCTCAATGACTAACTGCTGATCGGGCCCCCACCAAAAAGTAACATTATTCATTGTCAAGCGGGTCAATGGCACCACAATATTGCAGAAATCCTGGATAAATCTCCCATAATACCTTGTGAGACCTAGGAAGCTCTGAATCTCAGATGGGGTCCTTGGAAACTCCCATCACCTCATGACCTTAATCTTGGCTGGATCAACCAATATACCCAACTAGTTGATGATGTTCCCCAAGAACTGCACCTCGTGCAACCAAAACTCACATTTTGAGAATTTGGCATACAACGTATCTCTCATCAGGGTCTCTTATACCTTTCGCAAGTGTCCCTCGTGCTATTCCTTGGTCTTGGAGTAGACCAGAATATCATCTATTAATTCTATCACCGACAAGTCTAGAATCGGCCTGCAAACCCGATCTATAAGATCCATGAACACTGCTGGTGCATTGCTGAGCCCGAATGGCATAACCACGAACTCGTAATGAGTATCGAGAGTCTTGAATGATGTCTTCTGCACATCCTTATCTCTGAACCTCATCTGATGGTATCATGTTTGCAAATAATTCTTGGAAAACCAAGATGCACCCTGATGCCGGTCAAATAAATCATCGATCCTCAGGAGTGGGTAATGGTTCTTCATCGTTAGCTTATTCAACTACCGGTAAAAAATACACATCCTATGTGAACCATCCTTCTTTTTCATGAACATGATCAGTGCTCCCCAAGGCGAACTACTCAGCCAAATAAATCCCTTTTCTAGCAGCTCCTGAAGCTGCATCGACAATTCTTGCATCTCCGGTGGTGTCAAATGATATGGTGCTTTGGATATTGGAGCCAAACCAAGCACCATATCAATCCATAATTTGACTTGCCTTTTGGGAGGCGTTTCTAAAAATTCCTCTGGAAATACATAAGGGAAATCCCAAACAATAGGCACCTTACTCAACGCCGTCATGTCCTCAACCCGAGTATCCACCATATAATCCAGAAACCTAAAACAACCCTACTGAAGATATCTCCTAGCTCTCACAACTAAACAGAAAGCTGAACCATGCAAAAATCCCTCACCAGGAATAATCAGTTCTTCCCAACTTGGGGTTCGGACTCTCACCAGTTGGTGCTTACAGTCGATCATGGTCTTATTGGGGCTCAACCAGTCTATCCCGATAATAACCTTCGACCCTCGCAGAGGAATCGACACCAAATCAATAGAGTACCTCTCGTTGAACATATTCAGAATACACCCACGATGAACCTTTGAAGCACTCTCATAATTATCAACAACAATCTTGACCTCCAACGGATAATCTAAAGTACTACGAGCATCACTAAACTTTTGTTTAAGCACAAGAGATACAATAGATCGGGTAGCACCCAAATCAAACAAAACATGAGCAGTCATATTGTTGACTAAGAAAGTCCTGGTAACCACATCTGGCACTGTACAAGCCTCATCGGTAGTCATCTGGAATGCCCTGCTCTTCACCATAAGTGTCTCTGCCTGGCCCTGGCGGCCATCGGTAATCCTCAAGCTGGCTGGTGCAGGCACTGCCACTAGCCCTCCTGACAACCTCGGGCAATCAACATTTTTTATGGCCTATCTGGTTATAACGAAAATAAATCAATATATTCCGAGGGCAATCCCTACTCATGTGACCCCTCTGCCCACACCTCTAACAACCTGAACCCACTGATCAACATGCCCAAGTGTGCTGCTTGCTGTACTTTTTGTAGCGACCTCGGCCCTGCTGGCCCCTAGAATGCGACTCAGTAGCCTTAGGCCTCTTATCCTGGCCCAAGAACGACTGCATCTACTCTGGATTGCACTTTGTTTGAACTTGGTGAAATGTTTCCATAGGTGGAAGTTATCCATTAAATATGTGTAAGATTAGAAAACTTAATGCAAGAAGGATGTTCAAAGGAATGTACTTTGAATTTGAGACTTCGTTTCCATGGAATTTCTCTCCATTGGAATACTTTGTAAATGTCTACTGCCAAGTGTTTGTGACTTTTGTGCATAGTCATTATGTAACGCCTGTAGATCCGGGCTAGTCAATTTAGAGATGATAAGCATCAAAAATGACTTTTTGGTAGAAGATTATTTAGGGTGGATAATATTAAAGAACGCCGAAATCCGAGTTATAACGAAGAAGTTATGACCTGCCGAAGTTTCGCGAGAGAACCGACACGATGCTGAATGACGTAAAAAGTGAATTTACATTAGAGTGATATTTATCCTTAGTGATGTAAATGAAAGTCTTCGAGTTTGTTAAACCGAGAGCGTGCATCAAAAGAATGCCCAAATCTGACTTCGTATGAGGAAGTTATGATTTTCTGAAGTTTCGACTTAGCGATATGCAGCCCGAATACTCGATTTGAGATCGAGCGGTTTTTAGCCGAAACAATCTAAACGAGAGTCAAAGATCTCTTCGATATTAGTCCAACTACCAAAAGACAGACGAAAATGGAGTTCAGATGAAAGAGTTATGAAGTTCGAACGGAGTTTTCCTGTCCCGGCGTACTAAAAATAACATATAAGTAATATATTTATAATATATTAAAAATAAAGTCAAAATTAGCCAACGGAGTCTAAACAAGAGTTATAGAGCATAATTTCACCTACGCGTTGATATAAAGAGCGTCGAAAACGAAGTTCGTATGCGTAAGTTATGAATTTCTGAAATTCGGGGCGCGAAACCCCAAAATTGTCAGATACCACGATGTGGCAAGTAGTGCCACGATGTGGCAAGTCTTCTGACACCTCTTGGAGTCCCCCAGACACAACTTGCGATGACGAATGAAGTGACGACCAAGCCCACGATGTGGAAAACGTGCCACGACGTGGCAAGGGCAAATTTTGCCCTATAAATATATTTGAAGGGCCAGCCGATTATGGTTGCTCCATCCCTTCTCTCCCACTTCCGATACACCCTCTAAGCCCTATTTTAACCCGCCGAAGCCTCGATATCATCCCGAGACCCGAAGTAAGTCCCGAAGTCCGAAGATCGAGAAGAAAAGAGTTTCCGAGCCGTAGCTCTACCCGCGAGAAACCCGGTGTGTGAAGTGATCCTGGTTTCACCGAAGAATACTACCATTGCAAGCCGTAGTGTAGTCCGATCATCTTTTGATGATGTGAGTGTATAGTTACTTTCTTCTAACACATTAATATTAAGTATTTGCTATGAAATGCGTGCTATGTGTGTGTGTGTATATATATATATATATATATATATATATATATATATTGTTGTTTATTTGAGATGTTGGTGGGATGGATAAATTATATAGGTTTTAATGAGTTAAACTGTATATGTATTTTGTATATGCAAATATGTTGGGTAGAACATGGGTAGATAAGATTGTTGGTATGTGGTAAAAGATGACTTGGATCATGAGATAAAAGGATAAAGAGATAAACTTGTTTTAGATCTGGATGTATGGATCAGATCAGGAGGTTAGTTTTAGATCCAAGAGTATGGATCAGATCAAGAGGTTAGTTTTAGATCCGAGAATATGGATTAGGTAATGAGGAAAATTTAAGATCCGGGAGTACGGATTATGTATTTTTGAACTACGTGTTCTTTCGATAAGGTATCATGCATATAGTCCCTTTTAGGAACATGATTTTAATACGAGTATTGATTAAAGTATGAAATATACATATGTATGTGAAGTATTTGTTATTGTACGAAATAAGTGTTAGATATATTTGATGATATACAACGTGCGAATCAGTTATGGTTCAATATGTGTTAAGATGTGAATATATGATATTATTACTTAAAACTCTGTTTTAAGTATACACTAGTTAGCATTGCCTAAACGGAGTTAGTATCGAAAGTTTATTATAAGCATTTTAGGCTTGCCTAGTGATGGGTTAAGACTTAAATAGGGATGTTGAGGTCCATTAAGTTTGGACATTGGGTAGCCTCATATTAAGGGTACGTGTGTTGTGAGATTGATGATCGGTGGAGTACGTCCAACGTATAGAAGTACATTTTATGTAGGAAGTCCTTTTCAAAGCTCTGTGTCTTGGGTGCTGCTTGTGCCAGGGTACTATTATGTTCTCAGGTACGAGTCTTTCGCATACTAGAGTACTATAATGTGCCAGAAGTACTATCATGTACAAAGGCTTTTTGACAATTTTGTGTGTCGGTTACGGTAGCGTACGGGAGTACTCTAGTAGTATTTCCCCATACTTTTATTTTGAGAGAGCTTTGGAGTCAGCGTTTCTTTTATGAAGTGATCGACCAAGCTTCATATGTCAACATTTTCTTTCACGGGGTAATTAAGGAACTTCGTAGAGTGCCTAATAAATTGTGTCGGTAATAGACCACTGCTAGGTATGTCTGGTGTTATATTGCTGGATAGGGTGCGTCTGGGGGTGAAATACCTCATGTATGCAGGCCACTACTAGGCAAAGTTCGATGTTGGGATAGGTAGAGTCTGAGGGTATAATACCTCATGATAGTCAGACCACGCCTAGGCATTGTTATCTAGATAACTACCCCTGACTTAAAATGTCTTGTGGTTCTTTCTTTTACGAACGAAGGTTCATGGTGAAACTTATTCCATTCCCCTCATTTGATGTCATTATTGATCCTCGTTTGCTGCAAGGGAATTTCCGAAGCAACTTCGTCAGTTTGTGGTTCATATCGATACTTAGGCTAGATCTCATAAGATCATTGTATAGGGTCAGTATGTGGGGATCGACGGGATGGGATATATTGTTTTAGAAATATGATTTATATGTGTTTATAATATTAGTGGTTTTGCAGGATCGAGATGTAGATTATTATTACATTGTTTGAACTAAGAGCTTTCGTACTCTGTGTTCCTTAGGTGATTGGGTTCACCAAGGTTTATTCGATCTAAGTGTCCATTAGATATTTGAACTTAGTGTTCATCAGAGATATTTGAACTAAGCGTTCATTAAGTGTTTTTGAGCTAGGTGTTCATTGGGTCGTATTTGAACTAAGCGTTCACTAAGTGTTTTTGAACTAAGTGTTCACTGGGTAATATTGGAACTAAGTGTCTATTAGGTGTTGTTAAACTAGGTGTTCATTAATTATTGTGAACCGCGTGTTCACCAGTGGTAATCTAAGAACCTTGGCAGCACTAGACTTTGTGCCAGTTCCTTAGGGCAATCCTTAGGAATGAATGGGAGAAGGGTAATCGGTTCTTAGAATAAATATTTAAGAAATAAATGGAGATAAAGGGGGTGGGTAATTGGATTGATTATTTGATAATTAAATATAATAATTATATTATTGTGGGTTGAAAACCCTATATGCTCACCAGGCTCCCAAGCCTGACCCTCTCAGTTTTCTTTGTATTACAGGTCATGGCACGAGAGCATAAGTTGGCTGACATTACGAGAGATTTTGGATTATAGGCCAGTAGTTATGAATAACTGTTGTAAGGTCTATTTTGTTCTGTTTATGCTTTTGGTCTATATTGAACATGACATCCCGAGATTTTGTTATAAAATGAAAATACATTTCTTTACAGAAATGCTTTGATAAATCTTTATCATATTTTGGGAACAAATTCTGCAATTGTTTTCTTTAGAAGATCACTCTGATTTTAAAAACAAAGCGTAAACAAATCGGTCTTTTCTAGCCGTAAAATTGGGGATGTCACACATTACAAGAGGTTCAATACATATAAATTTAGAATCTAACAAATTTCCGTAAGGATTTGGGATTGTGAGATGAGAATCATTGGAAGTCTTACATTTACAATAAGGATTTGGGATTGTGAAATGAGAATCATTGGAATTATCTTCAATTGATCTATTTCACAAAGTAAGGATCATAGACAAACATAGTGTGTATACTTGGAGTATGGCATAACTATTGTTTGGACGAACATAGTATGCATGCTTGGATCATGGCATAACTATTGTTTTGATTCAAGTATAAAGTTGATTATTCGAAACATCATACAAGGAATAATGAGTAATCAATATGGTGTTTAAATAAAAGGTGTTTTATTTACTCTAAAAAGTGGTTGGGGCCATATAGCATAATCCATTTGGGTTTCATATCATCAGGAGAATTTATTAGGATGGATTCTTGGGAGAAGGTTATATATATGATTTATTAATATATTATATGTTATAATATATTAATATGAAATCATATGTTTTAGTTAGTATTGATCAATAATTAATTTGGAATTAATTTTGTGATCAAAAGAGACTAATTGAATCTATGGGGACTAATTATGGCAATTAGTTATATTTATATGTGTTGGGCTTATGATCCATGTTAGACCAAGTTTATGTATAGATACATAAAGAATTGGGCTACATGAACCATGGATCATAAACCCATGGGTATGGGTTTGGGTTAACCCATGACCTTTGGAATTCCACATATAAATATGTTACTTCATAGCCAAAATCACAACTAATGTATTCTTGAAGGATATAGACGGTTTTGGTGTGTATGAATTCTCTCTCATGTTTCATCCTTTGTCCATGATGTGTTGTGACTTCATTTGAGGCTTACACACTATTGGGACAAAGCTCTTAAGGCTAAATACATCAAGGCTTCAAGCTACACAAAAGGTATGTTACCCTAACTAGTATCTTATATGGTTTATGTCAAATGCATGCTAGTTATAGGTTTAATGCCTTGGAAACCATTTGCATAGATAATTTGTGAAAACATAGATCCAAGGTATATAGGGTTGTATGTGCTCCATAGGATGTTTTAGTATGCAAAATGAATCAGTGGCATCAGAGCCTAGGCTTGGTTTTCAATTATACTTGATACAATTTCTAAAAAAATCAATTTTATCCAATTCACCGAGTTTTTTCCTGCACTCGACGATTCGGAGCCCCTGAGTGCAGATTTTTGATGTTTTTGACTAGAATTGGACTAGAATCATTACCCTAAACTATTTTTGAAAATATAAACATGTTTTTTGATGTGGTAATGATCATTCTAATCCAAGTCAAAAGATAATTGTCAAAAGTTTCATGTTTTGTATTATTTTAATGGTTAGGATAATTACATGAAAATTGTTTGATTTGAATTATCTTGTTCATACGAGTTTAATCTAGATCATAGTTTTTTTTTTGACATGTTTGTTTATTTATTAGATGATCTAAATGACCTTTAATGGATTCCATAAGTTGTCCTCAAGTTATGGAAAACCAAAAGTCTTTCTTGTTAATGAGTCTTTAAATGTCATGTGTTATGTATTTAAATAGTTTTTTCCCATAAATTGTTTTATGACATCCATAACTTGTCCTCAAGTTATGGATTTTCAAGAGTCTTGTCATTAAAAGCCATATTAAACTCATATGTTATGGATTCCAAAGGTCTTTTAAATTGTTCAAAACTTGCCCTCAAGTTTTGGAATTTGTAAAGTACCCCCCCCCTCCCCGCCCCCATGAATACTTTAATTCCAAGTTAAATCCTTAGAATTTTGAAAGTTAAAATTCAACCCTTATACTATATAATATTAATAGTTAATATATATATATATATATATATATATATATATATATATATATATATATATATATATATATATATATATATATATATATATATATGTATAAGAACAAAGTCAGTCTTACCGTTAGCAAGCGTGATTCACAAAGTCGGTCTATAAGGGGGTATAATGTTACTGCCTATATAATAACAGTTTAATGGGTGTCCACTCTCACCTACTGCTTCCTTAACTGGTGGAGGGTTGTTAGCCGAATGGGTTTGACAGGACATTAATTCTCCTTTCATTAAAAGTATAATGATAAATATAAAGTAACTAAACCTTATTAAATTCCCAATCTTAGTTACTTTAGGAAAATGTGAATTTTGTGCTAACCAACGAAATTACACTTTGTACCTTACCAAGTCGTTGGTGCAGTGTGTGTGGGTATCTGACAAACTAACATGGACTAGTAAGAGTGGCACATGGTAACTTAATGTTTATCATTGATTGGTGGAGCGCGTGTGGGTAACCGACACATCGATTAGGTGATAAAAATTAAGGTACCAAGTTAATTTGCATGGTTATTCACACCTTGTTTGTGATCCTCGGCATCCTAGTCACAAACTTGAGAGGGAACAACTGAGATTTAAACATGTCATTGAAAAGTTCACTGAATCTCAAAAGATCTAGGAGTTTCAATCCAATTAAAACTATATTAGATTTTCATGGTGGAAATTGGTGAATCGTCATTCACCTACCTTCAAATATTTTATAGCTTGTATTACGGTATCCCTCTTCCAAGTTATAAAATATTGTGTTAGGTCCTAGCCTTAATATTTCATATTGGGTGTTATATTAAGGACTTAAATCAACTAACTTGAATTTCTCCCATTGTAGATGTCTGGTTCAGACAACTATGATCTTCCCAAATCCCTTGGAACAAGCTTTCCTAATAAAGATGATGTCCCGCGATTGGATCATGGAAATCATACTTCTCTTCCTACACCTTCTCCAATAATTCTCCCTAACCCACAAGTTTAAAGACTTGAATAGTTCAAGGTCACTCAAGCCCTATTGGTAAGTCTATGTGCACTCTCATCTTGGAGATGAAGTCACATACTGACAAGATGGGAGAGTTGGGTGTCAGAGTCTCAAGGAAGTTAGCATTGAATGGGTTCTTCAATCACTTCCGAAGTCACATAGCAAGTTCTTTAAGGACTACTATGTAACAGACTATGACATGACCCTTAATGATCTTAACTATTTGCTTGTTGCTCCTAAATCAGCAATGATTATATTTGAAGCACTATTAAAGAAAATTTGATTGGAAGATCTACTTCCCAAACATACTCGGACATTGATAATGGTAACATTGGAAGTCCATAAAAGCTTTCTTTTCCCAATGGAAAGGGATCGGCCATAGTTAACCCGGTTGGCCAAATGGTAAAGAGAAAGGCTAAGTCTTAGATAGTCCCATATGTTTCTATTGCCAAGAGAATGGTCATTGGTTGCGAAGCTACCCTATTTACCTGAAAGATGAGAAGGATGGTAAAGTTAAAAAGTTTGACTCTACTTCGGGTAATGTCCACTATCTAACTCTATTAAGTTCCTATTGGAGATTCTTATTACATGATGTGACTAGGTCACATTTTTATGTTTAGTAGATTCAAAGGAAGCTTAAAAGAAAAGTAAGCTAATTCTGATCGTGAAGATGGATTTCGATACCATGATTCGAAGATCAAATTTTTGAGTTGCTACTTAAGAGTTATGATATATTGCTTAGGAATACATAAGAAGTTTTTCATATGTATTTGCATTGTAAGGGTAAGTTTTTTTTCACAACTTTTAAATAAAAGAAAAGTTTTGATTTTATTTATTTTAAATTTCCTTACAATGGCATTTGTGTAAAATTGTTTTTTATATGATTCCATTGATAGCAATATTTGAAAATGGATTGGATTCTTTCGTTTGTGGTAGTATCATAATTTACCAAATAAGGAAAGATTCTCATTACCCAAGTTTCAGTTGGATAGAAACTTGGAATCATGCAACATGTATTGTGTGTTGAATGAGAATCTTCATCTTTGTGAAATTAAGACTAATTCCTTGTTCACATGTATATGTCAGTCAAGTGAAGGACTAGGAGATCGGGTAGACTTAGTTGTGCGTTGATCGGGTCGACCACAAAGATAGATAAGACTATTCGTCATGATTTACTAAAGTTTAGTAAATATGGTAATACTTACAAGTTTAAGTATAATTCTGAAACATTGGAAAAGTTTCAATGTATGGCAGAACGAATGAGAAGAATTGAATTAGACAGAAAGATAAAATTTTCTCAAATCTAAAAAGATGGGAGAGTACTTTAGTATCATGTTATATGATTATCTTAGTGATTAATATACCATATCACAGTTGATCCTCTAAGGACATCTTAGTGCATTTGTTTGACTAAGAAGAGGAATCGTAAATTGTTGAAATGGTTAAATCAAAAGATAAATCATACTTCGTTCCAAAAACAAGTTTTAGAGTTATACTCCAATACTCTAACTTGAGTGACAAAATCTTTAAAAGGTTTATAACACTTGTCAAATGGAGAGTAAAATCTTTTCTTACTCTTGTACATTTGAAATTGGTAAGTTGTGATGTTTTGGATAAAACAAAGACCAGTTAAGGCCAATTGTGTGAAGTGTTTGTCTTGATAAGAATCCACACTAACTCTTGAATATTTTCTTTGTCAAGTAATTCTTCTTGACAAGAGAATATTATATATCAAGAGGTCAGTGGGAGTCTTAATGATCTTGAAAAGTTTCAAGAACTAATCAAGAATAAAACCTGTTGTTTATCACTAGCACACGACTTGAGGTTTATAGCCTATCGTGTTGACATATTTTTGTTTCTGTGCCCATTCCAGTTAAAGTAGAATATGCATGTCAGTTGTTTGCATAACTACTTAGAAGCAATGGTTGGCCCTTGTGCTGCCAGGTGGCAAAAAGTTAAGGTTGAGCAAGTTCAGTCCATATGAGTTTGAATTTGTCATTAACCTTGTCTTGTGATTATGGTTATGACAAATTCACATGGATAAGAACACATACACCATAAAATATAACTTTCATAAGGTTTCTCTCCGATTCATGAAAATTATGATGAGGAAACGCTTTCGCAAAATAGATTTTAAGTAGATAACAATTATGACATTTGCATTCTCAAAGTCATTAGTGGAGCGTGTGTGGTTAACCGACACACTAACATGGACTTATGAGAAATTGAAATGGTCTAAACAATTGAGATTATGATTACAATATCCCTTTTCATTGTTCTAAAAATTGTTTAGACACACATGTGCTATTTAATTTGAAAAAGTGAATGGGCTTGAGAAGTCTTGTAAAGACCTATCGAAGCATCAAGTATCAGAAATCTGAACTTCGGTAAGAAAGTCAATAAGTATTGATTTCTAGAAGTCCAGTTGATTTCTGGATACATGTCAAAGTTAGTGGGAGCATAATTGTTATGCTAATAAATATCATGTTAGTGGGAGCATGATAATTATGATAAGTGATGCAAGTTAGCAATTTTAATTATAGAAAACAAAAGTTTCAATTGGGAAAAGGTTTTTTGCTATAATTAAGGGAGAGAAAATTATACATAATTTCAATTCTAAAAGCTTAGATTGAGATTTTAATCATCTTTAGTTAAGGATATATATATATATATATATATGTATATATATATATATATATATATATATATATATATATATACACATATATTGCGTTCTCAAAATTTGATTATAATTACAACATCCTTCTTCATAATCGAATTATGAAAACATGGAAAATTAAAAATATTGGAGCAAAAGACTAGTCTAGGATCATGTCTTTATGTGAGCCATCATGAATCGTGTCCCATATGCTTTATATATAGGATCAATTACATGTGCTATAATATTTATCCTTTCTAAATTTTCCAAATGCCTAGGGAATTAAGAAGAGAAAAGGTCTAGAATTAGATATGACTAAAATGATTAATCAATTGTTGAGGACAATCTGAGGTTTACCAAGGATTGGTTGCTGATAGAAAGTTGGAAGTATGGTGTTAATTTTTGGAAAGGACCATATTGACATATTCTGAAAGGTGGAAACTCTTGTTCAAAAGTGATAGTCAAAATGGGAGTGTGGAAATGTTTCCACAGGTAGATGTTATCCATTAAATCTGTTTAAAATTAGAAAACTTGGTCCAAGAAGGATGTTCAAAGGAATGTACTTTGAATTTGAGACTTCTTTTTCATGGAATTGCTTTCTATTGGAATACTTTGTAAATGTCTGTTGCCAAGTCTTTGTGACTTTTGTGCATAGTCATTACAAGAGGATCAATGCATATAAGTTTAGAATCTAACAAATTTCAATAAATGGAAGGAATTTGGAATTCTTACATTTTCGATAAGGATTTGGGATTGTGAAATAAGAATCATTGGAATTATGTTCAATTGATCTATTTCACAAAGTAAGGATCATAGACAAACATAGTGTGTATACTTGGAGTATGGCATAACTATTGTTTGGACAAACATAGTATGCATGCTTGGAGCGTGGCACGACTATTGTTTTGATTCAAGTATAAAGTTGACTATTCGAAACATTATACAGTGAGTAATGAGTAATCAATATGGTGTTTAAATAAAAGGTGTTTTATTTACTCTCAAAAGTGGTTGGGGTCATATAGGATTACTGTTATTCTTGTGTTTCACTTTGCATGTTTTAACTTCCCAAATAACTAGGTTATTCAAACTCTCCACAGTGAATCATACTTTGGAAGTAGGTATGAATTAAGACTATCATAAATTGAGCTTGTAGAGGTCTAAAGTGTTTAGACATAACAAAAGTTGTTGCAACATTAATGAGTGCTCCTGGAATGAGATTCGAGTATTGGATTAAACCCATGCTCATTTGAATCACTTCATGGATTTTATCTCGAGTGATCATGAGATAATAATATCTTATATTCTTCAAACCTAGAGATATGATTTGTTGACTATGAGTTGGTTATACATTGATTGTATGAAAACGCATCAGTAACTTGATGTTATAAAACGTGCCTTTGTGTCTGATTCAACAAGTAGTTAGTACAAGCATATGGGTTAAAGTTTATCCATTCCTTTTACCCTTGGAGGGATGAAAACGACATCCGTGGGCCCTTCGATGATTTAGTGATGAAAAACGTAAGCACTTGGCCGGGCTTGAACTAATTTGATTTGTTCAGTTACTCAGTCGTCGTAAATTGGAAATCGGGAAACAACAATTGCACAGAGAGAATGATTATAATCCATGTCTCATTCCATGTGATATCTAGAATGGGGGAATATATGATCCATTATCTAAATGGACACGTCATTACCTAGGTCAGAGTTCAGCAACCGCTTTTAAGAGCTACGATTGCTAGTCGGGTTTTGAAGTCATACTTGCAATAATAGTTTTAGACTTATCCAAGTGGGAGACTATTGGATCAGATGTCTAAGCCCATAAATATTATTGGTATGTACTTGAACCAAGAGTATCATGGTCCATTTGGGTTGCATATCATCAGGACAATTTGTTAGGATGGATTCTTGAGAGAAGGTTATATATATGATTTATTAATATATTATAATTTATAATATATTAATATGAAATCAAATGTTTTAATTAGTACTGATCAAGAATTAATTTGGAATTAATTTTGTGATCAAAAGAGACTAATTGAATCTATGGGGAATAATTATGGTAATTAGTTATATTTATATGTGTTGGGCTTATGATCCATGTTGGACCAAGTTTATGTATGGATACATAAAGAGTTGGGCCACATGAACCATGGATCATAAACCCATGGGTATGGGTTTGGGTTAACCCATGACCTTTGGAATTCCACATATAAATATGTTACTTCATAGCCAAAATCACAACTAATGTATTCTTGAAGGATATGGACGGTTTTCATGTGTATGAATTCTCTCTCAAGTTTCATCCTTTGTCCATGATGTGTTGTGACTTCATTTGAGGCTTCGACACTATTAGGGCTAAGCTATTAACCAAATACATTAGGACTTCAAGCCACGCAAAAGGTATGTTACCCTAACTAGTATCTTATATGGTTTATGTCAAATGCATGCTTGTTATAGGTTTAATGCCTTGGAAACCATTTGCGTGTATAACTTGTGAAAACATAGATCCAAGGTATTTAGGGTTGTATGTGCACCATAGGATGTTGTAGTATACAAAACCCTTCACTGTCATCATGTCATGCTAGTACATAATCATAACAATAGCACATATTAGATGCTTATCATGAACACAATCATCGCTACTATAACTCTTACTAGTGGGTCGGCCTTGGTACCTTCAACCCACTTCTACTAGAAGGTAACTCACCTCAGGGTTGTGCAGTAACTAAATTGTCGTCGGTGTTTGTAACGACGTAAATTTTAAACCAATTATTTTCATTTTTACAATCATCAAAAACATCGGGTAATAATTTAAGTTCCAATGTAAACAATATTGTCACGACCGATTACATAACAAAAATCACAAAATAGTTTTCCCCGAGTGTGTGTACGATCACGCCGGCGCCTTCCCACGGTCCTCGCTAGTACCTGAAACACATAACACAACAACTATAAGCATAAATGCTAAGTGATTTCCGCAAAATACAACCTACGCACATACGCCTTTCTAGGTCCTGACCTTCCGGTCCATGTGTCTCAGGGGACTTCCCTCCCGACTGGGTAAACCTTCCGGTCCGACCCACGTCAACCTTACGGTCCATTTTACAACGCCTTCCAGCCCATAACATATTCGCCTTCTGGCCCATAATATAATGCCTTCCGGCCCATATCAAGCATATCATACATGGCACATATAACGATTAACTTATCACACATAATGCATATATCTCATATCATATTCGACCTTCCGGTCACACAGTCAAACCCTTCCAGGTACAGTATAGTGAGAAGACTCACCTCGTATATCTCGATAACTCGTGAACCCTGGAAATCACTCGTGCTCAAACCCCCGAGCTATAGTCCTCCTATAACAGCATATATCTATAATTAATACTTGTACCACTAAGGTTGACCATCCTTAACAAGTCCACACTGGTCAACTCTAGTCAATAGTCAATGGTCAATTTGACCGGACTCGACGAGTGCACTAGAGCGACTCGGCGAGTCTACGTGTTTTCACCAACTCGCAAGGATTTCCCCTTGACACGTTGAGTACTCCCCTGACTCGACGAGTTCCATCTGGTCATGAATCACGGGGCCAACGCGACTCAACTCGCTGAGTCGCATGGACAACTCGGCGAGTCCCAACTCGACTCGGTCCACCTATCAATCCCTCTCTAACTCTCTGTGACTCACTGAGTCACCCATAACTCGCCAGGACTACTCACTGGGTGGTTTTAAGGACAATCTTCAAGCTACTCGTCGAGTCTATTCTTCAGACTCGGCGAGTCCATGCCATGCATCAGCTAAAACTTGCTTCTACGATCAGATCCGTTCTATACACACATAGATCTGGCCTTCCCAAGCTCATTTATCACGTAAAGTCTCAGTCTTGGCCGCCATGCAACACTTACAAGGCTCTTTTTGGGGAAATAACCTCTAATATGGCAACCCTAGTTTCCAACTCAAAAGAATGGACATAAAGCATATCATTTAGGGCCTTCTGGACCAGCTAAGGTCCAGATCTAGGTTCCATATCTCCATGGGACCTTTCACACTTCAAATCCAAGTGAAATAAGGCAAGAAGAAACCCTAGATTTGACATATCAACCAAAACACGAAGACTAGCTCTGAAAGTTACCTCAAGAAGTTTCCCTTGATGAAATAGAAGTAGATCCAAGCTCCCTAACTCTTATAACTTGATCTTCTCCTTCCTTTCTTGCAACAACACACAAATTGGTGAACAAATAGCCTCTTATCTCACTCACAAGGACTCTCAGCTGCTTTGGTGCACTCAAGGCTCAAGGTGGCCGCAATGAAGGGCCATGAGTTCCTTTAAATACGGCTTAGGATCGGAAAATTAGGGTTTCATTAAACAGCGCGGACTCGCCGAGTCTATCCCTTGGACTCGCCGAGTCCAGACGCGAACCTTCGTCCAAAACCGCGACCCGACTCTGCGAGTTCGACCACCAACTCGCCAAGTCCCCTCACAAAATACCAAAAAAATGTGAAATTAAAGATACCTGGAAATCCGGGCTGTTACAATTCTCCCCCACTAGAACAAGACTTCGCCCTCGAAGTCTCGCTCTGCAAATAGCTTCGGATGCTGCCCACGCATCTCACACTCCGGCTCCCAGGTCATCTCTGATCCCTTCCGATGTTGCCACTGAACCAACACCAGGGGTACCTCCTTGTTCCTCAAAACCTTGATCTTCCGATCTCAGATGGCTACTGGTCTCTCAGCATAATTCAGGCTCGCATCTACCTGAATATCCCCTAATGGAACCACTGCCGATTCGTCGGCTATACACTTCCTCAACTGCGACACATGGAAAGTGTCGTGAATCTGCCCTAACTCTGCTGGCAAGTCTAAACGGTAGGCTACCCGGGCCACCCTCGCGATCACACGGAAAGGACCAATATATCGGAGCCCCAACTTGCCCCTCTTCCTGAATCGAATCACTCCTTTCCAAGGAGAGACCTTCAGGAGTACAAGATCACCGACCTGAAACTCAAGCTCGGACCGGCGACTGTCTGCATAACTTTTCTGTCGGCTCTGAGCGGTCAACAACCTCTGCCTGACCAGCTGAATCTGCTCGGTCGTCTGGAGTATGATCTCCATGCTACCCATAACCAGCTGCCCTACCTCACCCCAACAGATGGGGGTGCGACACCTCCGCCCATACAACAGCTCAAAGGGTGGCATACCAATGCTCGAATGATGATTGTTGTTGTAGGAAAACTCTGCCAAGGGTAAATATGCATCCCAGCTACCCTCGAAATCCAACACACATGCCGGGAGCATGTCCTCGAGCGTCTGAATCGTCCGCTCACTCTGACCGTCTGTCTGGGGATGATATGTGGTACTAAAATGCAGCCTAGTATCCAACTCCTCATGAAACTTCTTCCAGAACCTGGAAGTGAAACGCACATCACGGTCTGAAATAATCGAGATCGGCACTCCATGCCGCGATACTACCTCCCTCACATATAACTCCGCCAACTTCTCCACAGAAGAGCTCTCACTGATGGCTAGAAAATGAGCGCTCTTCGTCAATCTATCCACGATCACCCAAATCGCATCAACTCCCCTCGCAGTCCGCGGTAACTTGGTGATGAAATCCATAGTAATTTGTTCCCACTTCCATTTGGGAATATCTAGCGGTTGCAGCTTACCGTGCGGTCGCTGGTGCTCGGCCTTGACCTGCCGACAAGTCAAGCACCTCTCGACAAACCAAGCGACATCCCTTTTCATACAGGGCCACCAGTACTCCTTCCTTAGATCCAAATACATTTTCGTAGCACCGAGATGAATCGAGAATTTCGATCGATGTGCTTCCTCCATCAAAATAGTACGCGCACCGCCCACAAACGGTACCCAAATCCGACCATGAAAAGTCATAAGCCCTCGACCATCCGTGACGAATCCTGATACCTGACCTACAACCCGCTCCTTCTTCTGATGTTCTGGCTTCGCAGCCTCTGCCTGAGCTCCTCGAATAATATCCAAAATCGGGGTCAATACCGTTAATCACATACAAATATCTCGGATCGGGGCGCTTTCTGCCCTACGGCTCAACGCGTCGGCTACCACATTAGCCTTGCTCGGGTGGTACAGGATCTCACAATCGTAATCCTTTACCACATCCAACCACCTCCTCTGTCGCATATTCAGATTTGGCTGATCTATCAAGTACTTCAAGCTCTTATGGTCCGTGTATATCGTACACCGAACCCCATACAAATAGTGTTGCCAGATCTTGAGGCCAAACACCATAACCCCCAATTCCAGGTCATGGGTGGGATATCTCGACTCATGAGGCTTCAACTGCCTCGAAGAATACGCTATCACATGACCCCTCTACATAAGCACCGCCCCCAAACCCGATATAGAGGCATCACAGTACACCACAAAATCCTCCATCCCTTCCGGGAGTGCAAGCACCGGAGCCTCGCACAATTTCTAACGAAGCGTCTCGAATGAGGAATGCTGCTCCGGTCCCCATGAAAACGTAACACCCTTCCGGGTCATCCTATTAAGTGGCACGGCGATCTTGGAGAAGTCCTTGATAAACCTGTGATAATATCCATCCAAACCCAAAAAACTCCTGATCTCGGTGGGCGATCTCGGCACCTCCCACCTCAACACCGCCTCAATCTTGGTCGGGTCGACCAATATCCCTTTCTGGTTAACAAGACGCCCAAGGAACTGGACCTCTCTTAACCAGAAATCACACTTGGAGAACTTGGCATACAGTCTCTCCGATCTCAAAACCCCAAGAATCTCCCTCAAATGTTCCTCATGCTGATCCCTGGACCTCGAATACACCTAGATATCATCGATGAATACGATCACCGACCGATCCAGCATCGGCCGGCACACCTGGTTCATAAGATCCATGAACGTATCCGGGGCATTGGTGAGCCCAAAAGGCATCACCAAAAACTCATAATATCCATAACGAGTTCTGAAAGTAGTCTTCTGGATGTCTTCCTCTCGAACCCTCATCTGATGATACCCCGACCTCAAGTCTATCTTGGAGAACCAAGATGCCCCCTGCAACTGATCGAACAGATCATCGATCCTAGGTAACGGATACCAGTTCTTAACCGTCAACTTGTTCAACTCCTGGTAATCGATACACATCCGGTGTGAACCATCCTTTTTCTTGACGAACAAAATCGGCGCTCCCCAAGGTGAGCTACTCGGTCGAATGAACCCCTTTCCCAACAGCTCCTGAAGCTGTGAGGATAACTCCTGCATTTCTGGTGAAGCGAGATGATAAGGCGCCTTGGTGATGGGCGCCGCTCCCGGAACCAAATCGATACGAAACCCCAGTTGCCTCTTAGGAGGCACACACGGTAACTCTTCGGGGAACACATCCGAAAACTCGCATACAACAGGAATGTCATCAATTGAATTGGGCCTCCCCGCGGCCACTCGAGTATCCATCACGTAGGCTATGATTCCATTACAGCCCTGCTGCAAACTCTGCCTTGCCCTAGCAGCCGAATAAAACGCCGACCCACACAGGGTCCCTTCGCCATAAACCGTAAGCACTCCCCCACTAGGGTCTCGAATCGTCACTAGCTGTCTCTCACAGTCAATGACTGCTCCAAACTTACTCAACCAGTCCATGCACATGATAACGCAGACATCCCCCATAGCTATAGGAACCAAGTCTATAGAGAACTCGACCCCAAAAATCTCGAGCACGCATCGTCGAATCACCTCAGTGGCATATACCGCTTTCTCATTTGCTATAGAAACTCGTAGGGGTCGACTCATCACCTCCCGTTCAATACTGATGTGCTGGCTAAAAGCCCACGATACAAAAGACCGACTCACACCCGAGTCAAATAACAACAAAGCAGGCATAGAATTTACAAGAAAAGTACCTACGCATATCATAATATAAGCACAATATCTCAGTATAAAGGTAAATAAAATAATACATACCGGCTATGACATCAGGCGCCGCGCGGACCTCCTCCACTATCAACTGGAAAGCTCTCCCACGAGCCTTCGGAGCCTCGGCCTTCACTGGCTGAATCTCGATAACCCTGGCAGCAGGCGTAGATCCCTGGCGAAGCTGGGGCACTCGGCCTTCCGATGGCCGGTCTGGTTGCAATGAAAGAAAACCATGAATCCCTTGGGGCAATCCCTAGCAATGTGCCCCTCCTTGCCACACTTGTAGCAAGCACCCGATCAACATGCCCCCTCGTGACCCTTGCCGCACTTTCCGCAAGTGCGGCCCTTCTGACCTCCGAATCTCGAATCGGCGGACTTGGTCCGCTTGATTGCTGGTTGAGACTGAGCCGGCCGCCGATCCACCCGTTGAGACTCGGCCTCCTCCCTGGCCTGGGTCTCCAAGTCGATCTCACGCTTCCTGGCATTCGCCTGAAGCTCAGCAAAAGTCTGATATGATGAGTTCGATACGAACTCCCGGATATCCCTCCTCAGCACTCCAAAATACCGACTCATCCGAGCCTGCTCCGTGGACACCTGCTCGGGGCAGAACATCGCCCTCTCATGAAACTTCCACGTGATCACCGTGACAGAATCATTACCCTACTTGAGGGTCAAGAACTCCTGAACCAACCATTCCCTCTCCACCTGGGGAATGTACTCGTCTCTGAACATAGCAGTAAACCTCTCCCAAGTCACAGCTGAGACCTCTGCCAGAGTGAAGTTCGCCGTCACGAACTTCCACCAATCCTTTGCTCCCAGGCAGAGCTGGTTCAAGGCGAACCGTACCCTCAGATGCTCCGGACATGAACAAGTGTAGAAGCATCCCTCAATATCAGTAATCCATCTCATCACAACGATCGGATCCTGCATCCCGTCAAACTCCAGTGGCTTCGTGTTGCTGAACTCCCGAAACGGCAATGAGTCACCTCCCTGTGGTCTGGCAGCGGCCACAGCTGCGGTAGATGCAGCGGCTGCAGCCTCAGTCAACGCGGCGTACCGCTCATCAAATGTCTCCATCAGTGTGGTCTTAATAGACCCAAACATCTCCGGAATCTCAGGCCGGATCGCTGCAGCTACCTCGTCATGAATCATATGACGAAGCTCCTCGTCAGTCACACTACTCATACCAGGTCTGTGGCGTGGTCCAACCATGATCTCTCTGAAATACAACATAAAAATATTAGAGACTCTATCGGGCATAATCGCACTCGATAACGCAGTCCTACTCAGTCTCTGATACCCAGGGATTCTTACTTGGGATGCCCACTGACCCGGTGTCTTTAGTAGTACGGGCCCAATACTACCAACTACACCGCGTCAGTATTCACCCCAAGTCCTCCTCCCCAAACCCCGAATCCTGAGTACTCTATTCTTGCCATGCACTAGTTACTCACTCGCTCTCAAAGCACCTCATAGAAGCAGGTTTCCCTAGACTAAGACATCACAAAATCAGGCCACTCTAGTCCTAATATGTATACCTAGTCTACTAGCATGCGTATCATATCATATCATATCTCATAACACATATTGTAAGAGTATTTTGGGGATTTTACCGTTCGGGCGCTGGCTGACCGTACACACTCCTTCTTCTTTGGTTGTTTCAAAATCACTTATCAAATTTTATTGATTTATTAAAATTTTCTCAAATACCCGGTTTGAGTTCAGTTATGCCCGAAGATATACCCGAATCCCTCAAACCAAGGCTCTGATACCAACTTGTAACGACGTAAATTTTAAACCATTTTTTTCATTTTTACAATCATCAAAAACATCGGGTAATAATTTAAGTTCCAAT
Source organism: Lactuca saligna (assembly GCF_052625555.1). Lineage (NCBI taxonomy): Eukaryota > Viridiplantae > Streptophyta > Magnoliopsida > Asterales > Asteraceae > Lactuca > Lactuca saligna. Next base: position 70,511,438 of record NC_136419.1, on the reverse strand, counting down.
GTAAACAATATTGTCACGACCGATTACATAACAAAGATCAAAAAATAGTTTTCCCCGAGTGTGTGTACGATCACGCCGGCGCCTTCCCGCGGTCCTCGCTAGTACCTGAAACACATAACACAACAACTGTAAGCATAAATGCTTAGTGAGTTCCCCAAAATACAACCTATGCACATACGCCTTTCCAGGCCCTGACCTTCTGGTCCATGTGTCTCAGGGGACTTCCGTCCCAACTGGGTAAACCTTCCGGTCCGACACACATCAACCTTACGGTCCATTTTACAACGCCTTCCGGCCCATATCAAGCATATCATACATGGCACATATAACGATTAACTTATCACACATAATGCATATATCTCATATCATATTCGACCTTCCGGTCACACAGTCAAACCCTTCTGGGTACAGTATAGTGAGAAGTCTCACCTCGTATATCTCGATAACTCGTGAACCCTGGAAATCACTCGTGCTCGAACCCCCGAACTATAGTCCTCTTATAACATCATATATCTATAATTAATACTTGTACCACTAAGGTTGACCATCCTTAACAAGTCCACACTGGTCAACTCTAGTCAACAGTCAATGGTTAATTTGACCGGACTCGGCGAGTGCACTAGAGCGACTCGGCGAGTCTACGCGTTTTCACCAACTCGCAAGGATTTCCCCTTGACACGTCGAGTACTCCCCTGACTCGACGAGTTCCACCTGGTCATGAATCACAGGGCCACCGTGACTCAACTCGCCGAGTCGCAAGGACAACTCGGCGAGTCCCAACTCGACTCGGTCCACCTGTCAATCCCTCTCTAACTCTCTGTGACTCACTGAGTCACCCATAACTCGGCAGGACTACTCACTGGATGGTTTTAAGGACAATCTTCAAGCTACTCGTCGAGTCTATTCTTCAGACTCGGCGAGTCCATGCCATGCATCAGCTAAAACTTGCTTCTGCGGTCAGATCCGTTCAATACACACATAGATCTCGCCTTCCCAAGCTCATTTATCACGTAAAGTCTCAGTCTCGGCTGCCATGCAACACTTACAAGGCTCTTTTTGAGGAAATAACCTCTAATACGGCAACCCTAGTTTCCAACTCAAAAGAATGGACATAAAGCATATCATTTGGGGCCTTCTGGACCTGCTAAGGTCCAGATCTAGGTTCCATATCTCCATGGGACCTTTCACACTTCAAATCCAAGTCAAATAAGGCAAGAAGAAACCCTAGATTTGACATATCAACCAAAACACAAAGATTAGCTCTGAAAGTTACCTCAAGAAGTTTCCCTTGATGAAATAGAAGCAGATCCAAGCTCCCCAACTCCTTCCTTTCTTGCAACAACACACAAATTGGTGAACAAATAGCCTCTTATCTCACTCACAAGGACTCTCAGCTGCTTTGGTGCACTCAAGGCTCAAGGAGGCCGCAATGAAGGTCCATAAGGTCCTTTAAATAGGGCTTAGGACCGGAAAATTAGGGTTTCATTAAACAACGCAGACTCGCCGAGTCCATCCCTTGGATTCACCGAGTCCAGACGCGAACCTTCGTCCAAAACCGCGACCCGACTCGGCGAGTTCGACCACCAACTCGCCGATTCCCCTCACAAAATACCAAAAAAATGTGAAATTAAAGATACCTGGAAATCCGGGCTGTTACAGTGTTGGGGTTAACTCTCCTCAAATTCCTACATATATTAGTCTCTTTTAGTTACTCCTTCATATTCATATTCCCTTTACGGGTCAATCTTGGGTAATGGTCAAAATCAAAGTCAAAGTCAAGGCCCTGGTCGAAGTCAATATCTTAGTTGACCCAACTCGCCGTGTTGGTCCATTAACTCGTCGAGTTCCATAATTCATATCTCGAATTCGCGATCTGACTCGCCGAATTATTATCTAACTCATCGAGTTTCTCCTAATGACAGAATCGAGACTTCCCATTTGAACTAATCGAGTCCTTCCTTGGACTCATCAAGTTCTCCTTCATATATTCAGGACATTTTCTCACTGACTCGACAAGTTCATCCTTGGACTCGTTGAGTTATTGACCTTTAAGTCCAAAACGCATCTAACTGGCTGAGTCATCTTCTAGATTCAACAAGTTGCTAAGAAACAAAGAAGGTTGGGGGAACCATGACCCAACTTGCCAAGTCCTAACAATGACTCGTCGAGTCCCCCATGATCTAAAACTATACAGTCGATTTCAGTCAGGCTTAACTCATCCAAAACATAAATCCGGCCTCCTAGAGTTGGTATAATACATAAAGTATCTAAGTTTACGTGCATGCATAGATCATTTAGCTCAAAAAGACCTAAAAAGTTGTTCCTAGGATGCATGGGACTCCCATGGCCATAAAGTTGGCACGTTTATGCCATGGAGTCCCTCAAAAACTCCGTATCTGAAGTCAATACCCCATAAAATGCTTGCATCCATGAATGGTTCCAAAAATGTACTCCAAGAAGAGATATAATAGATGAATGGAAAAGTTAGAAACTTTATACCTCAAATGAGCTAGGAATGGAACATAACCTCTGGATCTACTTGCTTCTTCTTGAACTCCCAAGTTATTCCTTCCTTCTCAAGCTTCAAAACCACCAAAAACACACAAAATGGATCTAGAAAACTAAAAATGGGTTAAAGTTTCTAATTAGGGTTTTCTGGACTAAGGGAGGCGATGAGGGAGGCCGTAATTGGGGTGTTAAGTTATTTAAATAGGGTGCAAACACTGAAAATTAGGGTTTTACACTGAAAGACCTACTTGTCGAGTCGAGGCTCCTCGACTCATCAAGTAGACTTCAAGTCCCGTGTCCACATATCCAATTCCTACTAGACGAGTTTGGGGCCTCCATGTCATTGAGTCCCTTTGCAAAAACGCATAACTGTTATTTAAAATACGTACCACGAAACCGGGAATTACACCCTGAGCCACTCCTCTATAAGCTCCATAATCCCCTCTTTGATGGTACCAAACAACATAGGAGTAGCATCCACGATACTACGAGTAACCTCGGCCATAATGAACTTGCTTAGCCTCTCATCAATTGGTTCTGTGCTTAAGCCAAAACCAGAACCAGAACCAAAGCCGGAACCTCCTCCTCGAGTGATCACCACCATACTCAAACTTAAATACAAACATGTAAATAATCATTAGTATGCTTGAGGGAACTCTCACTATATCGATGTCCTTGAAATCCCCAAGTCTACCCTTATCTCGAGTATAGATCCCGTGCTTCAAGTAGTACTGTAACGTCGTGATTTTTACTTAACAACCTTGTTAACGAAAAAATTCAACGGAAGACTTTATTTATATATTTGTTTTACTTTCAAACAACTCTCAATTAACCAGACGTTACCACTTTCAAAATGAACATTAAAACGCTTAATTATTACAGAAAGAGAGGTTCTAAAAATAAAAACCAAACGTGCTCAAGTGGCATCTTCATTAAAACTAACCACCCAAAAGGAACCCAACCTCACCGAGCGATGCTCCTAAGCTACCCGTACCAATCAAAAGGCATTCAAAAACAGCAATCGCCTCGTGAGTCGACAAGTTCTACACATAAGAAATAACACAATTACTGTATGGATCATCCATGCAAATCATAATAATTGCATAGTAAAAAAAAACAAGCAACATATAATTCAACTCACTGTTTATTATATGTAATTTTTAATTCAATCGATTAACTACTTTGGGGTTCCTTAGTGACAGTCTACTCGACAACTTAACCACGTTCACTTGTGTACTCATCCGGTTTAGTGCTCTAAGTGGCTCATGACTTCCACCCAAATTCACCAACCCCAAGACTTCCACTTTTTCTTCTCTGACTTGCAAAGTACAAGTACTTTACAGTGTCGTGTAGGATCGGTACACACGGTGTCAATTCTACCGATACACCTCTCGGTTCAACACATGATATTTGATTCGGCCAAACCATAAAGCCAAAACCACTCTAGTTCCCATACACCGAGGTGCACACGAACCATGTGTCATATGACCATCTAGAATGTTCGTGCAACTAACAGCCGATAAGGCTTAAGCTCTTTCAACCTATTAGACTTGTAAGGTTCTTACCATGTCACCAGTACACCACGCAAAACATGCATACACCAAAATAATCATGTTACTCACGTAGCTTAAATGAGCAATTAACTGGTAATAAAGTTCATCAAGACATCACCATACTTAAGCATATAACTACCAATTCATGAAACACTTTATCCACATGAAATTTACAACTATCACATAACATGAATATCACCATATCAACTGATACCAAGGCACAACCATACAAAAGATGAAAACGACATATTTTCAACAATTATCAAAAGCAATTATAAAGCTAGCATGAATCCTAGTTTGCATCAAAAATCCGCCTATAAGATGTGGTTTTTGGTTATGCACTAAAGGTAAGAAAAATTGTCGACTTACCTTTTGTTTTGAAGTGAGTTCTCCTTTTTTACTTCAAGTATTGGCTCTTCTTGCAGTTGTCAAGGTTTCACCTAATAATCACACATACCAAAAAATCATCAAAATGGGGTCCAAGTTTCATTAACACACTTAAATTCTTAATGGGTTACATATTTTTTAAAGTTTCATAGCCTGACCATTGTTCAGTGTTTTGGGCATAAAGCAGAACCTGTAACTCCGATTGAGATGAATCCAGACTTCCTAAAAACTCGACTCGATTTAATACATTTTATCTAGAGAGGGGCATCGACAAATTCTAACCATCTTATCAACTACAGCCCTCGTAATATGGGGCAAAGTTGCTGTGCAGATTTCCAATAATTGCTAAAAATCACCATATGGTTTATAACCATGGACAATGGACTAAAGGCACACGATTTAACACACCAAAAGCTTAAGACATAAATTAAGTGATTTATGAAAAGACTAAGGAATTGACTAAAAGATGATTGAAAGTAGGATGCCCTTTTACACAAAACACCAAAAATCTACATATACCAATAAAGACTTGGTTCAAATTCAAGATACATGTAGGGATGAACTTTGAGTGAACTTTAGACACACTGTAATGACCATAAAATTTCAAAAAATTTTAACTTTTCAAAAACAACCCATTTTGATAATGTTATTACAAAAAGGTTTTTAATACAATTACTATTAGAGTCTTCCCAGAACCACATCATAAAACATAATCATGAAGAACGGTACGACCACGCCTTTGCCGTGCCACGGTCTCTTGAAAAACCTGAAAAACATTAAACCACAACTGTAAGCCCGAAAGCTTAGTGAGATACCCCCAAAATACCAACCACATATACCATACACACACAACATGCTAAATCATAACAATTCACAAAACAGCCATGCATTTCGGGTCTACCGTGTGACTGGTCCGGCGTATCGGGCCTTCAATCCACCTGGTCCACCCTCCGAGTCTAGTCATGTCCCTTGAGTCTGCAGTGTGGTTGGTCCGCCCGCACCGGGCGTGCAACCCACCTGGTCTACCCTCTGAGTCTACAGTATGACTGGTCCGCCCACATCGGGCCTTCAGTCGGCCTGGTCCACTCTCCGAGCCCCGGCAGATCTGGTCCTCCCTCGTGGGGCCTACAGCCTATCCGGACCGCTCGCTGGGCCTTCGGAATAACCGGTCCACCCTTGGTATGTTGGCCTACAGCACAAAGCATGACCCGCCTCAACCCAACCCCAGTCAAACAACCATGTGCACATAAACATATAATCATATAACAATTCACATTCAATCAAACCGATCTAGCAGATCACGTATCATAACATACTCTAAATAGGATACCGACCTAAAAAGTCACTAGCATATACGATCCTAATACCCGGTTGCAAACATAACAAGGCAACAACATAAGAACGATACCCGGATTACAATCCGATAAAGGGCTGGCCTTGGTGCCTTAGACCCTGTTGATATAGTGAGGATAACTCACCTCACAATTGATGAAACTCTGAACTTGAGAAGCTGACTCCCGAATCCCCGACTTACCGAAAATCCCGAACTAGCTAACATAGCAAAATAATCGTTAGGCCAAACATATATCTACTTATTGGGCCAAGGCCAAAGTCCAATTCTCCTACAAAGCCCAATATTGGCCCAATTTACTAAATTGGGCCCTCCTCACCAAATGGGCCTAGATCCAAGGTCCATAATAATAATTCGGACCAAAATACTCTATCCATACTATTCAATCAAGGTCCAACTTATTAGCCCAATGACAGCCCAAACAAGCAAGGCCCAAAATTAAAATGTCACAAAGGGGGTACGTTGGGCGTACAACGAAGCTCGGAAAATGGGATCGGGGCACTGGCCCGCTATGCTGGGCATACACCCATGTTACGCGGGGCGTAACTTCATTGCTCAAACTTTATAACCTGGGATGTCCATAAAGCTCTTAATCCAAGGTCTTAATTGATTAAGACCTATTTATCTCACACATGGAACAACCACAACCCTTAGGACCTCATTTTTCTCACTCAAGACCTCTCCTAACGTCTGAAAGGAGGGATAATCTCAACCAACTCGAAACATGCATCAAGATGAGGACTTTTGGTACAAGAATGGTGTCAAAGCTTCACAAGACATATATCTACACAATATAAATGTCAAGAAAGAAGCTTTATACCTCAAATAAGCTCCAAAGGATGATGTCTTTCCAGATCTATAAGCTCCATCCATTCCACTCCTTCTTTGCCAACTTCTTCTTTCTTCCTTTATGCTTTCCTTTGCTAATCCAAGCTTTCCAAGACCAACCACACCCAACAATGGAGGTAATACGGATATCTAGGGTTTCTGGGGGTAAGAGAGTGTCTATGGAGGCTGAGGAGGGAACCGTTATGTTCCTTATATAGTGGTTGCCCTTAAAATTAGGGTTTTAGGACTCTGAGAGTACGTTGGGCGTACCTCTAGTACGTTGGGCGTACCCAATCTAGCACCCGCGTTCATTTAACCCTTACGTTGGAGGTAACCCAGCCTACGCTGGGCGTACCCACGCGTGTTCCTCATGCATGCATGGCTTACATTGCCAACCTTTTCCATTAAGGGACATAAATGCCAAAATCTTCAAAGTGCCATAACTCCCTCATTCTATCTCCGTTTTCGATGAACTTTATATCCACGAAGAGGTGGCGAGAAGCCCTACGCTTTGAGATACATGCCCTGGTCCGAAACCTTCTCAGATGAAACCCATTTCCCATTAAAGGACCAAAATACCCTTCCTCTTAAATCTCAGGGACTCATAAATAAGTACTTTAAGAATAGGGCGTTACAATTCTCCCCCACTTAAATTAGGCTTCGTCCTCGAAGCCTGTGGGAATTCTATTCCAGAACTACCCCCGCAATGCACCACCTGGCATTCACTGGACCAGGTTCCTCAAGACACAACCATCGAAACCCGAAACCCAACTTTCCGTTTCTTGCTGATAGGATGACACATGCTTCAGCCTCAGGGTAACTCCCACGAGTTATCCACCGCAATCTCATACCCACACTGAACTGGCTCTAGCATCCTCGAGTTGTGAAAACCCGATACATTGATGACACCTCCAAACATCCTCCAGGATGAGTTTCCACCACATAAATGAAAATCAAACTGGAAATCCGAGATTCCATCCCTGCATTCCATCCCGGATGTGATTCTAATCATAACTCTGCACTACTGCTTTCACTTCCGTGAACATACACTCCCTCTCGGATCTACATTCCCCTCCTTTCCCTTACCAAGGAAACCCACTTGGCTGCCTTGACACTTCCACAAGTGCCACGGTGCTCACTCAGAACTACACCGTTCTCTTGTAGCATAACCGCTATCCGATGCACCACACATAATTTGGATCCATTCGCGAGGACTCTCAAGTCCATGCTCGACCTTCCACCATTATCAATTCCCGGGGCCAGACCTTCTAATGCTAACATATCGCGACATACTCAATCCATTTCCTCGCACCGATCAACCGACACATGCAGAGTCTTCAGCATGACTGGACCGCCTTACCAGGCCTTCAACCAAGCTGGACCATTCTCAGAACCTTTAGCAGATCTGGACCGCCCTCCGGAGCCTTCAGCCAGGTTGGACCGTTCTCCGAGCCTTCGGCCTGACTGGTATGCCTACCGGCCTTCAGTCTATCCGGACCGCTCAACTAGCAATTAACATTCCTAGTTACTCCTTCGGGAAGCTCCTCCCATGCATATTGTTCTAGCCCTCTAGGGGTTCCGAACTCTACCTCCATCCTACATACTCAGTCCCGACCCGATCCCAGGTCTTCCACAATCAATCACCCTTGGTCTGTATCCCGCCCCGCACGCCTGCCACTTACTCATTCCAGCCTACGCTTTTGGCTGACCGAAACACTGCTGAGTCCCACGCAGCTAAACAACCTCTCATGCTCACCGATCTTCCGGAGAATTCTCCAATTCTCCCCCACTTAGAGCACTGACTATCAACCACCGGTCGCCATCACCGACCTCCCTCAACAACACTTCACGACACAAACACTTCCACATTGTCACACCCCAAAACCAAGAATGGCGGAAACGTTCTGGGGTGGAGGACGTCATGTAAAGTATCACAACACAGTAAATGTAAATAAGCAAACAACATCATCCATTGCATTAAATATAAAATTTTAATACAAGCGTGTTCTGTACAGTTTTAGACACCAAAAATATAATGTAAATCAAAATAATATGATGAGTCTTGAATGCGCTCCATCTTCTCAAAAGATAGCATCGGTACCTGTCTACTGATGACCTGAAAATACAAGTTATTTTGAAAGAGTTTATCAGCATTAAGCTGGTGAATTCATAAGTATTTTAGTGTCGATGTTTGTTATCAAAACGTTTGAGCCTGTCGCAAGTATGTGTTGTAAATGTATGTAAGTGTTTGTAAAAGTTTGAATCTCTCAGAAAAACCTATATTTTCTGTTAAAGTAGCCCTCTACCAATGCTTAACTGTTTTGTATGCTCGTTTGATGTAAAAGTGTGTAATTTCCCAAGTGTAACTATCTTTTAACAAAATATAGTTTGTACATTAAAGTTTAAGTGAGGTTATCATCAAAATGTAATGGGTAAATTATTGTAGTACTGTAGTTTTGTTTTATAGGAACTACTGCTGTACTAACTACCTTAAACCGGGTTTATATTAAGGTATCATGTGATAAATTGCACCATACTATTGACTGGTAACAACGACAACGTATAGTCAAAAAATAAGGTATGATGTTTGGCACCTACAGACCTGTCGGTCCCACTGTAGCTAGCAGCAAGGTGTAGGATAGTCAATCTAGTATAGATCTATACGTAAACTCACGCTCTCCCTCCAAGAGACTCTGGCTACAACTCGGGTCATGACAATTAAGACATGCTCACATACAATGGATCACAATTGTTAACGTATTCGTGTATATGTAATATAATGTTACTTGTTCTAGTATCGTTGTATATGTTCTCTTAGTAATAAGTATTGACTCCTAAATGAACTAAATCGTTGATCTAGAAATTATAGTAGTATGATCATGTGTTACCTCGATGGTAACTTACTAATGATGTGCTGATAAGTATGAATATGGAAGTACTTTTATGTCTATACATGTATATATGATATATAACTTATATTGAAACGACCCTCGGATGGTCACCCAAAATCCCACCAGACCACATCTCAGTGCGCAAAAAGGAAATAGGGCGGATGGCCTTCCTAAGCCCTTTAAACATTACTTATATATCTATACATATATAGGCATGCAATTTATAAGTAGTAAAACAAAGTGTAAATAAAAGCAGTTGATAAGTAAAAGAGTTTGTGAAACATTTTGAAGTAAAATAGTTGTAACAGTGATAAAATCATTGGTTTCCTAGTTATTAATCACATGTGATTAATGCAATCACATGTGATCGATGCAATAACTATAAGTGTTTAACTTGTATTCCCCCCCCCCCCCCATAAAGTATTTAAAACATTTAAAAGCATTTCAAAGGTTGAATAAAGGGGTATGAACTCACTTGGAAGCTTGAAGATAGCGAGATCGAAAACCGGGCAGAGTTTCGTCTCGGGAAACGGATTTTTCTCGGGATTCTCGGGAATCTCGGGAGTAAAATCGACTCTCGGGACATGAGCAAAAAGACCAGAGCTTCGGATTTGAAAGGGTACGGAAATCGAGGCAAGATCGTGAGAGAAAGAGAGAAAATGAACAAATTTTTCGGAAAGGCTCGCATCCCTTTTATAGGGGGCTGAACTGCCTCCGTACGTGGGGCGTACTGGCGTACGCAGCGCGTACGCGACGTCATCGCTTACGTATTTCGGATGGGGCGGGTCGGATGGGACGGCGGGTCGGGTAGCTTCGCATAGGGCGACGTGGACGATCCGAGGCCGTGGCCTCGAGTGCGTGGGGTGTACGAAGGTACGCAGCGCGTACTTCGGCCCTAGGCTGACTCCCCTTCGGATATTACCAACATTTTTAATAAAAATTATGTATAAATTATTTATCAAACTTCAAAAATTCATATCTCCTTCATACGAACTCCGTTGTCGACGTTCTTTATATCCTCGCGAAGGTGAGACTACGATCTACAACTTTCATTTAGATTCTGTTGGCAAATTCCGAAATTATTTTTATTATTTATTTATTAAAATGACGTGATTAAGGAATTTCTTTAAAAATTCATAACTTCTTTATCTAACGTCGGTTTTTTCCAGACTTTTTACCGTTAAAATACCATTGTCGAGACCTTCGATTCTCGTTTAGGTCATTTCGGCCATATGTCGCTTGATCTACGATTCGAGTTTTTAGTTGTCTGTTGCTATGCTGAACTTGGAAAAATCATAATTTCAATACATGAAGTCGGATTTGGGCGTTCTTTTTACGTACGATCATGGTTTAATGATATTTAAACATAGAAGATTTTATATAGAAACTTTTTGGACATTTTATTATCAAAGTTAATTTTATTAACTCAAAAATGTTTACAATACTTGACCTATTAGGCCATTACAAAGAGTTGAAATATCGGGTTGTCACATCATCCCCCCGTTAGAGGGAATTTCGTCCCGAAATTCAATGTAACAAAACACTCGTGGATTAGGGAAACAGATATGGGTACTTGCATTGCATCTGATCTTCACGTTCCCATGTGAATTCAGGTCCCCGCTTGGCGTTCCAGCGAACCTTCACGATGGGTATGCGACGTTGTTTTGTTTGTTTGACCTCTCGGTCCATGATTTCTACTGGTTCTTCCACAAAATTGAGGCTCTTGTTGATCTCGATCTCGTCGAGTGGGATTACGAGAGTCTCGTCGGATAGACACTTTTTCAAGTTAGATACGTGGAATGTAGAATGTACGTTACGAAGTGCGCTTGGTAGATCAAGTTTGTAAGCTACGGGGCCGACTCTTGCAAGAATCTCGAAAGGCCCTATGTACCTCGGATTAAGCTTCCCACGCTTGCCGAAGCGTATCAAGACCTTCCAGGGTGAGACTTTGAGAAGGACTTGGTCTCCCACCAGAAATTCCAAAGGTTTCCTTCGTTTATCTGCGTAGCTCTTCTGTCGGTCTCTAGAGGCTTTCAATCGTTCACGGATTTGAACGATTTTCTCTGTCGTTTCCCGAATGATCTTTGGACTGGTGAGAGTACTGTCGGAAGCTTTCCCTCTGGCTAATTGGGTATCACCCACCTCAGCCCAGCATAGAGGGGATCTGCACTTTCGGCCGTACAGAGCTTCAAATGGAGCAACCTTGATGCTCGTGTGATAACTGTTATTATAGGAAAACTCGACAAGGGGTAAATGAGTATCCCATGCCTTCCCAAAGTCAATTACACAGGCTCGTAACATATCTTCCAGAGTTTGGATGGTACTCTCACTCTGTCGGTCGGTCTACGGATGGTAGGCTGTGCTCATGTCCAGCCTTGTTCCTAGGGAATGTTGTAGTGATTGCCAAAATCTTGAGGTGAACCTACTATCTCTATCGGAGATAATGGACATAGGTACACCATGTAGCCGTACGATTTCCCTAATGTATGTTCTCGTAAGTTTCTCCATCTTGTCGGTTTCTTTGATAGGCAGGAAGTGTGCAGACTTGGTCAATCTATCAACGATGACCCATATGGTGTCAAGTCCACCTGTTGTCTTGGGCAACTTGGTTATGAAATCCATAGTGATCCGCTCCCACTTCCATTCCGGGATCTCTGGTTGTTGCAATAAACCAGAGGGCTTCTGGTACTCGACCTTAACCTTTGCGCAAGTAAGGTATTTACTCACGAAGGTAGTAATCTCTGCTTTCATATTAGGCCACTAGTATGGCTTTTTAAGATCCAGATACATCTTATCTGAACCTGGGTGGACGGAATACCGAGTGTTGTGCGCCTCGGTCATGACCAAGTCTCGGAAACCACCATGTTTCGGTGTCCAAATCCAATCCATGAAATATAAGGCTCCGTCACCCTTGGCTTCTAAATTCTTGTCCATTCCTCTGAGGGATTCACTCGTCACATTTTCAGGTTTCATGGCTTCAAGTTGGGCCGCCTGAATTTGTTTAGACAAGTGTGAATGGATGGTTATTGACAATGACTTGATTTTGCGACCAGAATATTCCTTCCGACTTAGGGCGTCTGCTACTACGTTGGCTTTACCCAGATGATATGAATATCGCATTCGTAGTCACTGAGTAGTTCAACCCACCGTCGTTGTCTCATGTTGAGCTCCTTTTGATCAAAAATGTGTTGTAAACTCTTGTGGTCGGTAAAGATAGTGCTCTTCGTTCCATACAAGTAATGTCTCCAGATATTCAGCGCAAACACCACTGCTCCTAGTTCAAGATCGTGGGTCATGTAGTTAACCTCGTGTGTCTTCAACTGTCTCGAGGCGTAGGCGATGACCTTACCTCGCTGCATCAGGACACATCCGAGCCCTTGATTCGATGCATCGCAATAGACTACGAAGTCTTCTATTCCTTCGGGAAGGGATAGTATTGGTTCGGTGCACAAGGCTCGTTTGAGTGTTTGGAACGCTCTTTCTTGTTTCTCTTCCCAGTCAAAGGCCACGCCTTTCTGGGTTAGGGTTCTAAGAGGTTTCTCTATTCGGGAGAAGTTCTGAATGAATCTGCGGTAGTAGCCAGCGAGACCTAGAAATTGGCAAATTTCTGTAGGCTTCTTAGGTGCTGACCAGTTCTCAATGGCTTTAATTTTGGATGGGTCCACATGGATTCCCTCTTCGCTTACCACGTGTCCTAAGAATTCGACTCTCCGGATCCAAAATTCACATTTCGAGAACTTCGCATAAAGCTTCTCTTTTCATAATGTCTCTAAAACTTGTCGCAGGTGATCGCCATGCTCTTTCTTACTTCGGGAGTAGATCAGGATGTCGTCAATGAAAACGATGACGAACTGATCCAAGTAAGGTCGGCATACTCTATTCATCAGATCCATGAAGACTGCGGGCGCATTGGTCAATCCGAATGGCATCACCACGAACTCGTAATGTCCGTAACGAGTTCGGAAGGCTGTCTTCGGCACATCCTCCGCTAGCACTCGTAACTGGTGATATCCAGATCTCAGATCAATCTTAGAAACATAGTTCGCCCCTTGCAGTTGGTCAAATAGATCGTCGATGCGAGGCAGAGGGTAACGATTCTTGACCGTCAGTTTGTTGAGTTCTCTGTAGTCAATACACATACGGAATGATCCGTCTTTCTTCTTAACGAATAAGACCGGTGCTCCCCAAGGTAAGAAACTCGGTCTTATAAAGCCCTTGCTGAGCAGTTCGTTAAGTTGACCAGAGAGTTTCTGCATCTCAGCTGGTGCTAAGCGGTAGGGCGACTTGGCTACTGGGGTAGCTCCTGGGACTAAGTCGATTCTGAACTCGACCTGTCGTTGCGGAGGTAACCCGAGTAGTTCTTCTGGGAAAATGTTGGGGAAGTCGCTCACTACAGGGATGTTCTTTAGCTCTTTCGTTTCGAGGCTGTTGTCGACGACGTGAGCAAGGAATGCATGGTATTCCTTACGCAGATACTTCTGTGCTTGAATACTTGATATGATGCGAAGACTTGCACCGGGTTTGTCGCCGTAGACTATAAGAGTTTCATTAGATGGAAGGTTTAGACGGACTGCTTTCTCGTAGCACATGATGTCGGCATGATGAAGGCTTAACTAATCCATGCCAACGATAACGTCGAAACTTTTTATTGAGACTGGCATGAGGTCGATTGGGAATGAATGGTTATCTAGAGTTAGGGTACAACCTAAGTATATGATACTCATACTTTCAGTTTTTCCATTAGCCATTTCTACTGTGAATAGTTCTTTGAGTGTGTGCGGTGGTTGATTAAGCATGCGAGCAAAATTATGGTTTACGAAGCTTCGCTCCGCTCCACTATCGAATAGAATGCATGCATAGGAGTTATCGAGGAGGAACGTACCAGTCACCACTATCGGGTCAGCAACTGCTTCCCCGTGGCCTATAGCTAGTACCCTCCCTGCTCCTCCAACATTTTTCGCCTTGGGGCAGTCCCTCTTATAGTGGCCTGTTTCGCCACATCCATAGCAGGTCGGGCTCGCACCAGAGCCGGGGACTTGGGCGATCGGTCTCGCTGGAGATTTACAGAAACGGACTGTGTGTCCTCTCCTGTGGCAATTAGAGCGCTGCATTTCATGGCAGGGGCCATTGTGGTGGTAGTTGCATTTGTTGCACTTGGGCAAACCTCCAGCATACTGTCCTATCGGAGCAGTAGTAGCAGCAACAACAGGGGTTATTGCAGCATGTACCGCCACAATTTGCTGCTTTTTGGAAGCTCGATTCGTCTTCTTCCTTTCCTCCCAGAGTTTCCTCTTTGTGTCAGCGGGTTTGGAGGGTTCTGAGATGGCTAGCGTTGTTGTTGTTGTGGGGGGTTTGTCCCCATGGTCAATGAGTTGTTGTGCCAGTCGTTTGGCACTGTCGAAGGTAGCGGGGTTTGATGATAGGACGTTCCCCTGATACGGAGGCACTAGCCCCCATATGTACCTTTCGATATTTTTCCCTTTAGTGGGAACCATATTAGGGCAGAGGGCCACCAGTTTGCTGAATCTGGCGGTATAAGCAACAATATTGGTGCCCTTCATGGTCGGGCTCCAATGCTCCTGCTCTAGTTTCTGGATCTCGCCCCTCAGGCAGTATTCCTCAATCATGAGGTCTTTCATCATTTCCCAGCCTATGTCGTTGGCTACGACGAGAGTTAGAGATTTAACGTGGCCGTTCCACCATGTCATGGCCTTTCCTTCAAAGGTGCATGCGGCATATTTCACTTTGCTCGCAGCAGGGCATGAACAAATTTCGAAGACCGCTTCAGTCTTCTCGAACCATTGCGAGAGGGCAATGACTCCGCCGGTCCCATGAAAGGACTTCGTCTTACAGTTGGTGAAATCCTTGTAAGAGCACTCTCTCGAGCGCACAGGGGTTTCAACTGGAATGGAGTTAACAGGTGTTCCACCTCTACTGGCATCAGTAGAGTGATATTGTGCCATGGCAGTTGCCACTGCTGCAGCTACGACAGCATTCAGGGCTGCAGTATCGATGACCGGAGGCGGAGGAGGTGGTGGTGCAGGATTATTCCTGGGAGATTCGCGAGGAGGCATCTTTCAGCTATAAGTTTATAAAGATAAGAAAATGGTAAGAATCAATTTGTAAGCAACGTGCGAGTGACACATGGACTAACTAACCATAGCCCAACAGTTGAATGAGTGTTTGAAATCACAACAAGAATTATTAGTAGGAAAACACAAGTGTATAGATTTTTCCCACAATTTAGATAGATTTCAATAATACTGGTATTACTGATGTAATAAGTTCAAGGAAAATCGACCAAACAGTAGGTCTTACATCATACCATATAGAAAAGTTTGACAGTTCTTAGATTCCTAATTAGAGTACTGAAAGTTAGGAATATTTTACAGACAAGTGCTACTTAGAGCACAGATGTTAAAGGCTAATCCTTAACCCTAAAGATAATGATGTACTAGACATCATCTAACGGCGATGAATATTCCCCGGGAGAACCCTATGGTCTCTCATTTGACGGACCACCTCTTGAAGGTGTCGCTCATGAGCCCTTTGATGAGCTCGAAGTTCCATGACTTCTGCTTGAGAGGCAACCAGATGTTGCAGTAGGGTTTCATCGGTTCTCCGGGTCCGTTCCATGTCTTCTTCAAGACGGCGGATGCGGATTGTGTTGACACCTGAGTTGGCTTCAATCTCTACGATCCGGTCGATGGCTGCTCGACCTTGCTCGACATTACAAGCTATTCTGCGGATAATGACGAGCGGTAGGTTGTTGACTTCAGGTTCGGAGTCGGATCTATTAGAAAAGCCTTCTGCGAGGTGATCATCCAAAGGGATTGGATGCTCAACTTCGGGCTCTTCATCGATCCTCCCGGCATTGCCTTCATTTGGAAAGTATGGGTCGCCGTGTTGGAATCCAGCCATTTAGATCTACGCGAGAAGAGAGGTATAAGAATATAGTATACGTGTAACTAGTAGTACAAAATACACCTATAGTATTTTAAAGTTTAAGTTCTATTAATCTTCCTGTGGTATTGTTGGTAAGTTTTTAGACTTGTTAACCTATCACAACCATTCTAGGGCATATGCTAATCACTCCTCGGACCAACATAGTTGATCAGGCTATGCCATTCCCAGGACTGACCATACATCCCCTAGCTTACCTGTGATATTTAACAATCGCAATACTTTTGTTCTTGTCGTTGTGACACTGATTTTAGTATGAATGCAGACTAGTATACATAATTAACTATTTTAGTATTTAAAGAATAGACTCTTGGTCAGAGTGTTTTAATCCCAAAAGGGTTTATAGTTTAGTATATCTTTTATGGGTTGATATACTTTCTTCACTATAAACAATGCTCTGATACCAATCTGTCACACCCCAAAACCAAGAATGGCGTAAACGTTCTGGGGCGGAGGACGTCATGTAAAGTATCACAACACAGTAAATGTAAATAAGCAAACAACATCATCCATTGCATTAAATATAAAATTTTAATACAAGCGTGTTCTGTACAGTTTTAGACACCAAAAATATAATGTAAATCAAAATAATATGATGAGTCTTGAATGCGCTCCATCTTCTCAGAAGCTAGCATCGGTACCTGTCTACTGATGACCTGAGAATACAAATTATTTTGAAAGAGTTTATCAACATTAATCTGGTGAATTCATAAGTATTTTAGTGTCGATGTTTGTTATCAAAACGTTTGAGCCTGTCGCAAGTATGTGTTGTAAATGTATGTAAGTGTTTGTAAAAGTTTGAATCTCTCAGAAAAACCTATATTTTCTATTAAAGTAGCCCTCTACCAAGGCTTAACTGTTTTGTATGCTCGTTTGATGTAAAAGTGTGTAATTTCCCAAGTGTAACTATCTTTTAACAAAATATAGTTTGTACATTAAAGTTTAACTGAGGTTATCACCAAAATGTAATGGGTAAATTATTGTAGTACTGTAGTTTTGTTTTATAGGAACTACTGTTGTACTAACTATCTTAAACCGGGTTTATATTAAGGTATCATGTGATAAATTGCACCATACTATCGACTGGTAACAACGACAACGTATAGTCGAAAAATAAGGTATGACGTTTGGCACCTGCAGACCTGTCGGTCCCACTGTAGCTAGCAGCGAGGTGTAAGATAGTCAATCTAGTATAGATCTATACGCAAACTCACGCTCTCCCTCCAAGAGACTCTAGCTACAACTCGGGTCATGACAATTAAGACATGCTCCCATACAGTGGATCACAATTGTTAACGTATTCGTGTATATGTAATATAATGTTACTTGTTCTAGTATCGTTGTATATGTTCTCTTAATAATAAGTATTGACTCCTGAATGAACTGACTCGTTGATCTAAAATTGTAGTAGTATGATCCTGTGTTACCCCGATGGTAACTTACTAATGATGTGCTGATAAGTATGAATATGGAAGTACTTTTATGTCTATACATGTATATATGATATATAACTTATATTGAAACGACCCTCGGATGGTCACCCGAAATCCCACCAGACCACATCTCAGTGCGCAAAAAGGAAATAGGGCGGATGGCCTTCCTAAGCCCTTTAAACATTACTTATATATCTATACATATATGGGCATGCAATTTATAAGTAGTAAAACAAAGTGTAAATAAAAGCATTTGATAAGTAAAAGAGTTTGTGAAACATTTTGAAGTAAAATAGTTTGAACAGTGATAAAATCATTGGTTTCCTAGTTATTAATCACATGTGATTAATGCAATCACATGTGATCGATGCAATAACAATAAGTTATTAACTTGTATTCCCCCCCCCCCCCCCCATAAAGTATTTAAAACATTTAAAAGCATTTCAAAGGTTGAATAAAGGGGTATGAACTCACTTGGAAGCTTGAAGATAGCGAGATCGAAAACCGAGCAGAGTTTCATCTCGGGAAACGGATTTTTCTCGAGATTCTCGGGAATCTCGGGAGTAAAATCGACTCTCGGGACTTGAGCAAAAAGACCAGAGCTTCGGGTTTGAACGGGCACGGAAATCGAGGCAAGATCGTGAGAGAAAGAGAGAAAATGAACAAATTTTTCGGAAAGGCTCGCATCCCTTTTTTAGGGGGCTGAACTGCCTCCGTACGCGGGGCGTACTGGCGTACGCAGCGCGTACGCAACGTCATCGCTTACGTATTTCGGATGGGGCGGGTCGGATGGGACGACGGGTCGGGTAGCTTCGCATAGGGCGACGTGGACGATCCGAGGCCGTGGCCTCGAGTACACGGGGCGTACGAAGGTACGCGGCGCATACTTCGGCCCTAGGCTGACTCCCCTTCGGATATTACCAACATTTTTAATAAAAATTATATATAAATGATTTATCAAACTTCAAAAATTCATATCTCGTTCATACGAACTCCGTTTTCGACGTTCTTTATATCCCCGTGAAGGTGAGACTACGATCTACAACTTTCGTTTAGATTATGTTGGAAAATTCCGAAATTATTTTTATTATTTATTTATTAAAATGACGTGATTAAGGAATTTCTTTAAAAATTCATAACTTCTTTATCTGACGTCGGTTTTTGCCAGACTTTTTACCGTTGAAATACCATTGTCAAGACCTTCGATTCTCGTTTAGGTCATTCCGGTCAAATGTCGCTTGATCTCCGATTCGAGTTTTTAGTTGCCTGTTGCTATGCTGAACTTGGAAAAATCATAATTTCAATACACGAAGTCGGATTTGGGCGTTCTTTTTACGTACGATCATGGTTTAATGATATTTAAACATAGAAGATTTTATATAGAAACTTTGTGGACATTTTATAATCAAAGTTAATTTTATTAACTCAAAAATGTTTACAATACTTGACCTATTAGGCCATTACAAAGAGTTGAAATATCGGGTTGTCACACACATGAACTGATTCCTACTAACACGAGAAACCTTCACAAATCACATATCAACACTGATCCTCCCGGGCTCAAAAGAAGCTCGTTCTTCAGCTAACCACTCCTCAGACTGCAGATGCCACCCGATATTCAGACCAACACCAGATTCCCACTAATAACCCTCATGAATGATAACCAATGAAATTCACAACACTAAACCCATAACCATGCCATAACTCTCAGAAATCAATGAATACAATACCGAAAACCACACAACGAGACTAGCAGATAAACAACACTCCACAATAATCGTAAAATCTCAAGACATCAAGAAAGAAACATACCCGCAGCTACATCTGGCACTGCCCTGACCTCCTCCACTGTAAGCTGAAAAGCACGACCCTGAGCCCTTGTGGGCTCCGCTCCACCCTGACCTCCACCCGTGATCCTCAATGTGGTCGGTGCTGGAGCTTGCACCGGTCCCGCATCAAGTTGTGGACAGTTGGCGCTCAAGTGCCCAACCTAATGACAATGATAACAAATCCTCAAATCCCGACCAGGGACTGCCTGCCGACAATCCCTCGCATAGTGCCCCTCCTTTCCGCACTTACGGTATGCACCACCGGACCTACAAACACCGGTGTGACCCTTCCCACACTTCCCACAAGTGTGGCTGCTCTGATCTCCCAATCTAGAATCGACGGTCTTAGACTGTTTCGGCACCGGCTACGACTACACTGGAGCCTGCCTCTGCTCTCGCAACTGCAACTCAATCTCCAACTCACACCACCTGGCGGCCTCCTGCAACTCTAACAAGGTCTCGCACCTCTACGTAGACACAAACTGCCTGATATCCCTCTTGAGCATATTCAGATATCAGGACATCTGAGCCTGCTCCGAAGCAAACTCGGGGCAAAACATCGCCCTCTCAGTGAACATCCTGGTGATCTCCGTCACCGACTCCGAATCTTGCTTCAGCTCAAGGAGGTCCTGAGCCAATCTCTCCCTCTCAACCCGTGGAACATAACGAGTGCTGAACATCTCTCGGAACTGATCCCATGAAACTTCAGCCCTCTGCACATCCGAATATAACCCCGTGGTCAAACTCCACCAATCCTTCGCCCCAAGCCTCAATAGGTTCAGAGCACACCTCACCCTCTAATCACCAGGTCATGAACACGTGAAGAAACACCCTTCCACGTCTGACAACCATCTCATAGCAACAATCAGGTCCTGAACTCCATCAAAGGTAGGGGCTTCGTATTATCGAAGTCCCGATACTGGAAACCTCTACTAGCACCTCCCCCTGCCGCTGCTACAACCGTTGTAGCCGCTATGGCAGCCGTCTCTGTGAGAGCCGCATAACGCTCATCAAAATACTCAACCATGGTTGTCTTGATCGACTCAAACAGTTCCGATAGCTCGGCCCGGAACAATGCAACAACCTCATCATGCAGGATCTCACGAATCCTAACATCCAACTCGCCAGTGCTCATCTGACCAATAACCTCGAGCAGCACTGACCCGCCCTGACCTCCCTCTCAAACTCCCGATCCTAACCCGGATCCGCTCCCAGCATGCCTCGTGACCACCATACTGAAAAACACCACAAAATCTCAAATACTTCCCACTAACCTGGTAACCAACTCCCAACTCAACCCTAAAGGTCATGGTTTCCCTGATATGTGTATGGGTCCTGTGCTTTTAGCAGTACGGGCCCATACTACCTTCCACACCTACCCATATATGTATTAAGTACTACCACAACACCCTAGTAACAAATATACATAACAAGCGCTCAATCCTCACTCCTAGAGGAACATTGGAAATCTCATACAGTAGGAAACCCTAGGCTAGCAGGCATCATAAAACAGAAAACATTTTCATGAAATGATGAAGATCCCTAGCCTAGTACTAGCATGCTGTTCTATCAAAGATTGAAAACAAATATCATGTATCGTATTTTGGGGTTACATACTAGCTCTGGCTGATTGTACCTCCGCGCCCTCCTTTTACTTATTTTGAAAACCATTTTAAATTCTCTTTTAAAAACTCTCCCTGATTTGAGACTGGATTCACACGAATGTTCCTCCAATTCACTCAAACCAAGGCTCTTATACCAACTTGTAACGACCATAAAATTTCAACAAATTTTAACTTTTCAAAAACAACGCATTTTCATAATGTTATTACAAAAAGGTTTTTAATACAATTATTATTAGAGTCTTCCCAGAACCACATCATAAAACATAATCATGAGGAGCAGTACGATCATGCCTTTGCCTTGCCACGGTCTCCTGAAGAACCTGAAAATCATTAAACCACAACTGTAAGCCTGAAGCTTAGTGAGATACCCCCAAAATACCAACCACATATACCATACACACATAACATGCTAAATCATAACAATTCACAGAAGAGCCTTGCATTTTGGGTCTACTGTGTGACTGGTCCGCCGTATCCGGCCTTCAGTCCACCTGGTCCACCCTCCAAGTCTAGTCATGTCCCTTGAGTCTACAGTGTGGTTGGTCCACCCGCACTGGGCCTGCAACCCACCTGGTCCCCACTCTCTGAGTCTACAGTATGACTGGTCCGCCCGCATCGGGCCTTCAGTCGGCCTGGTCCACTCTCCGAACCCCGGCACATCTGGTCCGCCCTCGTGGGACCTACAGCCTATCCGGACCGCTCGCTGGGCCTTCGGAATAACCGGTCCGCCCTGGATATGTTGGCCTACAACGCAAAGAAGGACCCACCTCAACCCAACCCCAGTCAAACAACCATGTGCACATAAACATACAATCATATAACAATTCACATTCAATCAAACCGATCTAGCATATCACGTATCATAACATACTCTAAACAGGATACCGACCTAACAGGTCACTAGCATATACCATCCTAATACTCGGATGCAAACTTAACAAGGCAACAACATAAAAACAATACCCAGATTACAATCCGATAAAGGGTCAGCCTTGGTGCCTTAGACCCTGTTGATATAGTGAGGATAACTCACCTCGCAATTGACGAAACTTTGAACTTGAGAAGCTGACTCCCGAATCACCGACTTACCGAAAATCCCGAACTAGCCAACATAACAAAATAATCATTAGGCCAAACATATATCCACTTATTAGGCCAAGGCCAAAGTCCAATTCTCCTACAAAGCCCAATATTGGCCCAATTTACTAAATTGGGCCCTCCTCAGCAAATGGGCCTAGATCCAAGGTCCATAATAATAATTGGGCCCAAAATACCCTATCCATACTATTCAATCAAGGTCCAACTTATTAGCCCAATGACAACCCAAACAAGCAAGGCCCAAAATTAAAATGCCACAGAGGGGGTACGCTGGGCGTACCCTTCTTGGTGCGCTGGGCGTACAACGATGCTCGCAAAATGGGATCGGGGCACTGGCCCGCTACGCTGGGCGTACAACCATGTTACGCGGGGTGTAACTTCTTAATGGCTTAAGCTCTTAAGCCCAAACTTCAGATCCTTAGGCCAAATATGTTTAGAATTCATAAAGTCTCAAACTTTATCACCTGGGATGTCCATAAAGCTCTTACTCCAAGGTCTTAATCCATTAAGACCTACTTATCTCACACATGGAACAACCACAACCCTTAGGACCTCATTTTTCTAACTCAAGACCTCTCCTAACGTCTGAAAGGAGTGATAATCTCGACCAACTCGAAACATGCATCAAGATGAGAACTTTTAGGAGAAGAATGGTGTCAAAGCTTCACAAGACATAGATCTACAAAATATAAATGTCAAGCAAGAAGCTTTATACCTCAAATAGGCTCCAAAGGATTATGTCTTTCCAGATCTATAAGCTCCATCCGTTCCACTCCTTCTTTGCCAACTTCTCCTTTCTTCCTTTATGCTTTCCTTTGCTAATCCAAGCTTTCCAAGACCAACCACACCCAACAATGGAGGTAATATGGATATCTAGGGTTTCTGGGGGTAAGAGAGTGTCTATGGAGGCTGAGGAGGAAACCATTATGTTCCTTGTATAGTGGTTGCCCTTAAAATTAGGGTTTTAGGACTCCGAGAGTACGTTGGGCGTAGCTCTAGTACGCTGGGCGTACTCGACGTTGCACCCACGTTCATTTAACCATTACGCTGGGCGTAACCCAGCCTACGTTGGGCGTACCCACGCGTGTGCCTCATGCATGCATGGCTTACATTGCCAACCTTTTCCATTAAGGGCCATAAATGCCAAAATCTTCAAAGTACCATAACTCCCTCATTCTAGCTCCGTTTTCGATGAGCTTTATATCCACGAAGAGGTGGCGAGAAGCCCTACGCTTCTAGATACATGCCATAGTCCGAAACCTTCTTGGATGAAACCCATTTCCCATTAAAGGACCAAAATACCCTTCCTCTTAAATCTCAGGGACTCATAAATATGTACTTTAAGAACGGGGCGTTACACACACATTATGAGGTTTTCAAGTATGTTGTTTCAGCCTCCAAGTCATGGTTTTGGAGACTGAAAATACAAGCAATACTACCAACAGTTGTGAGAAATTTCAAGCTAAACTTTTGATACAATCTTTGCTAGTCCAAACAACAACATAATTACCAACATATCAAAGCTTTTAGGGGCTATTTTGAGGCTCTTGTGGAGAGTTAACAACATGATTTTTATGAAGAAAATTATTACATTGGAAGCTTTTGGTGATTCAAGAATCGATTAGAAATTCAGAAAAAAAAAAAAACAATTTAATCCATGATTTCAGTCAATTCATCAATCATGAATTCAATCAATTCATCAGATAGTAGGAACAAACAAAAATGGATTGAAGTGAAAGAGTGCATGATAATAAAAAACAGAAGAGGAATGTGATTAAAATCTAACATAGCAAGCAATTTGAATCTGATTGAGGTATGAGCTTTATAGAAAGAAACATCAAGGGATTACCAAGGAGTATGTTTGATTCCCAGCCTCAATTGAGGCCACCACCACCGAATTCTTCCTCCTATTCATCAACACCACCAAAAATTGCAGTTCAGTTTTTTTTTCTCCACGTCGATGCTCCTACCCTCAAAGTAACATCAATCTCCTGCCTTGCTCAATCGTACAACACCGACCCACAATTTTTTTCATTCGTTCCCTCTCTGTCGACGTCAAGTAGGTAACAAAGGCAGGAGGTGGATTTGGGATCGCTTGTTAATTTGCACGAGGTAACAAACATGGAATAATAATCGGTTCAATCCCTTGGGGGGTGGTTATATCTGAATTCCACCTCCTAGTCCATAAAATTTTGATTTTAGCCCTTTCCACTCGAACCCTAGGCAAGTTGACAATATAAGTTTCTTTTTATGACATGTCAACCCATCAACTTAGATTTATATCCTTCCATGAATTATAATCACATAATTAAATTATTTCACCCTAAATTATTATTTTCATCCACAAAATACTATTTAATTTATTTTCCTTTTAGAATAAACGAATAAATCGAGTAATGGAACAAACCTTACTGACAGAAGAAAATTTGGGTCGGTACAAGTACTGGCTCAATACTACTTTCCACACCTATCTCTACCTTCCTCAAGAGCCATCGTGATTCCTATAAGTTACCATGATACATCTATATACCAATCCTATGATAAAAACATACATATTATAATATAGCATTACCTAGGCTCTCGTAGGAATTCTCAATCAACACTGCATCTACCATATAAAGAATCTTAATCAACATTTCCATTTGCCTTATGCATACATGTTATACACAAAATGGGATCACATAGATTGTCAAATAATGATTCTACCCTAAATCCACAACTAAACAAGGAATAGGAAAAAAGGCTAAATCAACCATTCTAGGTCCATGTAATCCTAATCGTGGTCAACTTTTAAAGCATACACTTAGAAATTAGCTGAGCTGATACCAATTCCAAGCAATATATAGCATCCGAATCCCCTGGTCTATTAAGCATCATATAAATCAGGCAATGCTACCATACGATTTCTTAAGGTATCCTTATTCCTAAACTAGCATACAATTCAGATATCAGATATGCTAATCATAACACATAAGTATGGGTATTTTGGGAGTTACTTACTTAAGCTTGGCTGATTGCATGCATGACACCTCCTTTTAATTTGGTGAAATTTTTTTACAAATAAAAAATTTCTTTTGAAAAGATTATCATTCCCTCACTTTGAGTCCTAAAACACCCAAAAGTGTGCCCAAATCTCTCATATCAAGGCTCTGGTAACAACTTGAAAATCATACGTAAAAATGTCATATTTCAGTCCATCAACCCAGTACATCACAAGTTTCAAAACCATCTAATTACATACTATCACAGAATATTAGTATAAAAGAAATAAAAAATGAAGAAATCAGGGGGGGTGAGGATGATGTACCATCATGTCGCGCCCTTACCTTTAGTACCAGAAGTCTCAGAAAACCAAAACATAATTGTAAGCACAAAGCTCAATGAGCTTCCGCAAAAATACCACATACATCATACATAATATAACAACATGAGGCCATGTCAGGTCCGTATCAACCTCTAGGTTCGTATCAACCCCAATTAACAACAGATAGTTGTGTCGGGTCCATATCAACCTTGAGCCTATAATGACTCCGAGCCTAGATTGGCTTCATACACACACATACATACACACACACAGATATATATATATATATATATATATATATATATATATATATATATATATATATATATATAGTGAAAGCCATACATTAGCATACATTCTACATATACAATATAGTGAGTCGGCCTTGGTGCCTTCGACCCACTAATGTGGTAAGAAGACTCACCTGTAACTAAATATAATTGAATCATACACTCCAGCTTCTGCTAACACGGGTACTCACACTAAACATAACCCAATAATGACCCTAACTAATAATTAGAGTTTTAACCTATAATTGTTGGTCCAATTCATCATTTATCTTATTGAGGTAAAAGACTATTTTTCCCTTCCTGTTCCTAATCCAACTAATCTATGCCCAAAGTTCCTTATTTCCTGAGGTCTAAAATGGCCCCAAAGCTGAATCCTAGTAGTAAACTTCATGTACTATGTTGTACACTCCACATAAAAGCCTCTGATGTGGAAGGAATTATGGGGCCAAGATGTAATATAGGTAACGTACTTAAAGCTAAGCTCGACTTACGTATCGAAATCCAAAACCTTCTATTAAGGTCTTAATGTAATAAGACCTAACGTCTAAACTTCAGATCTAAGTATAATAAAACGTAATAAGCCATACATTTGCAATCGTTTTTTCTTTTGCATGGCTACGAAGAGTCCAACAACAAAAACCTAACTCCTTTAGTCATCTAAGACCCTATAAATCTTGCATTGAAGGATACTAAGGTCCAAGCTTGCATTTTTATGACTTAACAGACCCTAAAACATCTTAAAGAACAACCTACAGGCTTTGTAATATTCCATACTCACAAAGATCAAGGCCGTGGGACCAAAATAACACAAAATAGACTTAAATATGGTCTAAAAAGGAAAGCTCTAAGGTATAAACTTTATGCCTCCAAAAGATGCACCAAGATGAGGAGATTTTGGATCCAACAAGCTTGATAGCAACACCACATCTCCTAGGGTATTCCTTCACCACCAAGGACACCAAAAGTTACTCTTGAGGCTTCAAAACTTCACACACAAGAATTAGGGTTCGAAATGGAGGCTACGAGAGAGGGAGGATGAGAAGTAAGACAACTTAGAGGCCATAATTTCTTTAAGTATGGTCCAAACCATAAAAAGTAGGCTTTCCCCGTACTTGAATACGCCTAGCGTATATACATGTGCGCCCAACATACATAAGAGACTCCACAATCACATGGAAAGTCCTATTCCTGACATACCTGACTCGTACGCCCAACATAGGGACCAACTTTGCTAACTTTAACAAAATATAGGTTGAATGGAAACTTACCTGGAACAATGGCATTACACATGGCTTTGTTAAAAGTTCTAGAATCTAGTGAAAACTTGGATTGAAGAGTAGAAATTCTAGAGAGTGAGTTTTGGAGGTGTGTGGAAGAAATGAGGGCGGGGGGGGGGGGGGGGGTCATCCTATTTATAGGAGATTTTTTAAGGATGCGTGTTGCAAGCTTAAGGTGACATCTCCCCAGATGTTTTGTTCCACATTTTAGCTTCTTTTTGGTGTACCTCACCACCATATAGAACCATGCATTACGCTGCATAAAACATAAATTTTGTAAATTCTATAACTCCTTCATACAAGATCCATTTTCAATGTTGTTTATTTCCATGCATAGCTATCGACGAGATCTACAACTTTCATTTAGACTTCATCGGCTACTTTTCATTCTATTTTAAAGTTATTTAAAGGATTATAATGTTAAAGTCCGAATAAAAATGATAGCTCTCTATGATATTTGTTCTCGGCTATCTTTATATCGACATATAGGTATTGACGAGATCTTCAACTCTTGTTTATATTGTTTTACCTAACAATCGACTGATCTTAATTTCAGTTTCTGTGTTGCACGATGTTGTGTTGAGACTTATAAAAATCATAACTTTCTCCTACAAAGTCAGATTCCTGCATACTAAATAGTCTTTTATAGAAAACGCCTATTTACGTAACTGTGCGTTTAAACTATAAGGAAAAATTAGGGTGTTACACAACTAGTTATACATATGTAAATATCTGCGAGGAAGTTACAAATATTAGATTAACATTTAAGTACTAAGGATTTGAATGTTATATGAAAAGTATGAGTTATATCTAGTAGATACATGAAGTACTAGTCTCTTCCAAACTTTCTTTTTCAGATAAAAAACAGATCCTCTTCTAGTGTTTAGTTTCTCTGCAAAAGAAACTAGATCCATTTATGTGGAACTTCTTGGATCTCTTGGGCTTAGAGGTGTTTAATCCATAAAACATGGGCCTCTTAGATCACACAAAGTGATTGCTTTCAACCTTGTATTTTTACATTGTTTGAACTAGTTTAAAAAAATGTCTTTATTTGTTGGAACATTGATTAACTTGTTATATCGTCAGATATATATTTAAGTTATCCAAGTCTTCGTGGAATTTCGGAATAATTATTCGTAGTGTGATGTTAAAAACACGATGCACATCACAATGCTGCCCTTACCAAGTATCATGTTAAGTTCTATTGCTCAAAGCAAGTTGTTAGGACTACAACCTTTAAGTATATACAATTTTGCATCTCTTATGAGATTGTCTCTCAATACATGAACACATCCATTAAAGTTTTATATAGTGAATGGTATTGTTTTATTCACTTATTAAAGAAAAGCATAATTCATGGTTTTTTAGAGTGGATTATACATACATACATACATACATACATACATACATACATACATACATACATATATATATATATATATATATATATATATATATATATATATATATCTACAAAACTTTAACAAAATTTATTTAGTATTTTCAATATTTAATCTATAATACTTAATACCTTTTTAGTATCCAAAAACATTCATTCCCAATGTCTAGGATCTAAGTTGTAGAACAAATAAATGGTTAGGCATCCTCTATACCATTCATTAAATCTTACCCAACAGATATCGATTATCAATTATACTCTACTATATAATTTCTAGATTTATGTGAGCGATAATAAAAAAATTAATTAGACATGTTTGATCCCATCTATGCGTCAAACTCTCTTTCTTAGGTATCCTTTATCACAAAATGTTTCCGATCAAATCATCTAATTTGAAAAACTTTTGTAATCAACCCATAACTTGGTTATATAAAACATGAAAACACCCCAACCATCTAAATATAACACTAAGCGGTTAGGTATCCTTTATCCCACTACTGCATACAAGAGATTTACGAGTGATCTTTAAAATGGATTGTATAGATTTGAGGTTTGCAAGGGGTTTTTGATGTTTTGATAATTCTACTTTTAAAAAACAAATTATATCATGGTTATTTCATTCATCCACTAAACCATGGTATACTTTAAAAATATTGTTTTATGTAAAATTATATTTTGACAATGTTCTTTTATAAAACCCGATTTTATATGATTAGTGTGATGAAATTTTAATAGCTAGTATTAAGTTTTCATATTTGACTACTTTAGAACATTTGTAGACCTTTTAATAAAACTTCATTTTATGAAATAAGGTTTGGAGTTTGATAATATAACAAATCTTAATTATAAACTTATATAATTTTAATCCCAAAATTTTACTAGTTATTAGATTTAATAAATAAAGATTTTATTTATTTATTTTTATCATCTTATGTTAAATGGTAAATTTCATTAAAACTAAACTCCTTTGTGATGTTTATTTATGTTAAAATATTATTTGGAATTTGAAAAACTAATTGATCAACGATAACATAACAATAACAACATAAATATTAAACAACACAAATATGCAAAAATGTGTGTATAAACCAACCATCTAATGCCATTTTGCGAGTCATCATAAAATGTGACATCAATTCCTCAAAGAAAACTTAAAGGGGCCGAAAATCTTCTAATAATGTTGTTGTAGAAGCTCTCACTTGATAAAACACACATTGCTTGAAAAAAGTAGAAAAGCTTTTTGAAAGTAATAATTCAGCAACATGCAACACTTTTAAAAAAAAGGTTGTAGAAAGTGTTGCATTAGGGCTAGTAGCTCCAAGGGAAATTGCCAACAACAATACCTTTCGAAACAGTTTGCAGAAAGGTTGCTTTTTCCCATGCACATTAAATTGTTTTGAAAATCACATTTTGATCTTCAAAAAATGGCTTCATCTTCGTTTTTTTGTTTACTTTTTGTACAAAATAAATTGTTCCTAAAACCAATTTATTTAGTTATTACATACCATATGAATAAACAAATATTACAATCATTTTTCAAAAAATCAACACATGCAATAACATAATGGTCCCTAGCTAGTTTCTGACTCATGGGAATATAGATCTTTCAAAATAGTCAGAAGAACGAAGTTATAGTAGGATTGTAGACCAAGTTGCACGACAAAGGGTTAAGAGGAATAACCTCAACGTAAGGATTGAAAAAGGAGGATGCAAGTACAAGAACTCAATGACTTCCAAACCACCAAGTTTTTGAAGACATCCAACACCAGTAGAAGTTATGTATTGGATCTCTATGATGGAGATGTTGTTTAATAGGTGTGACTGCAGCGACCGATGAAAGAGTATCTTAGTTGTCAGACAACTATAATGTGTTGAGCTATAGTGGAGTAGAACATGTTTGACACATCATAATATCTGGCAAGAACAAAGGAGGAAGGGAACAACACACATCCATAGATAGGTGCAACACACCTCACAAAGCTCTATAAATAGATGCGTTTCAAGCCTTATTTATCACACTTTTATCACATTTCTCTCTGAAATATTGAGTTTGAATATTTGTATTTATTAGTACATTTTAGTGAAGCCTTGGGGAATTAGAGAGCCCGACAAATAGAAGCTTTCAGGTTGGAGTTCTGCCTGAGAATTTTCTGAATTTTTGTCAGGAAACAATGTAAGTTAAGCTACACCTATTTTGCTTTAGTTGTAACTTATATTGTTATTCATAATTGATATTATAAACATAAAAATAAGATTTATCAATGATTTTCATAATTTTGATTGATCTACTTACGCGGGCGATGTCTAGGCTAGATTTATTCAAGTGTTGAAAGTGAGATTTCCAAACAGTATACTCTGTATACGAAATGGAGCCTACCTCCGATATGATCTTATCTGGTTATTCCTTATCAGGTAGATATCAATAGTCATCGAGATTGTAGGGGAATCTATATTATTTTTATTATAGTCACGAGAAATATAAGATTAAGACTTTAGTGAAATTCATAACTAGGTCTTTTGAAAGGAAAAGCTAAGGCATTAGGAAAAGCGTCGTCTAAATCGCAAGTCATCCACTTTTAACAAGTTACTTAGTTACTTTTATCTTATAGTTAGATATAAAGTATCTAGATGATAAATGCTATATGTGCTCATTATCTATATTCATGAAATCTATGTTTGATGATAAAGTATGGTTTTACTTGATTTTATCATATATGTATTTTCTTCCTTATAAAATATTGGGTAGTGAAGGGTTAGGAAAGACAAAAATGACAATGAGAGGTAATGACTAATATAGTACCACTGTACTAATAATGTAGTCATCTATCAGAGAATAGATAACGATCACATACTATTCTAGGCAGTCAAATGGAACACTAGCAGGCTCGCTACATGTAGGTGATAATGAAATATGTATTCGTATGATGTACTTTATCCCCCTTATGATTGCCTTATTTACATATATTACTAAGGAATCCCCAAAACGGTATTGTCTACTCGCTGCTTACGATAATCCTTAGGATAAGTCCCTTATGATTATTATTTTAGGATAAGAGAGTGAGAATAATGGGAATGGGTAATTAGGATAATTGTTGATGTGAAATACATAAATAAAGGATTTTATCATTGTTTTTTGAAAACCTTATGTGCTTACAAGGCTCCCAATCCTGACCAACTCAGTTTCTTTGTATCACGGGTAGTGGTACGAAAGCACATGGATGATCAGTTACAATCTACTGAGAGATTTTGGGAGCTTTTAGGCCATTAGTATAATAAATTATTGTAAGGCCTATAACAAAAAAGTTTTTTCTTATGTTTTGTATCAGTTATGACATCCCAAATTTTTATATATTAATGAAAACCATTTCTTCCAAAACGCTTTGATATTGATATAACCTCACATTAAAATAATGGTTTTGGAACAAATTCTATAATAAAAGAATATTTTAAATTAAATTAGCATAATTTTTTGGAATATGAAATTACGGATTTCACAGTTGGTATTAGAGCATTACTTTAAGCGAACTAGGAATTTTAGAAAAATTCTAAACTTAAACTTAGAATGATAAGTGATGATCATGAC
Source organism: Lactuca saligna (assembly GCF_052625555.1). Taxonomy (NCBI): domain Eukaryota; kingdom Viridiplantae; phylum Streptophyta; class Magnoliopsida; order Asterales; family Asteraceae; genus Lactuca; species Lactuca saligna. Next base: position 70,479,119 of record NC_136419.1, on the reverse strand, counting down.
GTGTGTCTTAAATATTTTAGGTTGTATACCTGAATTGACAAAAGCACTAGAATACTTTAGGGTATGTGCCTTAATTTCTATTATGTGCTAAATGATTTATATGCTTTAGGTTGCCTACCTAGATTGCTTTTTCAGAAGGATTTAAGGTCTATTGTCGAACTTGTTTGGAAATTTAAGTGTTTACGATTCTAAGCATATAATTAATTTATTAGAACTCGCATACAACTTTTTTGAGTGATAAGGAGGATTATATATGTAAATATAAAAAAACCTTCCTTATCATGATATACTCGAGATTCTGGTATATTGAACAATTGTCTGGTGTATAGAACATCATGGTGAGAACACATAGCAGACTGAGAAATGATAACGAAAACTGTCAACCTGAGCCTTAATATGGGATGGGATGTGTATCGGTCGATGCACCTCACTTGAACCTATCACAATGGAAGAAGTACAAAAAGTGTTGCAAGCCATGCTAGACTAAACAAATAAAAGGGACAAGGTGACTACTACTAGGGAATAGGGTCAAAAGCACCATAGTAAGTGTGCGACTTGTATTGAATGAGGAACAGACATAAGAAGGAAGCTATAATAGGATTATAGACCAAGCTGAACCACAAAAGGTTAAGAGGAATATCCTTGACGAAGGGATTGAAAATTTTGGATACAAGTACAAGTACTTCATGGCTTTGAAACGACCAAGTATTTTTTGGAAGCCCAACACCCATGGAAGTAATAGATTAGATCTCTAAGATGGAGATAATGTTTTATAATTGTGGTTGCAGTGACCGATAAAAGACCATCTTAGCGGTCAAACAACTGAAGACTAGGGTGTTGGGATGGTGGAAACAGTTGGTTGTTTTCATGGCAAAGATTAAGCAAGAAAGATGTCATGGGATAACTTTGTTTTTTAGTTGAAGAGAGAGTACTACTCTGAGAGAGATCATATAGAGATCAATAATGAGTTCCATAATCTGAAGAAGGGCAAGATGAGCGTCTACGAGTATCTTGCAGATTTTACTAAGAAGATGAAGCTAGTTCCTAACTTGGTTCCTACCAAACTTTCAAAAATAGATAAGTTTTCTAATGGACTACTAGAATGTTTTGGACCAATAGTGAAGCTAGCAACCACTCTGTAAGTAGCCATTTGGGCATCTAACAAGGTAGAGACCTAGATAAGAGAGAAGGACCTGGAGAGAGCTGAATGGGAGAGAAAAGGAAGTTTGAAGGATCTTCAAGGTTTAATAAGAAGAATGGATTTTCAAAGTCTAGCCTCAAAAATATGAATTATAGGGGTAACAATGAAACAAAGTGGTTGGAGAAGTGCAAGAAGAAGCACTTTAGGAGATGTGATAGAGAAGTGACCTACTACAAAAGGGTCGGTCACTATTCCAATAGATGTATGTTCAATGCGAAGGTATGTTACAGAGGTGGGTAGAATAAGCATATTTCGAAGGATGACCGAAAGAAGAAGAAGGCTTCAAAAAAAATGTGACGTCAAAACCAAAGGCAAGAGCATTTTAGATGACCCTTGATGCAGCAAAAGATGAAGCGAATGTCACTCCAAGAATTCAATGGAAGGAAGATGCTTATCCAGAGTTCAAGACATGAAGACGTTATCCTATACAGATAGTACTATACTATTCAATATGTGTTCAATGACTATGATCCAATGTCAAACGCTACACAATCTGACGTTTCCATCACCGGCCGAGGATTTGACTATAAGGAATTATGGTGTCTACATAATGGATTGGCGAGGCACCAATGATGCTGATAGAAGTAGTTTAAGGGAGTTTACCTACATATGAGTAAATAAATTATGTATAGTATGCCTTGTAGACTGGACAGTACACGAGAAATAATTTGTATAGAGAGTTTGGATGTAAACTTGCAAATGAAGTTATGATGTCTTTAACGATCAAAAGTGGAATCCCAGAACCGATGATTATGATGACAAGTTTTTTGTAGAGGTATTCCTATGTACCTCTTAAATGTTAAAAATTTGTGTAGATTATTGATGTTGAGACAAGGAAGCATAGATTTAGAACATGCTAGGTCGTACATATGCGAGGAAAAGATCCTAGAAGAAGAGTCTATAAAAATTCGTATGTGCGTGGTAGAATGCATAGTCAGTATTACAGCACCTAGTAGAGTCTATTTGGGCATATGATTATTTGGACACACTCATATGTGTTAAATTGCTTTGTAGTTATTATGTAAAAAAGTGACTAGGGAACTGTGAGGTAATTCTTTTGCCAAGTATCTATGGGTCTGAAAAGTAGTATATGCATGTACTGTCGAAAGCCAAGATCCGTGCTTGAATTAGGAAGAATTACAAGGTGACAAAGGCAGTAGTAGTTGGGTTTATATATATATATATATATATATATATATATATATATATATATATATATATATATGTATATATATATATATATATATATATATATATATATATATATATATATATATATATATATTTGTCTATTTCAATCATTACTTGTGTTTTTCAACGATTAGGAAAATGATTTTTGTTCAGTCCCTGGTAGTCGTAAAGAATCGGGTCCGATTAAACTTGTGAGGTGAGTCGATTAGTTCAATGAACCTTGTCTAGTGTAGATATCGAATTTAGTCAAATGTTAGAGAAGTAAATGATCGAATTGATAAACAAAAGAATTGCAATCGTCGTTAGGATTGATCAACTAATAGCTAGAAATGCTACCTTCTTCGACGTGATTATACCACATTAGAACATGAAGGAAGGTGTCTTCTGTGGTAATGTTTGACTCATAGAGATAAGAGTCTAGTTCATTGCACTGTGCAAAAGGAAGGTCATTAGAATGTGACATTCGATTTGTTATTGTATACAAATCAAGTTAGTAAGTCGAAGCTTAGGACTAAAGGCCCAATATAGAATAGTTCAACACTCATTTGACAAGTTAAAATAGCTACGGTTATTGCAGATAGGATGGCATATAACTACAATGTGTCATGAGTTATAGGTTACCATGTAATTAAAGTATATTTTTCTGGTATCAAGTTGATAGAGATAACACCTTGTGAAAATATGTAATGAAATAAACCCATATTTAGGGAATAAAAGGGTACATAAGTAATCACTACTCCGAGTTGTCTGCTACTATACGATTCTAGGACGTAATCATCCTAAGACAGATATAATTGTAATAGCCATGAATTCAAACTAGAAATTTAAATTATAATAAGAAATAAAATCCTTGATCAGGATAACTATTCATCTTATGTGATGTGAGCGATAAATAACATTTTAATTAGAAGGTTATCTAGAATAAATAATCTTAACTAAAGATGTAGCATGCATAATGGCAATCTCGTGGATAAGGAGTGGTTAGATCTGACTTCGTATGAAGAAGTTATGATTCATCAAAGTTTCACGATCAACCCCACGTAAATATGTGTGTTATAAAAAGTGAATTATAGATTAGTTGTTTATAGCCTAATTAATCTAAAATAAAGGTGTGGTAATGTAAAAGCTAGAGCGTACATGTAAAAAATGTCAAAATCTGACTTCATATGAGGAATTTATGAATTTTCGAAGGTTCAGTACAAGAGTGCGTGACACAGAAATCGAAAATAAAATCGGTTGATTTATAACCGAACAATCTAAATGAGATCTGAAGCCTTGTGAATACGAATCCATTGATATAAAGATAATCGAGAACGTAGTTCGTATGAAAGATTTATGATTTTCGCATGGACTTTAACTGTCTAATCTCTTTGAAAATATGAATTTAAAATAGAGTCAGAATTACCTAATGGGATCTACAGGAAAGTTGTAGAGCTCGTTGAGAGGATTCTGGAGATATAAAGAACATCAAAAATAGAGATCTTATGCAAAATTTATGGCCATTGGAACATCTAAAAAAAAGTATATGTCTCGATGACATGGCAGGTCGAGAGTGCGCCACGTGCCACCATCGGATAGCCGAATCATCTAGCTGACTAGAGGACAAGGCATTGTGAGCACGTGAAATGTGGTGTCATGCAAGTTAGATACATGGTGATTCTAGAAAGCGTCCGACAAAGATGACGTGGATCAGCACATGTTCGACACATAGTAGCCTCTGGAAGGAACCACGGAGCAATGGTGTAGTGCGCACCCATAGATAGCCATGACACTCCTCACAAAAACTCCTACCTATGATATGATCTTATCTAGTTATCCTTATCAGGTATAGATCAATACTTATTGGGATTGTTGAGGAATCTAGAGTATTGTTATTATAGTCATGAGAAATATAAGACTAAGACTTAGTGATATTCATATCTAGGTCTTTTGACAGGAATAACAAAGGCATTAAGCGAATCGCTATCGTATTCGCAAGCCATCCACTTTTAACAATTAAGTGCATAGTTACTTTCATCTTACATATATATATATATATATATATATATATATATATATATATATATATATATATGATTAAATGCCATATGTGCTCATTATCTGTATTCATGAAATTTGTGTTAGATGAACTATGTTTTCATATGATATACTCTATCGCCTCATGCTTACCTTATTGACATATATTGCAATGGAATCTATGAAGTCTACTCGTTGCTTATGATGATCCGTAGGATAGGTCCTTTACGATTATCATTTTAGGATCAGGGATTAAGAATAACGTGAATGGGTAATCAGGATAAATATTTTATGTGAAATACATAATAAAAGGATTTTATTTTTTTGGGTTGAAAATCCTATGTGCTCACCAGTCTCCTAACCCTAGCCCGCTCAGTTTCTTTATATCATAGATAGCGGTACGAAAGCATATAGATGATGAGTTTAAATATACTAAGAGATTTAAGGAGCTTTTAGGACATTAGTATAATAAATTATTGTAAGGCCTGTAACGAACAAGTTTATGCTTATGTTTTGTATTAGTTTTGACATCCAATGTTTTGGTATGTTATTGAAAACCATTTCTTTAGAAATGCTTTGATATTAATATTATCTCACATTAAAATAATATTTTTGAAACAAATTCCACAATAAAAGAACAATGTTAATTAAAAAAGCATAATGAAATTATTTTTGTTTCAGGCTATGAAATTGAGGATGTCATAATAATTACAAAAAGTATGGTTGTAATTTATTTATTTTAAAGGGTATTTAAGTTAATTTTCTAAAATCTAATTTTTATTGTTATATTCTAGATAATGTAGCCTTTGGGTTTAAAGCTTTTTGTTTAACCCAAAAGCTAAACGCTCTTATTATCGAACAAAGATTTTTTTTTCAAAATCTTTTTCAAACGCTAGAAAATAGAAACTCCCAAACACTATGTGCTGGCTTTTGAGTATTTGGATGATTTTAAGATATTTTAGGAGCTTACAGATTTTAAATTTTAAAATTTTTTAAAGTTCATATTGTTGAAAATATATTATTTGGAACTTTTTAGAATTTAAGTATTTTAATTTCGAACAAAATAAGTCATAATTTAAAAGTCACTTTAAGCCTTTTAAAACTTTTATATGATTTCAACATTTTTTTAAATGGCTAACCATATATTAAAATAGAACTAGCAACGAACTAGAAAAAAAAAACAATTACATAGAGTTCATGAGATTTTAAAGCCAATTTAACCAAACGAACGAACACTTATGGTTCCTATTGTAACGTTTATTATTTCCCATGAAAACATCCTTCTCATTAAATCACTATGTATACCACAATACAATGATATGGTCCGAATACAAAGAAAACTAGTCTGACAAAATACAATACATCAAATATACATTAACAATCCCCCTGCAGTTTAAACAGAACGTAGAGAACAAACATTTAAATGGGACTCGTTTAAACTGGATCTGAAATCTAAAAACAAAGATGTTGGAAGGCATTTGGTAAAAATGTACACATATTAAGAAGATGAGTGAACATGTAACACACGAATCTGACCAAGAGCAACCTTTTCTCAAACAAAATGGATGTCAATCTCAATGTGCTTCGTTCGTTGATGTTGAACCGAATAATTGGACAAATAGACTGCACTGACATTGTCACAATACAATGTGGTCACACTAGTGGTAGGAGAGTGTAACTCCAATAATAAGTTCTGAATCCATTAGATCTTAGCCATAACATTAGCAACACCCTGGTATTCAGCCTTAACACTTGAGTGAGAAATAGTGCCCCATCATTTAGATGATAAATTTTGTCCAAGAATGAAACAATAGCCTGATGTAAATCGTCTCATTTTAGGGAAAATACCCCAATCGATATCTTAAAAAGCCCTATGTCATGTGTAGAATACAACTGTAACCTATAATCAATGGTGCCACGAACGTATCTTAAGATTTGTTTAAGAGCTATGAGATGGGGTTCATGTGGGTCGTCTATATAAAGACATATTTGATGCATAACATATGTTAAATCAGGTATTGTGAAAGTGAGATACTGAAGGGCCCATGCAAGACTACAATACAAGGTAAGGTAGAAAATGGTTGACTGGAATCATCAAGCTTGGCTAACGTGTTAGCAGGAGTGTGAGTTGGTTTATAGTTGAGCATGTTCGATCTGGTAACAATCTCGAAATCATATTTACACTGAGACAAAAACATCCCATGAGAATATCGCTTAACCGATATACCAAGGAAGTAGTTTAAATCTTCAAGATCTGTCATAACAAATTCAGAACTACGAACCTTGGTAACCGTCTATAGTAACTCCTTAGAGGAAGTCGTGAGAATGATGTCATCTACTTAGATGCACAATATGATTACCCTGATTATAAATGAACAATGAACTATCTCATTTACTGTTAGTGAACCCATACTACGAAAGAAAGTGTGTAAACCACTAAAACTATGCTCTCCGGGCTTGTTTGATGCTATATAAAGATCTATGAAGGAGACATACGTGATCTGGAAATCCGGAGTCATGGAACATAGAGGGCTGAGACATGTACATGGTTTCCTGAAAATGCCTATTGAGGAAGGCGTTTTTTTTCATCTAGTTAATGCATGAGCCAATGTTGTGGTTGATTGAACCACATGACTGAAAGTCTCGTCATAGTCTATTTTAGGTTGTTGACTGCGACCGTTAGCCACAAGGTGAGATTTGTATGTTTCTAGGGACCCATCAACATGCTCTTTCTTTTTTAAATAACCAAATATAATTGATAATATTAGCACCAACATGTTTAGGAACTAGAACCCAAGTTGTATTATATATTAGAGCATTAAATTCATCTTTCATTGCTTTAATCCAATTAGGGTCATTGAAGGCTTGTAAGCAAGAACGAGGAGGAAGGGAAGAAGATAATGCGGGAAAGATACTCACGGGAGGAAGGGAAGAAGACGATGTGGGAGAATCATTAGATGACATAGAGTTTCAAGAGTCCTGGGTAACGGGAGAGTGAGTAGGTTGCAAAAAGGGAGAGAACAATAGTTTAATGGTAGTGATGTTAGGATTATTAGGTGTGCAAGAACGAAAAGGAAAATTTGTCTCATAAAAAGTGACATAATGAGAAGTTATAATGGAATTTGTATGAATGTTAAGCCGTTGATACCCTTTGTCATGTGTAGGATAACGGAGGAAGATACATGCGGTGGAATGAGGAGAAAATTTATGAGGTGTAGAAATATAAGGGTAGCAAAGGCAACCAAATACATAAAGGTGAGAATACAAAGGGGTGCAAGGGAGTGATGTTGAGAACGTAAACAAGAATGAAAAGAGCCTCTGTCTAATATATAATAGGGATACGAGCATGAAAAAGAAGAGTGTGTATTGTGTTGTTGATTGTACGAATCATACATTCAGACTTGTTGTTTTCTTGGGAAGTGTAGGGATAAGAAAATCATATTTGGATGCCATTTGTGGTACAAAGATTATGTAATTAAGTATTATTATAATCACCCCATTGTGCCATTGAAAATATTTAATGTTACATGCAAATATGTCCAAACATCATAATGAAAATTTTAAAAAGAATAAGAAACAACAGAATTCGACAATCTAAAAGGAAGCCTAAAATGCTTGCCTCACTGACAAGAATGACATACAGTATAAATTTTAATGTTTTTGAAGGAATTAAATTTTTCATGAGTAACTGATTAAAATCTTCTTAACTGGGGTGTCCAAGTTGTTAGTACCAAAATGGTGGAATTAGATTAGACTAAAGCTTGATGGGTCGGTAACGTGACATGGGACAAGTCGCTAGAGCGGCCACATCAGAGGAGTATTTGCTTGGTTTGAAATATCTTCATAGAAAAACCAAAAGCATAAAATTCAATAGAACAACAAATTTCACATGTAAACTTACGAATAAATATCACAATTTTAATGATTTGCGGTGTGGTAAAGATATTATTGTGAATAAGGGGACAATAATGATTGGAGTTGGGAAGATACGAGTAACCAGAATTATAGATAGGAACTTTAGACCCATTACCAAGTAAAACATAAGGTAAATTAATGCTCTTATTACAAATATAATTGAGTATACCTTAATTGGAGTAAGGGTGTGAGGTGGCCCCGATGTCCATTACCCATCCTCCATTTGACAGATCATTGAGAGACATCGAATTAAATAGTTCTAGAAGGGAAGTGAGCTGATTTGCACTTGTAGAATTTTACTGAAACCAAGACCAAGGTAGAGGAGTGCTGCTAGACTGATGTATTGTGCACGTCTAATGGGCTGGAGGGGGCTAAAAATTGCTAATTGGGTTGTCTTTATTGATGCACATGATTACCTGTCCACAGTGGCTGTTGAGTGACAAAATTGGGATGCTAAGAAGGTATTGGCAGTGAACCCTATCCTGTTTGTAATGTTTACCATCCAAAACCCCAACCATGAGGAGCCTGGAGAGTTTGACTATTGAATTTGACCAATGAAAACCACCACGACTGTTGCATCCTCGCCCCTGCCACCGTTCTGATCACTGTAATGATTAAATACTCCTTGAGTAGTCTGATTTTGGAATGATTTATGTTGTTTAGTGGCCATCACATTAAGCAATGAAGGAGTGGAAGATGGAGTAGACGAAGAATCAAGTATTTTTATCTGGTGTTCTTCTAACATCTCAAAATTTAAGACCAAAAATTTTATTTTTAATTAAGTAATTATAAAACCAACAGTCTAAAAAAACATCCATAGTGTCACCCCATATCAAAACCAATATGTCAATAATCAAAAGATGTCATAATAAAACAACAAGAGAGTTTAACTCCCAAAGATCTCATGTGCGTAAATCATGGTGTGATGTGTTGCAATCATGCCGACTACTTTCCTTTTGAAGAATAGGTACCTGAAACCCAAACTGAAAACCATAAGCATGAAGCTTAGTGAGTTCCTCCATCATACCACATACCATACAATAAACATACCGCCAAGCATATCCAAGTGTTGGCCTAACTATTCGGTCTCTTTCAACCAGTAATCACCTAGCATATATGGGTGCTACCCTAGCCCTTCAGTTTCTTTCAACTAGTAACTGCCTAGCATATCTGGGTGCTGGCCTACCCCTTCGATCTCTTTCAACCGGTCACAGGTACTATTTTACCCCTACCCTTACCATAAAATATCCTAGCATATAAACACATAAATCATACACTGCCTAGCATATCTGGGTGCTGACCTACCCCATTGGTCCTTTTGACCGGATATATGGTCTATTTCACCCCTACCACTGCCCTATAAAAGCATACAACCACATAAATCTGAACAGATAGTGGAATACCAGACAATTAACACAAAGACAATCATCTCTGTTGTAACATCTACTAATGGGTCAGCAATTAGGCCTTCGACCCATTCATATCGTGGTAATAAATATCTAACAGTTGATCTACCGACTCTCAAGCTATCATTACCAAAATATCACTCAATAAAAATCCAATAATTCTTCTTAGGGTAAAATGACCATTTTACCCCTGATCTAATCCAATCCATAACATAGGCCCAAATCCATAACATGAAAGGCCCAATTCTAGATAACCTATCCAAGCTCACTAATCGCCCATCAATAGCCCAATTTTCTAAATTGGCCCCAACTCCTCAATTGGGGATTCCCTTAAGCCCAATCATATTTCGGCCAAAATTCTAATTTTTGATGGCCCACTAAGGGCCAATAGCTAAGAAGTCCAAAGATGGACCAAAACGAGGCCCAAATGACATGAAGCCCAAATTTAGTGAGTACGTGGGGCATACTCCTCTATACACTAAGTGTACAAGATGCATGGCATGTACGTTGCATGTACGGGCTTGTACGCCCAATGTACTACCCTGTTAAGCTGTAACATCCCGACTCCTCGGTGTTTCTTTATATATCTATTTATTAGTGAGACTTCATGTGTAACTCGACGAGTTGTGAGCCTAACTCATCAAGTAGAGTCCGATTAGACCATGTGGGTTTAATGATCGACTCGATGAGTCAAATAACATCGTCATGTCCTCATTTCCACCTCACCAGCTACCCTACTCCCCTGAATGAAATACTAATCGGCGTTTGAGCTAAGAGAGAGTGTTATAGATTATATTTGAGTGTTTTGGTGAAGCATTGGAAGGAGAAGAAGGAAGATTCAAGAAAGGAACGAGGAAAGGTTGTGAGATCCAGTAATCATTCACTTGGAGCTTCTGTTTGAAGGTAAAAGTTGACACCTATCTCATCATGTTTTTTTAGATCTTGCTAATGAGAAGTTTGTGGGGGCTTTTTGCCATATTTCCTTGAGATTTGGTATGACTTGTGCTTGCCAAGCATTTAGACATCAGATCTGGACCTTGTGAGGTCCATAGAGTCCAAAGGTCCCAACTTTATCCAACCATAAGGGTTATTATGCTAAAACATCGTAGTTAGAGATCTTATTTGGCATTATGGAGCAAACATGCCATGTATGAATGTAAAGATCGAAGCTTTATGTGATATTTGGTCTTTGGGAGGCTGAATCTAGAGTTCAGAGTGATAGATCTACCTTAAAACGTCTTAGTGAGATTTTGATTTAAGGGACTCAGTGAGTTAAAGAGCTGACTCGACGAGTCGGATAGGGTTTTCCCTGATGAGTTTGGACATGGGTAACTTGGCAAGTTAACAGGACTACTTGACGAGTTGAGTTAGGTTTTCACGAGGTTCTGAAGGAACTAGGGGGACTCGACGATTCACATAGATGCACTTGGCGAGTCAAGTCAACATGGACAGTTAACTCGAGTTTTGATTCCCGTTGGCTTTAGGGTTTGGTCAAGGTAGGGAGAATGGGGACAATGGAGGGGTAAAATGGTCTTTTACCCATCCAAACGGTTTAAGACAGAAAATAACCTTGTTTATTTCAAGTCGTGATTTAAGTGTTAATTAGAGATTATTATCTTATGTGTTAGATGGAGGCTAGTACGAGATTCGTGTATGAGGATATTACTTGCTATCTTACGAGGTGAGTCTTATCACTATATTTACAATGAGTGGTATCTATGTGTGATCGGAGGGTCTTATGTGTTACATTCAGTATTTGATGTTCATGCATTATGTCTTGTGATTCATGTTGATGATTATTATTATTGGTATGAGCTTAACGAGTTTGGACCGGAGGGTCCACCCGAGATGTGGGATTGGAGGATCTCCACTTAGACACATTAACCAGAGGTTATATCGAGTAGCATCAAGTGGCTAATGTGATGTGTGTGGTATTTTGGGGAACTAAATAAGCTTCGTGCTTACCATGTTATGTGTTATGTGTTTCAGGTACCTCTCAATATCACGGGAAGGCACCGGCTTGATTGTACACACACCCGAGTTGGAGATCTGTTTTTGGAGGAACCTAGATATGTGTCATAAACAATTTTGGATTATGTGTTAATAATTTGGTACTTGTCGGATTTCGTAATTTTGAAAATGAGATAATGGTGTTTTTAAATGAAATAAATTTGTTTGAAAATTTACGATGTTACATAAACTAAAATTTTCAAAAAAGGGCTTCACCCCTTAAGACCTAAAGCTCCAAACACAGATCTGAGTCTAACAAAGTGTATTAACCCATAAAGTCGATTACTTGGTGTCTTGCAACCACCAAAATGAACCCAAACTTGAAATATGACAACCTACTTCCATAAAAATGACTAATACTCATGCATGGCCACATCATGACCTTCAAGATGGTAACTTTTCTGCCTTTGGGACTCAAATAGCACTAAGGGTGGCAACCCTAAGCCTTGAAATGGATTTGGAACCATAAAGCTCCATTCTTAGGACCAAAAATGTCCAAAAAATCAACATAATAGATCTAAGAAATCATGGATCAAGTTCAAGACTTTATGCCTTGAAAAGGCCTAAAATGAAGCAACAATCTCGGATTTATAGCTTCTCCTTTGCACCACCAGCTTGCTTTGCCTTTACTTCCTTGGAGAATGGATCCAAACACAAAAAATATTCTCAAGAACCTTTAAAAGAACAATAACACACCAAATGTGGATTAGGGTTTCGTGGGAGATGCTTGAAGGTTAGAGGGAGGTTGGACTTAAGGCCATAATGTTCTTTATATAGGGATCAAACCCTCAATTTAGGGTTTTGGGTACAGCTCACGTACATCGCGTATACTCCTTCATACGCTGCACGTACGTGAAAGACATGTGTGATGCATATTCACCAGTACTCTGTGCGTACATAGGGTGGTACGTCCAACGTACAACACCCTATAGCCCATTTAGCAATGATCCAATGGATCTAAGCCCAATCACTACACAACAACTAATCCAATATCCAAATCATACCTTGGAGAATTATTGAGCATTACAATTCTCCCCCACTTGAATCAAACTTCATCCTCGAAGTCCATTGCGTCTGAAAATAGCTCTGGGTAGTGCTCCCTTATATTGTCCTCCTGCTCCCATGTCCATTCTGAGCCTTTACCCTATTGTTCCTCAGATGCTTCGTCTTTCTGTCGAGAATGGCTACTGGTCTCTTGATGTATTTCAGGCTGTTATCCACCTGAATATCCTTTAAAAGCACAAATACGAAGTCATCCACTAAGCACTTCCGCATTTGGGAGACATGGAAAGTGTTGTGGCTTTGTCTAAGCTCTTCCGGAAGATCCAACCTATATGCCACCTTGCCCACCCAGGCTATAACTCTGAATGGTCCGATATACTTGGGGCCCAGCTTGCCCCATTTTCTGAAGTGGACGAAACCATTCTAAGGTGACACATGTAGAAGGACCATATCCCAGACCTGAAACTCCAGGTCCGATCGGCGTCTGTCGGCGTAGCTCTTCTGCTAACTCTTGGCCATCTGGAGTCTACTCCGGACCTTCTGGATCTTCTCTATTGTCTTGAGTACCACTTTAGTGCTCCCCATGACCCTCTGTCCCACCTCACCCTAAAATATTGAGGTCTTGCACTTCCTCCCATAAAGCATCTCAAAGGGAGGCTGGTTAATACTGACGTGGTAGCTAATATTATAGGAAAACTCAACCAAGGGAAGGTAGGTATCCCACTACCATCAAAATCTAGAATGCATGCCCACAACATATCCTCCAAAGTCTGGATGGGCTGCTTGCTCTGACCATCCTTTTGCGGGTGGAAAGTCGTACAGAAGTGCAGACAAATATCAAAATCGTCATGAAATTTCTTCTAGAATATTGAAGTGAACCGCACATCCATATCAGAAATCATAGAAACCGACACCCCATGCTGAGCTACTACCTCCCTGATGTAGATGTTTGCCAACTTCTTGGTCGAAATACTCTCCTGAATCGGTATGAAGTGAGCGCTCTTGGTCAATCGATCCACGATAACCCATATTGCGTCAAATCTGCACGCCGTCTGAGGTAACTTCATGATGAAGTCCATGGTAATGTCCTCCCATTTCTACATGGGGATATCTAACGGATGAGTCTTGTTGTGCGGTCTCTAGTGTTCGGTTTTTACCTTCCTGCAGTTCAACCACCTCTCGATGTACCAGGCTGCATCCTGCTTCATGCAGGGCCACCAGTAATCATGATAAATATCCCTATACATCTTCGTCGCGCCAAGATGGATGGAAAATCTTGATTTGTGCGCCTCCTCCATCATAATTTGGTGCACACCACCTGAGTACGGAACCCGCACTCTACGATGGAGTGTCAATAGCCCACAATTATCATAGTCGGAGGAGGAAATCTGACCCACTTTACGCTCACTCTTAGGGTGCTCCTCCTTCATAGCCTCTTACCGAGCCTCCCGAATCTACTCCAAAAGCGGAGTCACTATTGTCATCATCAGGCATATGTCTCTGATCGGGGCTGTGAATGCCTTGAAGCTAAGTGCATCGGCCACAACATTGGCCTTCCTCGGGTGGTAAAGGATATTGTAAATGTAATCAGTCACCACGTCCAACCACCATCGCTGGCTCGTGTTTAGATTTGGCTGGCACATCAAGTAACTCAAGCTCTTGTGATCCGTGTAAATGGTACATTAGACCCAATAGAGGTAGTGTCACTAAATATTTAGGGCAAAAACAACTGCCCCCAACTCCAGGTCATGCATCGGGTAGTTCGCCTCGTGAGGCTTCAACTGCCTCGAGGCGTAAATGATGATTTTCCCTCTCTGCATCGAAACTGTGCCCAAGCCTGAGATAGACGCGTCACAATACACCAAGAAATCCTCAACACCCTTTGGCAAAGTCAATATATGTGCCTTGTACAAATTTTGCCTCAAGGTCTCAAAACCCACCTGCTGCTCAGACCTATACCCGAATGTCACCGACTTCTTGGTCAGTCGGGTCAATGGAATAGCAGTCTTGGAGAAATCCAGGATCAATCTCCGATAATAACTTACCAGATCAAGAAAACTCCGAATCTCGGATGGAGACCTCGAAAGCTCCCATCTCATCGTGGCCTCTACCTAGACCGAATCAACCAATATACCATTTTGGTTGACGAGGTGCCCCAGAAACTGCACCTTGCGTAACCAAAACTCGTACTTGGTGAACTTGCGAAAAGTCTCTCCCTCATCTGCGTCTCCAACACCTCCCTCAGGTGCTCCTCATGCTGCTCTTGAGTCTTTGAATACACCAATATGTCATCAATAAAAACTATCACAGACCGATCCAACATCGGTTTGCACATGTGGTTCATGAGATCCATGAACGTGGAAGGAGCATTGGTGAGCCCAAATGACATCACTACGAACTCATAATGACCATAGCGAGTCTAAAAGGTTGTCTTCTGCACATGGTCATCCCTGACTCGCATATGGTGATACAATGATCACAGATCAATCTTGGAGAACCAAGATGGACCATGAAGCTGGTCAAATAAGTCATCAATCCTTGGGAGGGGGAAACAGTCCTTCACCGTTACCTTATTCAACTCCCGGTAATCTATACACATCCGATATGACCGGTCCTTCTTCTTCGCAAAGAGGATCGGGTCTCCCCATGGAAAACTGCTCTTCTTAATAAATCCTTTGTCTAACAGCTCCTACAGCTGTATAGACAACTCCTGCATGTCGGGAGGAGCCAACCGATATGGTGGCTTGGCTATCAGAGCCGCACTAGGAACTAGGTCAATCCTTAGTTCTACCTGTCTCTCCAGAGGTATTCTAGGAAAATCGTCCGGGAAAAAGTATGGATACTCCCACACGACTGACACATCATCAACAACCGCCTTACCCTTCTCCCGGGTATCCATAACATAGGCAACAAAACCTGCACATCCCTGATGTCGGTAGCATCTAGCTCTCAGTGCAGAAAACATGACCCATCCACACTATGGTCTCTCACCCTGAATCACCAGCTCTCCCCCACTTGGGGTCCTAACCCGAACCAACTGTTCCTCACAGTCGATCACTACCCCATTAGGGCTCAACCAATCCATGCCTATGATAACTTTGTTACCACGCAAAGGTATGGGAACAAAATCCACGAGATATCGCTTGTCATACATCCCGAAGACGCAATCCCTATAAACCTCTGATTCCCGAACAAATCGATCTTCCACAATATTGACCTCCAAAGGATAATCCAACATACTCGTAGACTCGACAAACCTCTTACTGAGTGCAAGAAACACAAATGATCGGGTAGCCCCTGAGTCGAATAATACCAACACTAGAATACCGTTCACATGGTATAATTCTAAAACAAAATATATGGAATATAAATAACAAAATTGACATTAAATAAAATCTAGGGAGTAGAAACATACCCGTCATCACGTCTGGTGCAAGACGGGCCTCCTCGGTGGTCAACTGGAAGGTTTGGCTCCTCATCACAGAAGCATCTAACTTGCCCTGGCGGCCATCTGTTATCCGCAGTGTCGTTGGAGTTGGCACCACCACTAACGCTCCTGATACCAATCTTAGGCAGTTGGCCTTTTTTGGCCTCGCTAACTGCAGTGAAAACAAAACCTATCAGATATCTAAATGGTGGGGGTAGGGGCAGTACAATCCCTGTTAAAGTGCCCCAACTTGCCACACTTATAGCAGCCCGATCCCCCTACTCTACAAGCTCCCTCATGCGTCTTGCCACATTTCCCATAGTAGCTCCAGATCTACCGGCCCTTGAGCCTCGAGTCGAATCTCTTAGGTTTCTTCACTGAAACCCTATTCATATGCCCAGTGTTCGCCTTCCTCTTCTGGAGGTGTTCTATATCAATCTCTCTTTCTCGCGCCCTGGCTTTCGTATCATCCAATGTCGGGAGGGCCGAATAGCTAACATATTTTCGGATGTCGGGTCTTAACATATCGTGGTACCGGGTTTTCTTCATCTCCTCATCATCCGAAAATTAGGGCACCAACAAGGCCCTCTTCCTGAACTTGAAGGTAATATCTGCCACCATCTCAGTAGTCTGTCTTATATTCAAGAACTCTCTAGCCAGCTGCTGAACCTCCACAACTGGCGCAAACTCTGCCTGAAACCTGGACACAAAATCCGACCAGGTCATGGCCTCAATGGCTGGGGCTCACAAAGTGTCACCGACTGCCTCCTACCAGTCTCTTGCTCACTCCCTCAAATACCCAACAACAAATCGAACCTTCGACCCATCAGGAAAGAAGTTCGTCACCTATACAGACTCAATGTCTACGATCCATCGCCTGGCCACAATGGGGTCTTTCACCTTGCAGATGTCTAGTGCTCTGCAACCCTTAAAATCCTTGAAGAAGAGTGTACGTTTCCCTGAATGGCCAGGTGCCATGTCACTCCTGAATTCCCTAAAGCGGTCCTCCATTAGCTCAATTATACCCTCCTTGATCGACCCGAAAAATTACCGGGGTCGAATCAAGGATGCATCTTGTAATCTCGGATGCAATGAACTCACGTAATCCATCATCAACTGGTTGGAAACCCATACCAGATCTTTATCCAAACTCTGAACCTCCTGCTCCGTGACGTGTCACCACCATTTTAAAGCAAAACACACAATCGTCAGGATCATACATATCATCGAGAGGTCTAACACTTTTCCACTCTTGGTTCCCCATGGCTCCCCAAGAGTCAAGTACAGATCCTATGCTTTCAGTAGTATGAACCCATACTACCTTCCACATCTATCCATATTTTCCCATTGGTTTGCCTTGGTTTACCAAATTCGCTTCCCATCTATGTATATAATTCTCAATCAAATAGCTATTGTTACTAATATCTTCCTAGGCTTTCTCTAGGGTAACCTCCGACCCACTCTCCGCCATCAGCTACATAAGAATTCCCTTTTATCTCTCCCTAACTAGCTCGCGAATACCGTTACATATTACCAAGACCAGATAATTATTCGAATGAGAGGTCCTACCCTATAATGGTTGGACTCAGACAAGAGCTACGAAATAAGGCTAGACATGACCTTCAGAAATAATTTATTCCTTGTAATACATAACTTAACGTATTTGTTTACTAGTTAGTTAAAGATAACTAGAACTCCTAAAAGCACAAAGCAAGAAACATTGGAGCATTGAGTAACCAAAACCAGGCATATCCTAAACAGGCCATCATCTCACTGTCTAATTAGTACTAGCATGAAATTCAATAAACACATACAATAGGCATACAATGCATCCTTCTTAGATCCTTACCCCTAATCTAGCATGCAATTCACATATTAATACTTTGTATCATAATATAACATGTATGGGTATCTTGGGGGAAACTTACTTGAGCCCGACCGATTACACACATAACACTCCTTGTTCTTTCTAAAAAAACTATATTTTTTTTTTATTTTGGAAAAATTATTTTTATTGTAAAAATCTCTCAAACCCTTGATTTGAGTTCACACACACCCGAGAGTGTGTCAAAATCCCTCAAACCAAGGCTCTGATAACAACTTGTAACATCCCAAATTTTAAGACCAAAAATTTTATTTTTAATTAAGTAATTATAAAACCAATAGTCTAAAAAAACATCCATAGTGTCACCCCATATAATAACCAATATGTTAATAATCAAAACATGTCAGAATAAAACAACATCAGAGTATAACTCCCAAAGATCGCATGTGCGGAAATCATGGTGTGATGCATTGTGATCATGCCGACTACTTTCATTTTGAAGAAGAGGTACCTGAAACAAAAACTGAAAACCATAAGCACGAAGCTTAGTGAATCCCCCAATCATACCACATACCATACAATAAACATACTACCAAGCATATCCGAGTGTTGGCCTACCCCTTCGGTCTTTTTCAACCAGTAACTACCTAGCATATTTGGGTGCTATCCTACCCTATCGGTCTCTTTCAACTGATAACTGCCTAGCATATCTAGGTGTTGGCCTACCCCTTCGGTCTCTATCAACCGGTCACGGGGACTATTTCACCCCTACCACTACTATATAATATCCTAGCATATAAGCATATAAATCATACACTGCCTAACATATTTGGGTGCTGGCCGACTCCTTCGGTCCTTTCGACTGGATACGAGATCTGTTTCACCGCTTACCACTACCACATAATAGCATATAAGCACATAAATCTGAATAGATAGTGGCATGCCAGACAATTATCACAAAGACAATCGTCTCTACTGTAAATAACTACTAAATGGCCAATATTGGTGCCTTCGACCCATTCATACTGGGAAGGTAACTAAGTTGAATGCCGAATCTCACGATAAGAAATCTCTAATAGCTGATCTGCCAACTCCCGAGCTATCATTACCAAAATATCACTCAGTCAAAATCCAATAATGCTTTTTAGGGTAAAATATCCATTTTACCCCTGACCTAATCCAGTCCATGACCTAGGCCCAAATCCATAACATGAATGGCAAGTTCTAGATAACCTTTTGAAGCCCACCAATGGCCCATTAATGGCCTAATTTTCTAAATTAGACCCAACTCCTCAATGGGCCTTCCTTTAAGCCCAAGCATATTTGGCTGAAAATTTGTTATTTAATGGCACAATAAGGCCCAATAGCTAAGAAGTCCAACGATGGCCCAAATCGAGGCCCAAATGACGTGAAGCCCAAAATCAGGAGTACGCGGGGCGTATTCCTTTGTACGCTAAGCGAATAGGGTCCATGGCTTCTACACCCAGTGTACTACCCTGTTAAGCCATATTCTCCAAAAAGGGCTAAACCCTTTATGACCTAAAGGTCCAAACACAAATTTGAGTCCAATAAAGTGCCTTAACCCAAAAATTTCCCATCTTCGTTTCCGGTGACGTTACCAACACTTTCTTGTGTGCGTTTCCGGTGACGATTCCTAGCTGCCACTGAGATTGCGAAGACAGTCGGTGTTGTGGGGTGATTTTGACTGCGATGATGGTCCGATATAGAGCAGGAGTTGATCTAGAAGGTTTAATTTTCGATCTGGTGATAACCCAGATGCAATCATTTTCATCAGAATGTAGACCATAGGATTGGTTGCAATTCTATGAAGAAAGCCATGTGTTAAAACGTGGAGGAAAGGGGAAGTGGTGTAGAGAGGTGGTGGAATATTATAAAAAGCCATGTACCACTTGACCGGTAGGTTTCAAAGCAGGGACCAAAACTGCTAATGTTATAAACTGTTGTGATCGATGCTTAAAACACAAAAACTTAATTATTCATTATCCTATATATATATATATATATATATATATATATATATATATATATATATATATATATATATATATATATATCATATGAATTTCTGTTTTTTTATTTATATGTGAAACTACATCTATAAAAAGATTGATCATATGGTTTCCTAATTTTTTGTTCTTTTACTTTCTATATTTGTGTGGCTATAAGCTCGTATGAACATATAGTTAGACATATCTTGTGTATGTTACATATGAATAAAAAAACTTCATATATATTTGCGTTGTTTATATATATATATATATATATATATATATATATATATATATATATATATATATATATATATATATATATATATATATGACAAAACTTCAAAAATGTTCCTTATGGTTTCCAAAAATATCAAGTTTAGTCCCTAAGTTCAAAAAACCTCACAGATGGTCCCTGTGGTTTCAAAACTTTTAACAAATGGTCCTCCCGACTCACTCCGTTAGCATTTCACCGTTAACTCATTTTTTAATAAAATATTGCAGGGGTAATTTTGTCATTTCAGTTGTAACATTCTCTCTTTAAAAGAAATTGCATGTCCGATTTTTGGTTTCCCTTTTAGCTTTATCAGTCCTCATCTCTCTTCTCCTCCTTTCCACTGTTACTATTGCACCCTTCACGACATTGAATCGCTTCTGATTCAAAGATGGTGACTTGCAGGTGTGGGAATGAAGCAACGAAGATCACTTCATGGATGGTCGTAACCTTGGAAGAAAATTTTGGAACTGTATAAGATGTGGTTTCATTCGATGGTCTGATCCTCCTATGTATGCTAGGGCATTGGTGGTGATTCCAGGTTTGATAAGATCAAAGAATCGATTGGAAGAGAGGGTTGCCATTGTAACTGCAGAATTGTGGAACTACCAACTGATGTTGTTTTGTTCATGGGTGTTTTTTTTTTGTATTATTTTAATCTCTAAGTATCTTGTGAAGGTTTGGATGGTAATGGAGTTTTGGTTTTTGGTTTGTAACCATTGCAGGGTTTTTTTTTTTTAATTTTAATCGGATAGGGGTTTTTTTGTTTTCAGTTTATGTAGGTGGTTTGGGAATTGGTATTGTTGTATTTGGTTTATGTATCAGATTAATGTGTAATGAAGTGGTAATGGTAATGGAATGTAGTTTGTTATAGTTCATTGTTCAATTTCTTGAATGTTTTTGAAATGCAATTATTAAGTGTATTGTAAATGCATCTTGAAGATGGTTTTCATTTGCAATTGAAATGTACAATGTTATTAATTGATATGTGAAGGCTAGTACACTAAACATATTAATTCATTACCAAAAAGTGCATACACACAATTACATTCAAAGTTATAAAGTTCTTAACACAACCATGATGCAAAATTTTCAAAAGACCTACAACACAAGCATTACATGCAAAGTTTTCAAGTTCTTAACACATCTTCAAACAAGTACACATGCAAGGTTTTCAAGTTCCTAATAACCACTAAAAATAGTTTTTAGCCCCCTCCAACTTCACCACTGCCTCCCTACCCTTTACATGTTCTGGAATTGTGCCCTTTGTTATGACACTTTGAACAAGTGACTACCAAATATTTCCTACTCAATCTACCAGATTGGCTATTTGGCTCATCAACACCCATCCTTCTCTTCTTCTTAGGCCTCCCAACCTACACATATTGATATACAATAGTTAAAATTGAATTCATTCCATGTTCACATGTATACTATATATTTGGTGTACTTTAAATATAAACATGTGTCTTATGTTTTGGTGGAAGTAAAATGAATGGGAAATCACTTTTAGGCCACATTGTACGTCCATTCAATGGATCAATTTTTTTGAAATACATGGCTTTCCATGTTGATAACCTACAGCAAGGATGGACCCATTCATCAACATGTGGGACATTTTCACCATTTTCAATTTTGTCCCATATAGCACAAACAGCATGTCTACATGTGAAACCTGTAATCTCCCAAAACCTACAACTACAACTCTGATCATTCAAATTTACCACATATTGGTCTTGCCATGTGCTTGTCACTTGGTACTTTCCCGCCCCATTGTAATTAGCCACATACTTTGATGCATCAGTCTTAATCTTTTTAAACAGTGTAGTTGTAGTAGGGGTTAGAAGTCCTTCACACTTATCTATTTCCTTTTGCACCACACATAACCTCTTCATAAGATACTCTCTAATATACTCTAAGCAAGTGATAATAGGTTTATCCCTACCTTCATCTAGCTTAGAATTGGATACCTCACAAAGGTTATTCAACAAACAATCAGTATGTGCCCTTCCTGAATAATAGATATTAAGAGAAGATAATTACACATATAGTAAACACACAACAAGGAAGATTAACATTTCTCAATAAATTTCAAGAAACTTACCACTAAAGTGAGATTTAGCCCACGTGTTTGCTGGGATCTTAGACACCCAAGCATGAGCCTCTGCATTGATCTTCTTCAACTCATCCATTGCTCTGTTAAAATGATTGTCTGTTGGTGCTCTACCACACTCCCAAAGCTGGTCACTTAAGTCTTTTCCTTTCCACTGTTTCTTCATGTTTTCCTGGATATGCCTCAAACAGAACCTGTGTTCTGCACTGGGGAATACCTTCTCCATTGCTGGTATTATTCCCTAAACAAAAGTCAATGTATGCAACATCAGTTAACCAAATGTATTTAGAAAAGGTAATAAAAAAAAGTTAGGTGATACACACCTTTTGTCTATCTAAAATGAAGGTAAATTTCGAATTTGGTCCCAGATCCAAATCTTCTCCTAACATTTCCAAAAAATAGGTCCAACTACTTGTTGATTCTATCTCTACCACTGCATATGCTACAGGGTATATGCCATTGTTTGAGTCCAGCCCTACAACAGTTAACACTTGCCCAGGGTAAGGGCCCTTCATAAAAGTATCATCCAAAGCTAGAAAATCTCTTAAACCAGATTTGAATCCTAACTTCAATGCACCTAAACAGACATATATTTTTCTAAAAGTTCTTGTGGTAATAGATAGGGAGGTTTTTGGATACACATCAATCTGAACTGTTGTACAAGGATTAGTGTTGAGTAGCTCGAACACATAATCCATCAAAAATCCATATTGTACTTGGTAGTCCCCACTAATGACACACTCAGCCATTGACTTTGCCCTGGCGACCTTTTTCAATGAGATTCCTACCTCCAGTTTCTTGCACAACTTTTCATGTAAAGCTTTCACTGGAATTTTAGGGTTACTCTGTATTTTTTGAACAATTAAGTTTGCTACGTATCTCGAAGTGCAAGCTTTAACCGCCCTTGTTTGCAAACATTTATGCTCATCTTGTACTGTTCTCACCAACCAATCCTGATTTTCATTAGCCCTCGATATTTGGACTGCCCATGGACATGTACCTTTATTCGCAATTACATCTTTACCCTTGCACTATGCCCTACTTCTAGTTGAGGGTCCACCACCATCAAATCCTATAGAAGGCTTACTTATAACACCTTTACATTTCACCCTAATCCGAATTTTATCATTTTTGGCTAGGTATAAGGACCTCCTTGTTGCTACAACATGTGAGTTCATGTAGTTTTTAACATCAAGCTTGGTTTTGAGGACCTGGCCAATCTGAAATGGTTTAACATGAACCTCTCCATGTGAGCATGTACTTGACTTACTTAAATCTTTTAGCAGTCTCTTCCTATTATCTTCAGGAAATCCTGCAAATTGATAATCATCATTGGCAATAACTTCCAACTCATCATCAACCATGTCAATCTGTTCATCTTTTGAATGATTGTTCAAAATTGCATGTTCATCAACATCAACAGGATTATGGAATTCACTCATGTCTACTTCTACATCAAATTGTATGTTAGACTCATCCACATTGTATTCACTGTCACCAGAATCATCTCCACTATCCTCAGAACCATGGCCACTCTTAGAGTAGAAAGCCTCTCCACTATCATCACTCACCATACCTTCTAGATAATCCACTTCTGGTTGTTTTTCAAATGAAGTTTCTGTTGGATTAATGTCTATGTCTATAATTATATTTGGTATGTACTTGACCCGACCCGCCATGGTCCATTTGGGTTGCACTTCACCAACACAATTTATATGGATAGTCTTTTGAGAATAGTAAATTTATGATTAATATTAATATATTATAAGTTCTAATATATTAATATGGAATCATATTATTTAATTAGTATTGATCAAAAATTAGTTTAGAATTAATTAAGTCATCAAAATGAACTAATTAAATATGGACTCTTATATATATGGAATGGGCCAAGTTCATTTAGGTTGGGCTAAGCTTTCATGGATAGTCCATGGAATGTTTAACCCATGGATCATATGAAATGAAAGGTCATGGGTTTAACCCTAGTCTCCATACTATCCTGAACAGTCTCGGGGAAGGCCACCAGCACCCCGATGAATGTCCCGTCATTGGTTGGTGAAATTGACACTAGCGTGGTACACTAAGAAGGGCTAGCCGATTTCACTAGAGAGAACCAAGTATCCATATTCTCTAAAGTCTTCCAAGGTGTTTTGGTGATTTGTGATTCCACTTGAGGCTTCCACACTATTGGGGCTAAGCTCTTAAAGCTTGAAGACATCAAGCTACATCAAAAGGTATGTCATCTAACTAGTACTTTGTAGTATAAGAACTTCATAATATGCTAGTTAGGATTAAAGCCTTGGAAATTCTTATTTGCATGTATAATAGAGAAAACATAGATCCAAGTTTTATAGGGTTGCATGTACACTATAGGAGTGTTAGAATGCTCAAAACCCAATAATGGTATCAAAGACAGGTTGTTTTCTGTTATATTGATGCAATATTTTATTTTCAAAGTTGAAAAAAAAAGGAAAAAAAACATGAAGTTTGTCAAATTTTAAGATAATTACTTGTTCTTGTGAAAAACTAATTATTTGTAAAATTTGAATAATTTTCTATATGAGTTAAATTAGGTCAAATTTAGTAAAAGATAAAATGATATGATTATTTTATTAGTTTTAAAAGTTTGATCTAAAGAGTTTTATTTTTTGAAATCTCCATAAGTTATGGATATGAAAAGGTTTTAAAAAACAAAATTGATTCAAAGTTTTTATGGAGTTACAAAATTTGGTGTTAATGTTTTAAAGAATTCCATAACTTAAGAATAAGTTATGGATCACCAAAAGTTTTTTATGTTACCTTGTTTTATGAGTGAATTTAGATTAATGGAAAAGTTATGTGATAGTTGGTTTTAATCCAAATTAATCTAAAAGAAGTTCATAAAATGTGTTTATGTAACTTAAAAGTCACATTTATGAATCATAAAACTCATAAAAGTTGGCAATGGTTACAAAAAATGAAGAGTCTTGTCATCATTAATTGTATTTATGACTCCATAACTTGTCCTTGAGTTATGGAGGTTCAAGAGTCACTTCATTAAAGAATAAAGTGTGTAACCTTAATAATTCCATAAGTTATAAAATAAAGAAAAGTTACATTCTTTTATTAAGTTTAAAGTCTTCCATAACTTGTCTTCAAGTTATGGAACTTGAAGAGTTTTTGGATTAAAACTACTTTAAACACATAAGTTATGGAATTAATTAGTTTTGAATAATTTCAAAACTTGCCCTCAAGTTTTGGAATTTGAATGTTCTCTTATGAATACTTTAATTCCAAGTTAGCCCTTAGAATTTTAAAAGTTAAAATTCAACCCTTATACTTTATAATATTATAAGTTAATAATATTTATATATATGTATAATAGTAAAGTAAGTCTTACCGTTAGTAGGCCTCATTCACGAAGCCGGTGTATAAGGGGGGTATAAGGTTACTGCCTATAAAATGGCAGTTTAATGGGTGTCCACTCTCACCCACCGCTTCCTTAACCGGTGGAGGGTCGTAAGCCGAACGGGTTTGACAAGACTATAATTCTCCCTTCATTAAAAGTATTAATGATAAATACTAAGTAACTAAACTCTTAATAATACCCAATCTTAGTTACTTAGGAAAATGTGAATAAGGTGCTAATCCATGAAATTACACTTTGCACCTTATTTAAGTCGGTTAGTGGAGCATGTGTGGTTAACCGGCACACTAACTCGTATTTAACAAGGTAGGCAAAGGGTAACTTAATGTTTATCATAGTATCAATGGAGCGTGTGTGGTTAACCGGCACATCGATTGAGGGGTAAACACTTAAGGGTACCAAGTAATTTGCATGGTTACTTCACACCTTGTTTTGTGATCCTCGGAATCCCAGTCACAAAACCTGAAGGGCACAATCGAGATTGAAACATGCCATTGAAAAGTTCAATGAATCTCAAAAGATCTAGGAGTTTCAAATCCAATTAAAACCTAATCATACATTTCGTTTATCTTGGTGGAAATTGGTGAATCATCATTCACCTACCTTCAAATATTTTATAGCTTGGATTACGGCATCCCTCTTCTAAGTTATAAAATAGTTTGTTGGGTCCTAGCCTTAATATTTCATATTGGGTGTCATATTAAGGACTTAAGATCAACTTGAATATCTCCCAAAAGATGTCTGGTCTAGACATCTATGATCCTCCCAAATCTCTTGAAACAAGCTTTCCTAAATGAAGATGATGTCCTTTGGAAATCATACTTCTTTAACCTCCTCCAATTATTCTCCCTAACCCACAAGTTCAAGGTCACTCAAGCCCTATTGTCAAGGCAAGGTCTAGGTGTGATCATATCTTGGAGATGTAGTCACATATTGACAAGCCGGGAGAGTTGGGTGTCAAAGTCTTAAGAAAGTTGGATGTTTACTTTCTAAGTCACATATGGAGTTACCTTTGGGACTACTATGGAATAGACTATGACAGGACCCTTAATGATCTTATTTATTTGCTAAGATCAACTTCCTAAAACTTTATGGACATTGACAATGATGACATTGGATATCTAGTAAAGCTCTCTCTTCCCGGTGGAAAGGGGTCGGCCATAGTCAACTCGGTTGACCAAATGGTAAAGAGAAAGGCTAAGTCTGAGATAGTCCCGTGTACCATTATCAAAGGGTCCATATGTTTATATTGCCAAAGGAAGGGTCATTAGTTGTGAAGCTGCCAAATTTACCTAAGGATGTTAAAGTTAATAAGTCTGACTCTACTTCAGGTAAAGTCCACTATCTAACTCTGCTAAGTTTCTATTATGAGATTCTTGATACATGATGTGACTGGGTCACATGGTGATGTTTTAAGAATCAAAGAAAATGGAAGAAACTTAAAGAAAGAATATGTTGAATCTGATCGTGTAGATGGATTTCTATCGCGCAGTTTGAAGATCGAATTTTTGAGCTACTTCTTAGGAGTTACGAGATATTGCTTAGGAATAGATAACAACAAGTTTTCATATAGATTGTAAGGATAAGTTTTTTCGCAAAAGTTTTAAAATAAAAGGAAAATTTTTATTTTATTTATTTTAAAATATCCTTACAATGGCATTTGAGGAAAACTGTTGCTTATATGATTCCATTAATAGCAATAGTGGAAATAGGAAATTGATTCTTTCAGTTGTGGTAATGTCTAAATTTACCAAATAAAGAAAGATTCTCATCACCCAAGTCTCAATTGGACCGGAACTTGGAATCATGCAAGTTGTATAGCATGATGAATGAGAACTTTCAAGTATTGTAAAATTAAGACTAATTACTTGTTCACATGGATGTGTGAGTCAAGTAATGGACTAAGGGATCGAGTACACATTCTTGTGCACTGGTCAAGTCCACCACAAAAGATCGATAAGATTATTCGTCATAATTTACTAAAGCTTAGTAAATATGGTTAAAGTTACAAGCTTACGTGTAATTCTAAGACATTGGGAAAAGGTTCCAATGTATGGCAGAGCAAATAAGAAGAATCAAATTAGGCAGAAAGATAAAATTCTCTCAAATCTGGAAAGATGGGAGAGTACTTTGGTATCAGTTTTGTGATCATCTTAATGATTAAGAAACCATAGCACAATTATTTCTCTAAGGGAATCTTAGTGCATTCTTATGACTAAGAAGAGAAATCTTGAATTGTTGAAGTGGTTCAATCAAGAAGATGAGTCATACTTCGTTCCCATACAAGTCTTAGAGTCATACTCCAAGATTGTAATTTGAGTGATATATCTTAAAGAAGGTTTAAAACACTTGTCAAATGTAAGAGTAAAAGTTTCCTACTCTTGTACATTTGAAATTGGTAAGTTGTGATGTTTTGGATAAAACAAAGACCAACTAAGGCCAATTGTGTGAAGTGTTTGTCTTGATTAGAATCCGCACTATCTCTTGGATGTTTAACAAGGGAGTCTTATAGGTGAAGAGGAAAGTGGGAGTCTTAAAGGTCTTGAAAGTCTCAAGAACTAATCAAGAATAAAACCTAAAGTTCTTCACTGGCACACGACTTGAGGTTTATAACCTATCATGTTGACATATTCTGTGCCCATTCCAATTAAAGTTGGCTTTGCATATGAGTTCTTAGAGTTCTCAATTGGTTGCACAACAACTTGTAAGCAATGGCAGGCCCTTGAGCTGTCAAGTGGCAAGAAATCAAGATTGAGTTCAGTCCATATGAGTGTGGATTTGTCATTATCCTTGTCTTATGACTATAGTTTTGACAATTCACATGGATAAGAACACATACACCAGTAAATCTAAGTGTCATAAGGTTTCTCTCCGATTCATGAAAAGGATGGTGAGGAAACTATTTCACTAAGTAGATTTTAGCTAGATAGCAATTGTAATATTTGCATTCTCAAAGTCGTTAGTGGAGCGTGTGTGGTTTACCGGCACACTAACCTGGACTTGTGAGAAGTGGCAAAGGTCTAAACAATCGAGACTATGATTACGACATCCCTTTTCATAGTTCTTAAAATTGTTCAGACACACAAGTGTGCTATCTAAGGAAAGGTGTATGATTTTGATAAAGTTTTATCAAAATAATCTAGTATCAGAAATCTGATCTTTGGTAAGAAAGTCAACTGATTTCTGAGTACATGTCAAAGCTAGTGGGAGCATAAGTGTTATGCTCATAATCATCATGTTAGTGGGAGCATGATAATTATGATAAAGATTGCAAGTTAGCAATGTTAATTATAGAAAACAAAGTTTCAATTGGGAAATAGTTGTTTTGCTATAATTAAGGGAGATGAAATTATACTTCATCTCAAATCTAAAAGCTTAGATTGAGGTTTTAATTGTATTTAGTCAATGATATATATATATATATATATATATATATATATATATATATATATATATATATATATATATATATATATATATATGAATTTCATGTTGGAATGGCTCAACATAAGGAAATTCTGTATATGGGTCCATTATTTGCGTTCTAAAATTCGATTATGATTACGACATCCCTTTTCATAATCTGAATTATGAGAACTTGGCAAATTGAAATGGAAATATATAGCAAAAGACTGGTTTAGTCTTTATGTGAGACATCATGAATCGTGTCCCATATGCTTCGGATATAGGATCGATTACATGTGCTATATTCATCCTTTCTAAAATTTTCCAAATGCTTGGGGCATTAAGAAGGGAAAAGGTCTAGAATTGGATATGACTGAAAGGATTAAACAATTGTCGAGGACAATCTAAGGTTTACCAAAGATTGGGTACTCAAGGACAATTGGAAGTATAGTGATAATTCAGGAAGGACCATATTGACATAATCTGTAAGGAGGTAGCTCTTGTTCAGAAGTGACAGTCAAAAGGGAATCTGGAAATGTTTCAAAGTTAGAAATTTTCAATCTATTTAAGATTAGGAAACTTAATGCAAGAAGGATGTTTCTAAGGAGCTGATCTCCTTTGGAATGCTCTGTAATGGTTGTTGTCAAGTCTTTCTGACTTCGTGCATAATCATTACAAGAGGATCAATGCATATAAGTTTAGAATCTAACAGATTTCAGTAAATCGCATGAATTTGGAATTCTTGCATTTGTAGTAAGGATTGAGGACTGTGAAAAGAGGATCATTGGAGTTATGTTCAATTGATCTAGTTCACAAAGTAAAGATCATAGACAAACATAGTATGCATACTTGGTGTATGGCATGACTAGTGTTTAGAAAACATAGTGTACATGCTTGGAGCATGGGACAACTATTGTTTTAAATTCAAGAATAAAGTTGATAGCTAAAACAGTATACAATGAATAATGTGTAATCATATGGTGATAAATAAAAGGTGTTTTATTTATTTTCATAGGTTTTGATACCATATTAGATTCAATTATTATTGTGTTTCATTTTGCATGTTTTGACTTCCAGAATAAACTAGGTTATTCTTCCGGAATGACTAAGTTATTCAAACCATCCACAGTCGGTCTTATGTTGGAAGTATATATGAATCAAGATTGTCATGGGTTGGCTTGTAGAGGTCTAAGATGTTGGACAAAGGGCTACAACACTCATGAGTGCTCATAAGTTCTGAGTAT
Organism: Lactuca saligna; assembly: GCF_052625555.1. Lineage (NCBI taxonomy): Eukaryota > Viridiplantae > Streptophyta > Magnoliopsida > Asterales > Asteraceae > Lactuca > Lactuca saligna. Next base: position 70,448,675 of record NC_136419.1, on the reverse strand, counting down.
TGGATTCAACCCACGTTCATTGGAATCACTTCATGGATTTTATCACGAGTGATATGAGACGATAATATCTTATATTCTTCAAACCTAGAGATATGAGTTGTTACTATGAGTTGGTTGTACATTGATTGCACGAAAACGCATTCGGTAACTCGGTGTTATAAAATGTGCCTTTGTGTATGATTCAACAAGTAGCAGAACAAGCCATATGAGTCGAAGTTTATCCATTCCTTTTACCTTCGGGATAAAAAGCGATATCAGTGGGCCCCTAGATGATTTAATGATGACACATGTGAGTGCTTGGCCAAGCCAGGACTGGTTTGTTTTGTTCAATTAGTCAGTCGTCATGAATCAGAAATCAGGAAACAACAAATGGACAGAGAGAATGACTATAATCCATGTCTCATTCCATATGATATTTAGAATGGAGGAATATATGATCCCTTATCTAATGGATAAGTTCGTTGACAAGATCAGAATTCGACAGCGGCTTTAAGAGCTACGATTTCCAGTTAGGTTTTGAAGTCATACTCAATAATATTTTTAGACTTATCCAAGTGGGAGACTGTTGGATTAATGTCTAAGTCCATAACTATATTTGGTATGTACTTGACCCGATCCGGCATGGTCCATTTGGGTTGCACTTCACCAAACACAATTTGTATGGATAGTCTTTTGAGAATAGTATATTTATGATTAATATTAACATATTATAAGTTCTAATATATTAATATGGAATCATATTATTTAATTAGTATTGATCAAGAATTAATTTAGAATTAATTAAGTGATCAAAATGAACTAATTAAATATGGACTCTTATATATATGGAATGGGCCAAGTTCATTTAGGTTGGGCTAAGCTTTCATGGATAGTCCATGGAATGTTTAACCCATAGATCATATGAAATGAAAGGTCATGGGTTTAACCCTAGTCTCCATACTATATAAGATGTCATTGGTTGGTGAAATAGACACTAGTGTGGTACACTAAGAAGGGCTAGCCGATTTCACTAGAGAGAACCAAGTATCTATATTCTCTAAAGTCTTCCAAGGTGTTTTGGTGATTTGTGATTCCACTTGAGGCTTCCACACTATTAGGGCTAAGCTCTTAAAGCTTGAAGACATCAAGCTACATCAAAAGGTATGTCATCTAACTAGTACTTTGTAGTATAAGAACTTCATAATATGCTAGTTAAGATTAAAGCCTTGGAAAGTTCTTATTTGCATGTCTAATAGAGAAAACATAGATCCAAGGTTTATAGGGTTGCATGTACACTATAGGAGTGTTAGAATGCTCAAAACCCAACAGTTTCAACATTAAACTCAGCATCATAATCAGCATAAAGTGATTAATCCTCTATAAATGGTTCATAATCATCAACTGTTGTAGCATTAGCTCCATCATCAGCTTGGCAGCTTGGTTCCTGTACATGGTAAGTTCCCAATGGTTCTTCAGTTTCAACTGCACTAGTGATCACTTCTACTTGAGTTTCAATTTCATGATTCACCACTTCCTTTTGAATGACATGACTTTATTTGCCTTGTGACCTCATAAATGGTAGAATACTCTTTGAGTAATCATGGCCTTCATCAACATCTAACACTTGTGATTGTTCATAATCAAGGTTCATATACTTGTTTAGATCAAGCTTTCTACTACATGATCTTGCTTCTCTCCTACAAGGTTTCTTTCTATTCATTTCAGGTGACACAATATCAGGCTCCAACTCTTCAATAACAACTTTATAAAGAGACTTGTAATAACTAGCTACCCTTGTCTGACCAGTTTCAATATACACCCTAATAAGTCTTTGTTTAGGTACATATGACACCATTTTAAGTACATCTTAATCATTACCTAAATGCATTAAGCCATAGTCCAAAGGGTATTCAGGGATACATAAATGGTAGTAAAGGGTTTGCTCAGTTTTGTACCCTAGTTCTCGAACCATGTCATCAAGCTCATGAATTGAAAATAAATCAGTTTCAACATCATCTACATATGCTACAAAACATCAACGTATTTCCTTCCGGGTGCTTTGGTGAAGACACCACTGTAATGTATCTTCAATGTGAAATAGTTGTCATAACCTTCTGTAACACAAAAAAAAAGAGTAAAATCAATGATTTCCTTACGTCAACACAACAGACCAAGAAAAAACAAGTTTTGTTGTAGTATTGTACCGTATCTTTTTCCTAAGTCCTCCACGATTACAAATTTTTCTCGAAAACGCCATATTGATAGCACCGTTGCAATTTCTGCAGCTTAAAACCCTAAATCCCAATTTCTGTTCTTGCTTCTACGATGGGAATGAACCCGATGACTAAACTTGTAACTGGTTATCTTCTTGGGAGAGGGACGGGTAGTGATGTGCAAGTAACAGGTAATCATTTCATATTAAAGAGAGAAGGTTACATGTAACATCCCGAGTTCGGTAGTGCAAGTTCAGGGTTCAAAGTGTAAATGTGGAAGAGCAACTCGGCGAGTCCATGGTTAGACTCGGCGAGTTGAGTCGCATTCAGGTCGAGTGATAAGTGAGCAACTCGGCGAGTCTCATGGGTGGACTCGGAGAGTTGGTGTTGTATGGAGAAAACCCTAATCCCAGGGGTTCAGCCCTATATAATGAACATAATACCCTCTCCCTAGCCTCTTTACCCTCTCTTGAAGTCCAGAAAACCCTAATGCACGTTTGTTAGTAATTTGAGAGCATTTGAACCTTGGAGAAGAGATTTTGGAAGACATCTTGGAGAGTTAGGAAGCTTCGAGCAAGGGGCTTTGCTAGAATTCGAATTTCTCTTTTGTTGGAGCTTCCTTTTGAAGTATTATTTCATTGCTTGGGCTGTTATTCATCTAGATTCATCATTTTGGAGTATTTGGAAAAAATAGCTTGTGATATTTCGAGTTTAGAGGTTAGATCTGGGGTTGCTATCTCAGATCTGGAATGGAGAAGGTCTAGAGTGCATTAAAGTCCCTATTCTTGAGTGATTAGTGAAGCCATCTTGTCCCAAACCCTAACCCTAAAGTGTTATATGCTTAGATCTCTTTGGATTCACGTAAAGTTTGCCACTTTACGTGATGGATGGGTTGTATAAGGGTAGATCTATGTTTTGGATCATCTGCATGGCCTGGAAAGCTTCTGTATGGATTAAGATCTAGGGGTACTCGGCGAGTTGCATGAAGGTGGGCAGGAACTCGACGAGTTGGAAGAAAAAATCGGCGAGTTGGTTGAAGATAGCCTTGGACTCGGCGAGTCTGTTCTTGGACTCAGCGAGTCTGTTATTAAGGTCCTAGCCTTTTCTGGTTAAGCTAAAAATCGGTGAGTCAAGGGATTACTTAGTGAGTTGAGATGGGACTTTTCAGATTTGAGGGACTTGGCGAGTAGGGTCAATCATGAAGTTTGACTTAGACTAAGGACTTTGACCTTGACCAAGAGTTGACCAGTTGACTTCCAAGGGCATTTTATCAATTTTAGGTATTTATTGGGTTCTATCTTTTGGCTTTATCAGGGGTGGAGTTCGTGTCGGAGGTTGGAGCAGCGTGATCTTATCTTTTCAGTCAGCGGTTGCAAGGTGAGTTATCCTCACTATATCGACAGGGTCTAAGGCACCAAGGCCGACCCTTTATCGGATTGTAATCCGGGTATCGTTGTTATGTTGTTGCTTTACTATGTTTGCATCCTGGTAGTTAGGATGGTATATGCTAGTGACCGGTTAGGTCGGTATCCTGTTTAGAGTATGTTATGTTATGTGATCTGCTAGATCGGTTTGATTGAATGTGAATTGTTATATGATTGTATGTTTATGTGCACATGGTTGTTTTACTGGGGTTGGGTTGAGGCGGGTCTTGCTTTGTGCCGTAGGCCAAGATACCCAGGGCGGACCAGTTATTCCGAAGGCCCAGTGAGCGGTCCGGATAGGCTATAGGCCCCACGAGGGCAGCCCAAACGTGCTGAGGCTCGGAGAGTGGACCAAGCTACTGAAGGCCCGATGCGGGTGGACCAGTCATACTGTGGACTCAGAGAGTGGACCAGGTGGGTTGAAGGCCCGGTGCGGGCAGACTAACCACATTGTAGACTCGAGGGATATGGCTAGACTCGGAGGGTGGACCAGGTGGATTGAAGGCCCGGTACGGCGGACCAGTAACACAGTAGACCCGAAGTGCATGGTTGTTCTGTTCGGTTATGATATGTTATGTGTGGTATACGTGGTTGGTATTTTGGGGGTATCTCACTAAGCTTTCTGGCATACATTTGTGGTTTAATGTTTTTCAGGTATTTTAGGAGACCGTGGCAAGGCGAAGGCGTGATCGTACCGCTCCTCATGTTATGTTTTACGATATGGTTTTGGGAAGACTCTGATAATAATTGTATTGAAAACCTTTTTGTAATAATTTAACAAAACTGGGTTGTTTTTGAAAAGTTTAAATTGGCTTGAATTTTTTGAGTGTTACAACTTGGTATCAGAGCCTTGGTTTGAGTGAATTGGAGGAACATTTGTGTGAATCCAGTCTCAATTCAAGGAGAGTTTTCAAAAGAGAATTTAAAATGGTTTTCAAAATGAGAAAAAGAGGATGCGGAGGTACGGTCAGCGGGAGCCAGTGAGTAGCCCCAAAATACCATGCAGATTATTTGTTTATGTGTTATGATAGAACAGCATGCTAGTACTAGGCTAGGGATCTCCAGGAATTGCATGATAGTATGGCTTGATTTGTGATGCCTGCTAGCCTAGGGTTTCTTGATGTATGAGATTTCCAGTGATTCCTCTAGGAGTGAGGGTTGAGTGCTTGGTATGCCTGTTCTTCTCTTTGGTGTTGTGGTGATACTTGGTATAAATATGGGTAGGTGTGGAAGGTATTATGGGCCCATACTACTGAAAGCACATGACCCATATGCGTACCAAGGAAGTCACAACCCCTAGGGCGGTGTTGAGAGTCAATTCCCGGGTTAGTGGGAGGTATATGATGTTTGCGGTGTTTTTCAGTATGGTGGTTACGAGGCATGCTGGGAGTGGATCCGTATCAGGATCGGGAGTAGGAGAAGGCGGTCAGGGTGGGTCAGCACCACCCGAAGTTATCGGTCAGATGAGCACAGAGGAGTTAGATGCCAGGATTCGAGAGATCCTGCATGATGAGGTTGTTGCTGCATTCCCGGCTCAATTACCGGAGATGTTCGGATCGATCAATACCACCTTGGTTGAGTATTATGATGAGCGTTATGTAGCTCTTGCAGAGACGGCTGTCGCGACAGCTACAAGGGCTGTAGCAGCGGTAAGGGGAGGAGCCGATAGAGGTTTTCAGTATCGGGACTTCGATAATACGAAGCCCCCTACCTTCGATGGATTTCAGGACCCGATAGTTGCTATGAGATGGTTATCAAATGTGGAGGGGTGTTTCTTTACGTGTTCATGACCTGCTGATCAGAGGGTGAGGTGTACTCTGAACCTTTTGAGGCTCAGGGCGAAGGATTGGTGGAGGTTGACCACGGGATGTATTCTGATGTGCAGCGAGCTGCGGTTTCTTGGGATCAGTTCAAGGAGATGTTCAGTACTCGCTATGTTCCGCGAGTTGAGAGGGAAAGATTAGCCCAGGAGTTCCTGGAGCTGAAGCCGGATTCCGAGTCGGTGACGGAGATCACCAGGATGTTCACTGAGAGGGCGATGTTGTGCCCTGAGTTTGCTTCTAAGCATGCCTAGATGTCCCGATATCTGAGTATGCTCAAGAGGAATATCAGGAAGTTTATGTCTACGTAGAGGTGCGAGACGTTGCTGGAGTTGCAGGAAGCCGCTAGACGACGGGAGTTTGAGATCGAATTGCAGTTGAGAGAACAGAGGTAGGCTCCGGTACAGTCGCAGCCGGCGCCGAAACGGTCTAAGACCGTTGATCTCAGTTTGAGTAGTCAGGGCAGCCACACTTGTGGGAAGTGCGGGAAGGGTCACATTGGAGTTTGTAGGACTGGAGGTGCGTGCCGCAAGTGCGGGAGAGAGGGGCATTATACGAGGGATTGTCGTCAGTCATCCCCGGTTCAGGATATGAGGATTTGTTACCAATACCATCAGGTTGGTCACTTGAGGGACAACTATCCACAACTTACTGCAGGACCAGTACAGGCCCCATCACCGGACACGTTGAGGATTACGGATGGAGATCAGGGTGGAGCAGAGCCCCCGAGGACTCAGGGTCGTGCTTTTCAGCTTACAGCAGAGGAGGTCAGGGAAGTGCCAGATGTAGCTGCGGGTATGTTTTCTTCTTGATATTTGTTTATCTGGTAATTATTATGGGTATTGTATATCTTCTAGTCTCGTGGTGTGATTTTTGGTATTGTATTTGTTGTTCCTTGAGGGTTATGGTATGGTTAAAGGTTTTGGTAATGGGAGTTTCGTTGGTTATCATCCATGGGGATTGTCAGTGGGGAATCAGATTCTTGATCTGAATGTCGGGTAGCATATGCGGTCTAAAGAATGGTTAGCTAAAGGTCGGACTTTCTTTTAAGTCCGAGATGATCAGTATTGATATGGGATTTTGTGAAGGATGTTCGTTCTAGTGGGAATCGGTTTGCGTGTAAAGGAATATGTTGTGTAGGGATGCTAAGGGAGGTCGGTTATGGCGGCTGGTGGTTGATAGTTAGAGCTCCAAGTGGGGAGAATTGGAAAATTCTCCGGAAGGTCGGCAAGCATGAGAGGGTGATTAGCTGCCTGGGATTCAGCAGTGTTTCTGTCAACTGAGCGTAGGCTGGTATGGGCAAGTGTCAGACAGATCGGGTGGGATGCAAACAAAGGGTGATTGATTGTGGAAGGCCTGGGATCGGGCCGGGATTGAGTATGTAGGATGGAGATAGAGTTCGGAACCCTTAAAGGTCTAGAACAGTATGCATGGGAGGGTTTTCCTGGAGCGATAACGCAGGATGATGAATGATAGTTGAGCGGTTCGGATAGACTGAAGGCCGATGGGCGTACCAGTCAGGCTGAAGGCTCGGAGAACGTTCCAGTCAGGATGAAGGCCCTGGAGGGTGGTCCAGACCCGTTGAAGGTTTGAGAGTGGTGTAGATGGGCTGAAGGTCTGGTAAGGCGGTCCAGTCATGCTGAAGACTCTGCATGTGTTGATAGATCGGTATGAGGGAATGGAATGAGTATGTCGTGATGTGATAGCATTAGAAGGTCTGGCCCCGGGTATTAATCGTGATTAGTGAAAGATAGTGCATGGACTCAAGAGTCCTTGCGATTAGATTCAGAGTATGTAGGGTGCAAGGGATAGCGGTTGTGCTATAAAGGAATGGTGTAGCGTTGGGCAACCACCGTGGCACTTGTCTTAGTGACAAGGCGGCCAAGTAGATTTCCTTGGATAAGGAAAGGGAAAGGAATGTAGCTCCGAGAGGGAATGTAAGTTCACAGAAGTAAAAGCAGTAGTGCGGAGTTATGATTGGGATGTCCCAATTATGGTTATTGCGTAGTGGGTACGGAGGTGGTATGGAATCACATCGGGGTTAGATGTTTGCTGAGGTCGCGAAAGGAATTCCGTAGGTATAGGGCCAAGAGGTTCAGAAGGGATGCAAGGATGGAATCTTGAATTTCCAGTTTAATTTTGATCAAGGAATTATGTATGTAGTGGAAATTCATCCTGGGGGATGTTTGGAGATGTCGTCAGTGTATCGGGTTTTCCCCAACCTGAGGATGCTAGGGCCAGCCCAGCATGGGTATGAGATTACGGAGGAGAACTCATGGGGTGCCGACCTAGATAATGTCAGATCGAGATGTGCATTTTACTTCCAGGTCGTGGAAGAAATTTCATGAGGTGTTGGGTACCCAGTTGCATTTCAGTACCACATACCACCCGCAGACAATTCAGGCGCTCGAGGACATGCTATGCGCATGTGTTATGGACTTCGGACGAAGTTCAGACACCTATTTTCCCTTGGTTGAGTTTTCTTACAACAAAAACTGGCATTCGATTATTATTATAGCTCCGTTTGAGCTTCTATATGGGAGTTGGCATCAGACTCCCATTTGTTGGGGAGAGGCAGGGCAGAGAGTGATAGATGGCACTGAGATAGTACTCAAGAAGACTAAGTAGATCCAGCATGTCAGGCAGAGGCTACTGACATCCCAGAGTTGCCAGAAGAGTTATGCAGACAGGCGACGATCCGAGCTAGAGTTCCAGATGGGAGATTTTGTCCTCCTGAAGGTATCCCATGGAAAGGAGTCATCCAATTCAGGAAACAGGGCAAGTTGGGGCCCTAATACATTGGTCCTTTCAGAGTGACCACAAGAGTGGGTAAGGTGGCATACCGGTTGGAGCTACTTGCAGAGTTGAGTCAGATTCATAACACCTTCCACGTATCTCAGTTGAGGAAGTGTATAGCCGATGAGACGACAGTAATGCCATTAGAGGACATTCAGGTGGATGTGAGCCTAAATTGTATTGAGAGGTCGATTGCAATTTTGGATCGAAAAGTTAAGGTTTTGACGAACAAAAAGGTTCCCCTGGTTCAGGTCCAGTGAAACCATCAGAAGGGATCCGAGTAGACGTGGGAGCCGGAGTCCCAGATGGGCTAGCAGTACCTAGAGCTATTTCCAGAGCATGACTTCGAGGGTGAAGTCTAATTCTAGTGGGGGAGAATTGTAACATTCGGACTCCCAGGTATGTTTATTTATTTATTTATTTTAAGATCTATTGAGCACCTCGACAAGTTGGTGCCTAAACTCGTTGAATAAAGACTGAATGACCACGTGGGTCTAATAACCGAATCACGAGTCAGAGATCCGACTCGTCGAGTTGGTGCTTTGAGATGAAACCCTAAATCTCCGAGGTTAGGGCCTATTTAAGGAAACTTATTTCCTCATTTCTGCATCACCAGCTACCCAACTCTCCTGTGTGAAACCCTAATCGGCCATTGAGCTAAGAAAGAGTGTTTTGGTGAATCTTTTGGAAGGAAATAAGTGAGATACAAGCAAGGAACAAGGAGAGGCTGTGGGATCCAACATTCTTTCACTTGGAGCTTCTGTTGAGAAGTAAAATCCATCACCTTGCTCATCATATTGTTTAGATCTTGCTAATAAGGAAGTTTTGGTGCTTTTTCCACATTTCCTTGAGATTTGATATGACTTATTCTTGCCAAGCATGGAGGCATCAGATCTGGACCTTTTGAGGTCCATAGAGTCAAAAGGTCCCAACTTTATTCATCCATATAAGAGTTATTGTGCTTAAACACCCCTGTTAGAGTTGTATTGTCATTTTGGAGCAAAATATACCATACATGAACGTAAAGATTGAAGCTTTACATGACAATCGAGCATTGGGAGCCTAGATCTAGAGCTTGGAGTGGTAGATCTGCCTTAAAACGTTCGAATGGGAAACTGAATTAAGGGACTCGACGAGTCAAAGAGCTGACTCGACGAGTCGACTACGGTTTTCCCCGATAAGTCTAGACATGGGTAAGTCGGCGAGTTGATGGGACAACTCGATGAGTTGAGTTGGGTTTTTGTGATGTTATGAAGGAATAAAAGGGACTCGGTGAGTCACATAGATGCATTCAGCGAGTTAGGTCAACATGGATAGTTGACTCGATGTCGACTTTTGTTGACTTTATGGTCAAGGCAGGGAGAATGGGAACCATGGAGGGATAAAATGGTCTTTTACCCATCCCAAGAGTTTGAGAGAGACAACAACCTAGCTTATTTTGAGCCATGATATTAGTCTTAATTAGATATTATTATTTTATGTGTTTGGCGGAGGCTAGTTCGAAATTCGTGTACAAGATTATTACTTGCTAGCTTACGAGGTGAGTCTTCTTACTATACTTACCATGAGTGGTATCTATGTGTGTCCGGAGGGTCTTTTGTGCTTATTTGAGCTACGTGATATTATGCATGTGTTTTTGTGATATGTATATGCTATATTCTGTATTTTACTGAGACAGGACCGGAGGGTCCAAACCGAGTTGTGGGACCGGAGGGTTTCCATTGAGACATGACCAAAGGGTCCAAACTAAGCTGTGAGACAAGATGGTCCTCACTAAGACACATGGCCGGAGGGTCCACACCGAACTGTGAGACCGGAGGGTCCTCACCGAGATGCATGACTAGAGGGTGCATGCCGAGCTATAGCCATTAGAGGCTTATTATTTGTGTATATGGTATTATGGGGAACTCACTAACCTTTATACTTACCGTGTTGTGTGATATGTGTTTTAGGTACTTCTCAGGATCGCGGGAATGCACCGGTTTGATAGTACACACTGGAGCGAGATTATATTTTTATGACTATGGGATAGTGATTTTTACTTGTGGATTATTGACATTTAAGACAATTGTGGTGTTTGAGAAAATTTAATGAGTTTATTGTGTTTTAAAAATAAAAAATTTGGCTTGAAAATTTACGTTGATACAGTTCTGTTTTTGTTAAAACATTGTTTTGTACTAATGATCAAAAGAGGTTGAAATTAAGATAGTTTAGGAAAAGGCGAGGAAAGATGTTTAACGGGTATTTAAAGCTCTTAAAAAATATTGGCAGATACTTCAATACCTTATAATTTTTGTTGAGGAGAAAGAGTTGAATGAGGTAGTGTATATTTGTATCATATTATATACTATGATTGTAGAAGATGAAGAAAGTACAATATATGAGTATAATGAACATGAGATTGTTCCATTGACATAACCACTAGAGTTTGGTAGCGAAAAGTTCTTAAAAAGAAAGAAAAATAGTTCTAATGTTGAGATCTATCATGATCTTCATAGAAACTTAAAGAAAGATATTTGAACAGTTAACCAAATTGATCTTAACTCAAAACTTTTCGATGATTTAGAAGGCTAATGTTCAGATGAAGACTTCCTTTAGATTGTACTAGTTATGGATTTCTTTCTTTTTATTTTTGTTAAGCTTTGTAAGTTCGTAAGCTTTTAAGATTTTAATTTATTGTTAATTATTTGTTATTTTCTACTAATGAAAAATGTTAAAACAATAATTGTAAAAATTTATTTATAATAAATTATGACAAACCACCATCCATAAATTACAAGAACCTAGTGTCATGTGTCTAAATGATGTGCCCAAAAAAGTAATCTCTAATGATAAACATATGTTATGACTTAAATTTTTATCCCAATCACTATTCCAATAATTATGACATTTAACTAAATTACATCTTTAATAGTTAACCTCTATTTTATATATATATATATATATATATATATATATATATATATATATATATATATATATATATATATATATATAACTTTACCTTATTGATTTTTATCTATTTAAAATGTAAAAAATCCTCTTTTAATTAGTTGTTTTTATGCACATCATATTTTAATATGTTTGTGTTAAACTTTACTATGGTTATGGTTGGTTTGTAATATAAATGTTTGTAATATTTAATACAAATAAATATATATTAAAAAAATAAAACTTATTTAAACTAAAACAAAATTAAAAAGCTAAAATAAAATCTTATTATAGAGAAAGAAATTAGATAAACCAACAATATATCAATATATATGAAAGACAAATAAAAAAATAACATATGATCTCCAATAATACTAATTTAATATATATTGAAACATCAATAAAAAGAATAACATATGCTCTCCAATAGTATTAAGTTATGTTGAATGCTAAATTAAACAGTAATAAATTATAAAAAACTTATCTCACATATAAAACAATTTCCACGTAATTTCTTGTATCCACCAATTTTTAAAGTTATTAGAACAATTGATTATTAGTTAAAGCACACGCATAAAAATACTCATTAAATTAAACAGAATGATACAGTCTCAAAAGATTAATATTTTACGTGATGGATTAAAAAGGCAGTGGTCGGCAGGTGTTATGAATTTGCATAAATAGCAACGCATCTCCCTACTTCGAAATTCCCTCGATCTGCCTCTTCTTCCTTAATCCTTATAATTTCCAAAACATTCCACTCTCTATATTCCACCAAAAACCACTTCTGTTTCAACGCGAACTACCCAATAATCCATATGACTCGCTCTAATTTGGTTCTTACATCTCTTCTCTTCTTTTTCCTTAAAGGTAAACCATCGCTTAATTAACTTCATTCAAGTGTTGTCTTTAAACCATATATAGAATGTGATTTCAACTTCTTGTTCTTCTTATTTCAGGAGTTTCGTGTGCTACTTTTACATTTGTCAACAAGTGCAGCTACACAGTCTGGCCGGGAATTCTAGGCAATCCAGTTCTTGATACCACCGGATTTGAACTCGCAAACGGTAACTCACGTTCCTTTCAAGCTCCGGCAGGGTGGTCCGGTCGCTTATGGGGAAGAACAGGTTGTAACTTTGATTCCACCGGCCACGGATCATGTGCCACGGCTGATTGTGGCTCCGGAGAAATGCAATGTAATGGTGCCGGAGCAACCCCACCGGCCACCCTGGCGGAGTTCACCCTTGGATCGATATCAGGTTCGGCCACACAGGACTTCTACGACGTCAGCCTTGTCGACGGGTACAATTTACAGATGATCGTGGAGGTGAACGGTGGGTCGGGTGATTGCAGGACGACGGGGTGTGTAGATGACTTAAACCGGCGGTGTCCGAGCGAGCTGAGGGTGGAGGGTGGCGGAGGTTGTAGAAGCGCATGTGAGGCGTTTGGGACGCCGGAGTATTGCTGTAAGGGAGAGTTCGATTCGCCGAGCACGTGTCAGCCGACGGCGTATTCGCAGGTGTTTAAGACGGCGTGTCCGAGGTCGTACAGCTATGCGTACGATGATGCAACTAGTACTTTCACGTGTACGGGTGCTAATTATGTGATCACATTTTGTCCTTCACTCCCAAGGTAACCTTTCATCCTACAGGTCAATGGGTCAACTATTCATCTCTTTATCTTGAAAACATATTTTCTTACGAAATACTTTTATTTTTACATATGTAATTAATTTTTATTTATTTTTATTATTTGCAGTGGAAAAGTTACGAAAGGATTAATGAGGCCTACAAATGAGACTGGGTCCGATCCCTTGAAAGAATTCTTTTCGAATAGTTCTTTGTATGCCGATCTTGCTGCTGGAAGTTCACTTGGCATCGACCATTTTTCTTTAAAACTTATATTTATTTTGTTTGTTATTTATTTCACACATATTAGTTTTTTTGGTATGTAATTTCATTTTGATCCAAGCTTGAGCCTTGGTGTAAGTTAGGAATTGATCAACATACATAATTACATACGTATATAGAAATATTTAATAGAAATTAATAGAAACAATCTTTATATATATATGTTCAATTTTATCAAGTTTGGTGTATAAAATTTTCATTGGTTAGTTGACTAATCTACATATGTGCTTGATTATATCATTAGTAAGAATAAATAGTTGTAATTTATTGTTTTTAATATTAGTAAAAAGCTTGCATGTTCCGGATAAGATCAAAATAAATCAACATATTGGCTTGCTTTAGGCTATTTGTTATTTTTACTTTGTTTGTAGTAGAATCGTTTTTACCTATTTTTTTAGAAAATAAATACGAAAGAAAAGGCTCCCCTATATTTCTATAATACTTTTCGTAATGCCTTTTCAATAAATGATTCTTTTCAAGACAAAAAGATGCATTTACATTTAGGAAGTTGAAAGGCATAAAAGTTGTAGTCATGATCATCTATCATAATCAAAATCGTGACCTAACTCCTATAAAGACCAAGCCACAAAACTAATTATATAATTTGGTTTGATCAAAAATGGGTGTCTTCACGTTCACCTCGTTAATGCTCAACATCTTCGCTTTATGAACAAAAGTAGTAAAAATAGCCTGGTCATTCTGTGTCAATTTCATGTCATCAACAGTCCATAAGCAAATCAAAGAACGTCATTGTTGCTCAAAAAGGAAATAAAGGTGAAAAAAGATAGAAAAGAGCAAAAGGGCATGTTCTAAGCATGTTTTCATGCAACATTATGTCCTTAAAGCTGTGTGGGGTTATTACAGATCAATAATGCAAAATTAATAAAACCAAATAATTTCACTTTCTCTTCAAGATAAAAAGTCATCAAAATTAGCTGACCATATTCTACGGTAGCCAATGATCCCTAAAGTGCAACAACAGAGAAACAATGCAACTTGACCCGCAAGTGTAACTGTTGCAAGAAATCTAAAAGATCGGTAGAATCATGCATGCAATATATTATTGTTCGTATATATAATCATATACAGTAATACAAATGATAATCAGATAATAGTTGAACATTTTGATTGAATAAGTAACCTTAGGGAAATGATCAATTAATTGTTAGATGTCTAAAATAAGCATCACGTAAAAAACTAGCGTACATGTTACTGATCACGCTTGTAGGAGCATACATGTTTTATGTCATAACTCCACATAGAAAGCTCACAAATCTAGTATTCTTTATATATTTTATAAAATTAAGCCCTTAAAATTAAATAAGTGTTGTCAAAACTGAAGATAAGATATCTAGTTGCATGCAAAAAGTTACTGACCACTATTCTTTGTACATTTTATAAAATTAAACCCTTAAAATTAAATTAGTGTTAAACTGAAGATAAGACATCTAGTTGCATGCTAAAAGTTACTGACCACTAAGCTATGTTGGGATATTATAAAGAATGTATGTTCTAAGCTCTTTTTGTCATAAACAACTCCTTCATGGATCTTTTCCAATTGAGTAACTAGAAACACGAAACGCACAAAATAAATAATAAACCAACGTCTTGTGGCATGCGCCTGTCTTTTGCAAGTAGATTAATTAATGTGTATTGTGATACTATCAGCGGTTCTTGTGATTGTTAGGCCAGGAATGATGGAAGGTCGATAAAGCCCTGATGGTGTCTCCAAATATGTGTGTCATCGATCTCATCTACAATGAGCTGAAAACCACGTCTTTTACCTCCACTATTAATTCATCCAATCATTGACCTGATTAAGGACTGAAAAATATGGCTTCCAGGATCTCTTTTCTCTCTCACAACAATATAAAAGTGTGAACATCGCCTTTCTGGAACCAATTAAAGAAAGTTCTGCAAAATGACAAACAAAGTCAAGATTAATTAAGAAAAAAGAAGAGCATTATAGATAAAAAGTTGAAAAAAGCATGTTGATGACCGTATTTTCTGACTATGGATGAGTGTTGGAGCAACCGGTAAGAATGCTTCTTCGTGAAAGGAAAAATCTACGCGGAAGGAATTTTCTTATTGTTTGAAAGTATTAGTTTTGGATAAATTTTCCATGTGAATATTATTTACCACTAGAAAGAGTATAAATACAAAAATACAACACAATTCTAGGAACTAGTAATTTGGGTAATCAAATAAAAACTAATTAATAAAAGATTTTGTCCTCCACCCTCCTTCCTCGTGGCACCGTGGCAGACGAACTCGTAACTGATCACGAACCGTTTCAAAGAGCTGTCTCGGTAACAACTTTAATACCATATTAGTTTTGAATAAATTTCCGTGTGAATATTAGCTAACTAGTTCGTGGAAATCACGTTTTAATGAAAACATAAATTTATAAGAGATTAAGATTTTATTGATACATCAATTAAAAATATCAGTAATAAGTAAGTATCTAAATAACATAAGGCGTGATTTGGTGTTAATGTCAAACCTTAAGTTTTTTCGATTCTTGGTGAGCCATGTCGTTTGTAAGGTATGACTTAAAGTGACAATTTTGTATATAATTAATATTTTCATATGTATTTTGAACTGTTATTCTATTTTATACACATATATGAGTTAAGACAATTTTTTGGTAAAACTCGGCGGCAGACACAAACCTTGGAACCATGGCGCATCATGGCGGAGCCATAGTGAGATTTTTAGAACCTTGATTTTAAGTAGTTTAAAGGGTAAATTGCACAAAAAATATTTTTTTACACAGAAATTCGATTTTGACACCGTGTTTTTTTGTGTCAATTTTAATACTGTGTTTTCCAATTTGTTACAATTCTGACCACTTGACCGGTTAACTAGGTTATATGCTGACGTGGCTTGATGATGTGTCAGTTTTGATGATGTGGCATGCTGACATGATATGCTGATATGTCAAAATTGATTTTTTTTTCCACAAAAAACATTAAGTTTTCACATTTTTTCGATTTTGACACTAAGTTTAATTTTTTATTTCAATTTTGACACTGTTTTTTTGTGCTAATCGAACATCATTTATCAAATTTTGTTCAATTTTGTCTATTTTCTATTTGAAACCGTATAAATATATTTTTTATTACATTTTAAACCGTATAAACATATTTTTTTTTGTTTAAAAACCACATTTTTTTTAAATACAAGGTGTTTTTTTTATATTCAAAGCATTGGAATCAAACTAACCATAAGCTTTTAATAAGATGTAAAAATTTGATGGGTTGCAAACTTGATATCCGAGTTTTGATCGACTACACGCCTCCAAACCTCCAAACACATTTTAAAGTTGCATATTTAATATAATATACTATTTTTATATAACTAATACATATTTATACATAAAAATATTGTTTCAGTATAAAAAAAAATATGTATTTATACAAAACTATGGTTTTTAAATGAAACAAAAAACATATTTATAAGGTTTAAATGTATTTAAAAAATATTTATACGGTTTCAAATACAAAATTGCCAATATTGAACAAAATTAAAAAAAAATGATATTCGATTTGGAACAAAAAAACATAATGTCAAAGTTAAAAGAAAAAATTAAACTTAGTGTCAAAATCGATAAAAAAAAATGAGAATTTAGTGTTGTTTGTGATGAAAAAATTCAATTTTGATATGTCAGTATATCATGTCAGCATGATACATCATCAAAACTGACACGTCATCATGCCACGTTAGCATGTAACCTGGTTAACAGGTAAAATTGTCAGAATTGTAACAAATTAGAAAACACAGTGTCAAAATTGACAAAAAAAAACACGGTGTCAAAATCGAATTTCTGTATAAAAATAGTGTTTTTTGTGCCATTTACCCTAGTTCAAAATTCAAAATATGGGTCAATGATTTTATTATATGTTGTAATATCTTTGTAATTATTTAGAAATTCAAATTTTTAATCCTTAATTTTATAATATAATTATCTTGTAATAATAAATAAATTATTTTTGTTGATTCAAATAAATTTATATTCGAACCACGGTTATAAAAATAACAAAAATTTTGCAATAAAAAATCATAATTATTAATCAATTATTTTCAATAAGTTATTAATTAAGATATGTATGTTTTTATTTGTTTATAGAATATTATAATCGTTGATTCAAATAAATATATGAAACTATCTTCCAATATATATATGAAACAATTTTTATTTGTGAAATAGTGAAAAAGTAATGATATTGTATAATAAATTGTTAGATCTATTAACATAAAAATAAAACAACATAATAAATGAAGTAAATTAAAATTAATTTATGGTAAATCAATAAAAAAAAAAAAAAATATGTCCCAAACTCATGTTTAACCGATTAAATTTTACCCCAAAAGTTTGCCCTTTTGTTAATAAATTTATAAAAGAAAACTTCTTTTTACCATTTTACCGGTCATCAACACCATATCGATCATAATCCTACATGAAAAACAAGTATACGCTTCCATAATGTTACAAACACCAAAATTTCCATAAAAATAAAATGTCTATATGACCTTAGGTAACTTTGAATGTCATCTTTTTAGGCTTTCAAGAATTTTCTTTCAACTAATCAAGGCTTGATAATAAAAATTAAAAATTAAAATTAAAATGTTTTGCTCATTTATCTATTAACTTTATAAACAATCAAGACTTGGTAAAAGATAAAAACAATTAATTATATATTAGAGTATTACAACCATATATGTATCAATGATCGAATAATTAAGATCACGGGTTGATTAATTAAGAAAAATTAAATATAAAGTTATAAACATTAAACATTTTCTAAAAATAAAGCGTTCAATATAAATACAACTGAAATGAAGGTCTAACATCATCATTTATAAAAATTGTCAACTATATGCAAATATTGTATTTATATTTAAGCTACAACTTTGAGAAAAACTAACTTGTGGACTTTAAATAAATGTGTAATTAGTATTTGAACCCAAACCTAATTCTAGAATACAATATGAACAACACCCTCTATTTGGTATCTACATTTTACAATTCATAAACGAAGTCACAAGTATTCCCGATTGACACTTTGTAAGGATTTAATTTTAGACCAAGGTCCCACATTAACCATGTAGGAATATACCCATGTTATTGTGTAAAAATGATACTAGATGAGAAAGTTTTAATAAGTGATACACTACAAGGACCAAATTTGTAAATTTTTCTTATCTTTAGATTTTATTGTAACTTTTCAGCACAATATGATAATTTTTGCAATGTTATAACACCTAATTAGCTAAGAAGTAGTTATATGACTTGCCACCAAGGCAGTCACAGCATGGAATGAGCTACACATATGTTTTTGGAAAAGTATTTTCCGAAAATGAGAGCTTCAGCTTTATGCGTGGATATTATAGGTATCGATAAAAATGAAAGAGAAGCCTTGCAAACTTATTGTGAGTTGTTCAAAAAGTTATGTTCAAGATGTCTAAAGCATGGGTTTTCAGAGTAATAACCGTTGTAGTATATTTATGAAGGGATGTCACATTGGGAGAGAAGATTGATCAATGCATCAAGTTGTGGATCAATAGCCGATAAAAATCCTACAAAAATCAGAGCTCTTTTCGAAAATATGCCAGAAGAATCCAAGTATACAACTTAAGAAGAAGAATGGTGCAATGATGCACCAATAGGAGTGAAAAAAATTTCTTTACAAAAAATCGAGAGTCAACTTTCTGAGTTGACTAAAGTCTTGATTGTAACATCACGAGTCCAGGAGTGCAAGTTCGGGGTTCAAAGTGTAAATTTGAAGGGCAACTCGGCGAGTCCATGGGTGGACTCGGCGAGTAGGGTCGCGACTCAGGTCACGTGTTAAGTGGCCAACTCAGCGAGTCCAAAAGCTGGACTCGGCGAGTAGGCGTTGTGCGAAGAAAACCCAAATTTCGGGGAATGAGGCCTATATAAAGGACATTATGCCCTCTCCCCAGCCTCCTTACTTTCCCTTGAAGTCCAGAAAACCCTAGAAGCGTGATTGTGAAGGATTTGAGTGCATTTAAGCTTTGGAGAAGAGATTTGGAGGAAGATCTTGGAGAGTTAGGAGGCTTGGAGCAAAGGGCTTTGCTTAGATTCGGACTTCCTTGCTGTTGGGGCTTCCTTTTGAGGTATTATCTCGTTTTTGGGCTGCTTTTCATCTAGATTCATCATTTTGGGATGTGTGGGAAGTTTAGGTTGTGGTACTTAGAGTTTGAAGGTTAGATCTGAGGTTGCTACCTCAGATCTGGAATGGAGAAGGTCTAGAGTGCATTAAAGTCCATGTTATTGAATGTTTGGTGAAGCCATCTTGTCCCAAACCCTAGCCCTAGAGTGTAAAATGCCTAGATCTCTTTGGATTCACGTAAAGTTTGCCACTTTACGTGATGGAAGGGTTGTAGAAGGGTAGATCTACATTTTGGATCAATTGCATGGCCTGAAAGGCTTCTGTATGGGTTAAGAGCTAGTGGTACTCGGCGAGTCACAAGGGTGTACTCGGCGAGTTGCATGAAGGTGGGCAGGAACTCGACGAGTTAGAAGAACAACTCAACGAGTTGGTTGAAGATAGCCTTGGACTCGGCGAGTCTGGTCTTGAGATCTTAGCCTTTCCTGGTTAAGCTAAGAATCGGTGAGTCAAGGGATGACTCAGTGAGTTGAAATGAGTCCTTTTCAGTGTTGGAGAACTCGGCGAGTCATCGGGCTGACTCGGCGAGTAGAGTTAGCCAGAAGGTTGACTTTGACTTTGACTTTGACCAAGAGTTGACCAGTTGACTTCTAAGGGCATTTTGGTAATTGTTGGCTTTTACTTTGAGTTTAGTGTTGGTGTTAGCCAGTGGTGGAGATCGTGTCAGTGGTCGGAGCATCTCGGTCTTATCTTTCCAGTCAGCAGTTGCGAGGTGAGTTATCCTCACTATATCAACAGGGTCTAAGGCACCAAGGCCTACCCTTTATCGGATTGGAATCCGGGTATTGTGTTATGTTGTTGTTTTACTATGTTTGCATCCTGGTAGTTAGGATGGTATTCGTTAGAGACCTGGTTAAGGCCGGTATCCTGGTATATAGGGTGATGCTATGCTAGTGACTGGTTAGGTCGGTATCCTGCTTAGAGTATGTTTTGTTACGTGATCTGCTAGATTGGTTTGATTTAATGTGAATTGTTGTATGATTGTATGTTTATGTGCACATGGTTGTTTGACTGGGGTTGGGTTGAGGCGGGACCTGCTTTGTGCTGTAGGCCAACATACCCAGGGCAGACCAGTTATTCCGAAGGCCCAGCGAGCTATCCGGATAGGCTGTAGGCCCCACGAGGGCGAACCAGACGTGCCGAGGCTCGGGGAGTGGACCAGGCCAACTGAAGGCCCGATACGGGCGGACCAGTCATATTGTTGACTCAGAGAGTGGACCAGGTGGGTTGAAGGCCCGATGCGGGCGGACCAACCATACCGCAGACTCGAGGGACATGACTAGACTCGGAGGGTGGACCAGGTGGACTGAAGGCCCGACACGGCGGACCAGTCACACAGTAGACCCGATATACATGGTTGTTCTGTGATTCGATATGATATACCAAGCCGGATCGGATCAGATTTAAAACCGGGTTTTCAATCGAATCCTAATCCTATATTCCAAATGGGATTTAATACCGGATCGTAAACCGGATTTGCTAAAAACCGGATCCAAATCTGCCCCAAAATCTGATTAAAACCCACTGAAATCGGCTTAAAACAGTTTCAAATCGGATTAGAATCAGATTCGGATTTTGGTTGGAACCGATCGGATTTTGACCGGATTCGGATCGGATTTTGACCGGATCGGATTTTTGATGACGTAAGCGAAACCGGATCGGATCGGATCAGATTCGGGTTTTGTGCATCTCTACAGGTGGGTTGAAGGCCCGGTGCGGGCGGACCAACCATAATGCAGACTCGAGGGACATAACTAGACTCGGAGGATGGACCAAGTGGACTAAAGGCCCAACACGGCGGACCAGTCACACAGTAGACCCGATATGCATGGCTGTTCTGTGATTCGATATGATATAGCATGTTATGTGTGTGGTATATGTGGTTGGTATTTTGGGGGTATCTCACTAAGCTTTCGGGCTTACAGTTGTGGTTTAATGTTTTTCAGGTTCTTCAGGAGACCGTAGCAAGGCAAAGGCGTGATCGTACCGCTCCTTGTGTTATGTTTTATGATATGGTTCTGGAAATACTCTGATAATAAATGTATTGAAAACCTTTTTGTAATAACATTATTAAAATGGGTTGTTTTTGAAAAATTAAAATTTGTTGAAATTTATGGTCGTTACATGTTTGGTATCAGAGCCTTGGTTTGAGTGAATTGGAGGAACATTCGTGTGAATCCAGTCTCAAATCAGGGAGAGTTTTTAAAAGAGAATTTAAAATGGTTTTCAAATTAAGTAAAAAGAGGATGCGGAGGTACGATCAGCCGGAGCCAGTAAGTAACCCCAAAATACCATGTATGATATTTGTTTTCGAGCTTTGATAGAACAGCATGCTAGTACTAGGCTAGGGATCTTCAGGATATCATGATAATGTCGCCTGTTTTATGATACCTGCTAGCCTAGGGTTTCCCTCTGTATGAGATTTCCAGTGTTCCTCTAGGAGTGAGGATTGAACGCTTGTTATGTATATTTGTCACTAGGGTGTTGTGGTAGTACTTCATACAAATATGGGTAGGTGTGGAAGGTAGTATGGGCCCGTACTACTGAAAGCACATGACCCATACGTGTATCTGGGAAACCATGAACTTTTGGGTTGGGAGTTGGTTCCTGGGTTGGTGGGAAGTATCTGAGATATTGTGGTGTTTTTCAGTATAGTGATCACGAGGCATGCTGGGAGCAGATCCGGGTCGGGATCGGGAGCAGGAGAGGGAGGTCAGGGCGGGTCAGTACCACCCGAGGTTGTTGGTCAGATGAGCACAGGCGAGTTGGATGCTAGGATACGTGAGATCCTGCATGATGAGGTTGTTGCGTTGTTCCGGGCCGAGCTGCCGGAACTGTTTGGGTCGATCAAGACCGCCATGGTGGAGTATTTTGATGAGCGTTATGCTGCTCTCGCAAAGACGGTTGTTGTCGCGGCTACAGCGGCTGTAGCAGTGGCAGGGGGAGGAGCTGGTAGAGGTTTCCAGTATCGGGACCTCGATAATACGAAGCCCCTACCTTTGATGGAGTTCAGGACCCGATTGTTGCTATGAGATGGTTGTCAGACGTGGAAGGGTGTTTCTTTACATGTTCATTCCCTACTGATTAGAGGATGAGGTGTGCTCTGAACCTGTTGAGGCTCGGGGCGAAGGATTGGTGGAGATTGACCACGGGGTCATATTCGGATGCGCAGAGAGCTGCGGTTTCATGGGATCAGTTCCGAGAGATGTTTAGCACTCGTTATGTTCCGCGGGTTGAGAGGGAGATATTGGTTCAGGAGTTCCTTGAGCTGAAGCAGGATTCAGAGTCGGTGACGGAGATCACCAGGATGTTCACTGAGAGGGCGATGTTTTGCCCCGAGTTTGCTTCGGAGCAGGCTCAGATTTCCCGATATCTGAGTATGATCAAGAGGGATATCAGGCAGTTCGTGTCTACGCAGAGGTGCGAGACCTTGTTAGAGTTACAGGAGGCCGCCAGGCGGCATGAGTTGGAGATTGAGTTGCAGTTACGAGAGTAGAGGCAGGCTCCGGTGCAATCGCAGTCGGTGCCGAAACGGTGTAAGACCGTCGATTCTAGATTGGGAGATCAGAGCAGCCACACTTGTGGGAAGTGTGGGAAGGGTCACACCAGAGTTTTTCGGTCTGGTGGTGCATGCCGCAAGTGCGGAAAGGAGGGGCACTACGCGAGGGATTGTCGGCAGGCAGTCCCGAGTCGAGATTTGAGGATCTGTTACCATTGTCATCAGGTTGGTCACTTGAGGGTCAACTGTCCATAGCTTGCTGCGGGACCGGTGTAGGCTCCAGCACCGGCCACATTGAGGATCACGGGTAGAGTTCAGGGTGGAGCGGAGCCCCCAAGGGCTCAGGGTCGTGATTTTCAGTTTACAGCGGAGGAGGTCAGGGCAGTTCCAGATGCAGCTGCGGGTATGTTTCTTCTTGATGTCTTATTATTTTATGATTATTGTGGAGTATTGTTTATCTGCTAGTCTTGTTACGTGGATTTCGGTATTGTATTCTTTGATTTTGAGGGTTATAGTTTGGTTATGGATTTAGTGTTGGCAATTTCGTTGGTTATCTTTCATGAGGGTTGTTCGTGGGAATCGGGTGTTGGTCTGGATATCGGGTAGCATCTGTAGTCTGAGGAGTGGTTAGTTGAAGATCGAGTTTCTTTCAAGTCTGAGATGATCAGTGTTGATGTGTGAATTGTGAAGGTTGCTTGTGTTAGTGGGAATCGGTTCGCGTGTAAGTATTTGTGTCGGGAAGGTTGTTGAGGAAGGTCGGTAATGGCGACCGGTGGTTGATAGTCAGTGCTCTAAGTGGGGGAGAATTGGAGAATTCTCCGGAGGATCGACGAGTTTGGGAGGTCGTTTAGCTGCATGGGTTTCGGCAGTGTTTCGGTCAGTCAAAAGCGTAGGCTGGTATGAGTAAATGGAAGGTGTGCAGGGCGGGATACAAGCCAAGAGCGATTGATTGTGGAAGGCCTAGGATCGGGCCGGGACTGAGTATATGGGATGGAGGTAGAGTTCGGAACCCCTAGAGGGCTAGAACAATATGCATGGGAGGAGTTTCCCGAAGGAGTAACTCGGAATGTTGAAGTGCTAGTTGAGCAGTTCGGATAGACTGAAGGCCAGTCGGCATACCAGTCAGGCCGAAGGCTCGGAGAACGGTCCAACCAGACTGAAGGCCCTGGAGGGTGGTCCAGGTCTGCTGAAGGTTCTGAGAGTGGTCCAGCTTGGTTGAAGGCCTGGTAAGGCGGTCCAGTCATGCTGAAGACTCTGCATGTGTCGTTAGATCGGTGCGAGGAAATGGATTGAGTATGTCACGATATGTTAGTGTTGTAAGGTCTGTCCCCGGATATTGATCACGATTAGTGGAGGTAGTGCATGGACTTGAGAGCTTTCGCGAGTGGATTCAGAGTATGTATGGTGCATGGGATAGCGGTTATGCCACAAGGAAATGGTGTAGTGTTGTGTGAGCACAGTGGAACTTGTGGTAGTGTCAAGGCAGCCAAGTGGATCTCCTTGGTAAGGAAAAAGGAAAGGAATGTAGCGCCGCGAGGGAGTGTAAGTCACGGAAGTGAAATCAGTAGTGTTAAGTTATGACTGAAGTGTTTCAATTATGGTTTTTGCGCAGTGTGTGCGGCGGTGATATGGAATCACATCCGGATTGGATGTCTGCCGAGGTCATGGAAGGAAATTCCGAGGGTGTAAAGTCAAGAGGCTCGTAAGGGATGCAGAGATGGAGTCTTGGATTCCCAACTCGATTTCGGTTAAGGAATTGTATACGTAGTGGTAATTCGTCCTAGGGGATATTTGGAGGAATTGTTAGTGTATCGGGTTTTCCCAACCCGAGGATGCTGGAGTCAGTTCAACATAGGTATGAGATTGCGGAGGGGAACTCATGAGAGTTGCTATGAGATTGAAGGATGCGTCATCTTGTCAGCATGGAGTGGGTAAAGTGAATTCAGACCGGGATTCTGGTAGTTCAGGGATTATCTCTAGCTCGCATGAGTCAAATGATTTCTGTGAATTGGCGCGAGCGAAGTATCAGGGAGTGGTACTCGGTGGTTAGATGTGGTTATCAAAGGATGAGGTCGGTGGCCGGCTTGAAGCGGTGGTCAGGACACCGCAAGAGGGAAAGTTGGGTTTTGGGTTCTGATGGCTGTGTTTTGAAGAATCTGGTCTAGTTAATGCCAGCAGGTGCATTGCAAGAGTAGTTCTGAAGTTATGTTGTCGTATGCTTCGAGGATGAAGCCTAATTTAAGTGGGGGAGAATTGTTACATCTCGAGTCCAGGAGTGCAAGTTTGGGGTTCAAAGTGTAAATTTGAAGGGCAACTCGGCGATTCCATGGGTGGACTCGGCAAGTAGGGTCGCGACTCAGGTCGCGTGTTAAGTGGCCAACTCGGCAAGTCCAAAAGCTGGACTCGGCGAGTAGGCGATGTGCGAAGAAAACCCTAATTTCGGGGAATGAGCCCTATATAAAGGACATTATGCCCTCTCCCTCTCCTCCTTACCTTCCCTTGAAGTCCAGAAAACCCTAGAAACGTGATTGTGAAGGATTTGGGTGCATTTGAGCTTTGGAGAAGAGATTTGGAGGAAGATCTTGGAGAGTTAGGAGGCTTGGAGCAAAGGGCTTTGCTTAGATTCAGACTTCCTTGCTGTTAGGGCTTCCTTTTGAGGTAATATCTCGTTTTTGGGTTGCTTTTCATCTAGATTTAGCTTGTGGTACTTAGAGTTTGAAGGTTAGATCTGAGGTTGCTACCTCAGATCTGGAATGGAGAAGGTCTAGAGTGCATTAAAGTCCATGTTATTGAATGTTTGGTGAAGCCATCTTGTCCCAAACCCTAGCCCTAGAGTGTAAAATGCCTATATCTCTTTGGATTCACATAAAGTTTGCCACTTTACGTGATGGAAGGGTTGTAGAAGGGTAGATCTACGTTTTGGATCAATTGCATGGCCTGAAAGGATTCTGTATGGGTTAAGAGCTAGTGGTACTCGGCGAGTCACAAGGGTGTACACGGTGAGTTGCTTGAAGGTGGGCAGGAACTCGGCGAGTTGGTTGAAGATAGCCTTGGACTCGGCGAGTCTGTTCTCGGACTCGGCGAGTCTGGTCTTCAGGTCTTAGCCTTTCCTGGTTAAGCTAAGAATTGGTGAGTCAAGGGATGACTCAGTGAGTTAAAATGGGTCATTTTCAGTGGTGGAGGACTCGACGAGTCATCGGGCTGACTCGACGAGTAGAGTTAGCCAGAAGGTTGACTTTGACTTTGACTTTGACCAAGAGTTGACCAGTTGACTTCTAAGGGTATTTTGGTAATTGTTAGATTTTGCTTTGAGTTCAGTGTTGGTGCTAGCTAGTGGTGGAGATCGTGTCAGTGGTCAGAGCATCTCGGTCTTATCTTTCCAGTCAGCAGTTGCGAGGTGAGTTATCCTCACTAGATCAACAGGGTCTAAGGCACCAAGGCTGGCCCTTTATCGGATTGGAATCCGGGTATTGTTGTTATGTTGCTGTTTTACTATGTTTGCATCCGAATAGTTAGGATGGTATTCGTTAGAGACCTGGTTAAGGTCGGTATCCTGGTATATAGGGTGATGCTATGCTAGTGACCGATTAGGTCGGTATCCTGCTTAGAGTATGTTTTGTTTCGTGATCTGCTAGATCGGCTTGATTGAATGTGAATTGTTGTATGATTATATGTTTATGTGCACATGGTTGTTTGACTGGGGTTGGGTTGAGGCGGGACCTGCTTTGTGCTGTAGGCCAACATGCCCAAGGCGGACCGGTTATTCCGAAGGCCCATCGAGCGGTCCGGATAGGCTGTAGGCCCCACGAGGGCAGACCAGACGTGCTGAGGCTCGGGGAGTGGACCAGGCTGACTGAATGCCCAATGCGGGCGGACCAATCATACTGTAGACTCAGAGAGTGGACCAGGTGGGTAGAGTTCGACACAAAAAC
Organism: Lactuca saligna; assembly: GCF_052625555.1. Taxonomy (NCBI): domain Eukaryota; kingdom Viridiplantae; phylum Streptophyta; class Magnoliopsida; order Asterales; family Asteraceae; genus Lactuca; species Lactuca saligna. The sequence continues at coordinate 70,421,980 of NC_136419.1, read as the reverse complement.
CGGTTTCACTATTCAAAACCGGATCCAATCCGAAACCGGATTGGGTCAAAACCGGTTTTGACCAAGCCAGATCAGATCGGATTTAAAACCGGATTTTCAATCGGATCCTAATCCTATATTCCAAATGGGATTTAATACCGGATCGTAAACCGGATTTGCTAAAAACCGGATCCAAATCCGCCCCAAAATCCGATTAAAACCCACTGAAATCGGTTTAAAACAGTTTCAAATCGGATTAGAATCGGATTCGGATTTTGGTTGGAACCGGATCGGATTTTGACCAGATTCGGATCGGATTTTGACCGGATTGGATTGTTGATGACGTAAGCGAAACAGGATCGGATCGGATCGGATTCGGGTTTTGTGCATCTCTACAGGTGGGTTAAAGGCCCGGTGCGGGCGGACCAACCATACTGCAGACTCGAGGGACATAACTAGACTCGGAGGGTGGACCAGGTGGACTGAAGGCCCGACACGGCGGACCAGTCACACAGTAGACCCGATATGCATGGTTGTTCTATGATTCGGTATGATATAGCATGTTATGTGTGTGGTATATGTGGTTGGTATTTTGGGGGTATCTCACTAAGCTTTCGGGCTTACAGCTGTGGTTTAATGTTTTTCAGCTTCTTCAGGAGACCGTGACAAGGCAAAGGCGTGATTGTACCGCTCCTCATGTTTATGTTTTATGATATGGTTCTAGGAATACTATGATAATAAATGTATTGAAAACCTTTTTGTAATAACATTATTAAAATGGGTTGTTTTTGAAAAGTTAAAATTTGTTGAAATTTATGGTCGTTACATTGATGATGCTTGCTATGAATAAGGGTGTACAACCACCAGCAGTTAGACCTTTTTGTATTTGTACCCAAGTTCGACACTCCACTGATATGTGCTCGATTGTAACGCATGTGTTTCTGGGATGAAGCAATAAAGATGATTTAATAGTCTAGGCCAACATTTGTAACTTGTTTTGAAGTAATAAAGATGTATTATTTAAGTATTATGTGTTTTATAGTTAATTATTATGATTTAATAACTTAAGGATAAAAATCAGCATCGAAAATAAACGTTAGATAAATCTGATATCTGTGAAGAAAGTTGTAGTGGTTGAAAATAAACGTGTGTGTTTGTGTGTGTGTGTGTGTGTATATATACATATATATATATATATATATATAGAGAGAGAGAGAGCTAGGTTCAAATGTTTTTAGCAAATAGTGTGTGCCTAAATGCACCAATGAGAATTCAGGAAATAATAAATCATTAATTAAATTAAAAAATGGTATAATGGTAAACTTAGTATATCTAATTATGGTAAAAAAATCATTTAATTAATCTCTCCTTAATTAGTTAAACCCTAGAAAACCACCATCCCTTTATCAGTCAGTCGTCGCTCACAAAACTATCTTGCCTCCTCACAAAATTCTCTACTCTGGTTCTTCTTCTTTCACGACCCTCCTTCATCTACATCAAAAATCGTCTTTTTCTCTAGCAATCCCTCCATTGACTCTCCATCGTTACCTATTTCAGCAAAGAAAAATGAGATGGCTGCTCAAGCAATATTTGTTTCCTCGTCTACATATTTTGAAGATCGTAATGATATCAGTAGCGAAAGGTCTCATGGTATGATTGATTTCAGGTTGAGGATGATGGCTAGGGTTCAGTTTAAGGCTGGTGCTTCGTGGTCTAAACGTCGGATTCTGAAGATTTATGCCTTAATTTGTTGATTGGGGTTGCTTCTTCTCGTTGTCGACAACAAGAAATCCGGGAAAAAACAACAGTAGCAGATGGTGGTGAAGAGGTGCTCGCTGCTTGTATTGGAGTCTACAAAAGGAGGTGAAAACGAAGGTAACAGAGGATTTTAGGTTGTCAACGACACCACCAAGAAACTGAATTGGTATGTTCTTGTACTAATCATAACATGTATTTTTAGTTGTATCTCCAGTTCTCGACCACCAAGTAACTGAATTGGTAAGACTATCACTGATTTTTTTTTGAAGAAACTGAAGAAGCACACCAAGTGTTCGATAAAATGCATAGTTGAAATCTAGGTTTTTTTAATGCATCTTGATGTCAATCATTCTGCTAGAATGGAATATCGAATTCTAATTTTGTTAGAATAGAATCTTGAATTCCTTGTCAACTTAAGCAATGAATTGCTCTAACCAATTCTGTCAGAATAAAATTGGTTTATAATCTTGTTATTGGTCTCAATTCTTATTAAATAACATTCTATATAATGAAACATTACATTCTTTTAGAATAATATACATTGCAAGTTTAGAGATGATTGTTAATATTGGTTTGTAGAAATTATAGTTATATTCTATTTGAATATATATCACATTCTATTAGAATTTATTATTTTATTCTATTTAATGCACTAAAATTTTTAATATTTGAAAGTTGATTATGTTTTCCTTGTGAATTTAAGTTTTGAAGAGGTTGTCATTAATGTGGAAAATGAAGAAAATATGGAGAATGATAATATTCTTTCGGAATAGAGTAGTGTTTTTGTTAGATTTTGATGTTTTTTCTTTTTTTTAACCATTTTTAGTTTTAATCTTTAAGAATAAATGTAATCCTTAAACCATTATTAGCTATAATTTTTTTAGAATGATTGTAATAATTGTGTATAGTCTTTTTGTGTACAGATGAATGTAAATAATGATTCTTAAAGAATAAAATCTGTATTATTTAGAAAATGTTATTCTTAATAATATGTTGTATAATTCTTTAAGCATGTTTAATATAAAAAGTATCTTAAATGAAACAATATTATGTAAGAATAAAACCGCAAATATATTTATTAGTTTATTATTGATTTTTTGTCATTCTGACATAATAAAATCAGTTATTATTAAAAGTAATATTATAATTTAATTAGAATTAATTTAAAAAAAAAATAGATTTTTTAAAAATAAGAGAATTAATGATCCCTTAAAATCCGAAAATTACCTTTTTTAAAAGAGGTTAATTGACCAAAATATTTTTTTGTTGAAATTTGTATCATTATATGATACATGCTACTCTATTATAATATCATAGACCCTCAGATCATAATTGTTGATTATATTCATTCGGTGGTCCAGATTTGTATATTCTGACATACAATAGTTACTAGAAACAATATAATCTAACCATATATATATATATATATATATATATATATATATATATATATATATATATATATATATATATATAAACATTCACACATACACATACATATACATTCATGTATATACATATCCATACATATACATACATACATAAACTAATATAAACACACACATTCATATACACAATTACACAGATACAAAGACATATAGGTAGAAGAATCATATACACACATACACAATAATAATAATAATAATAATAATAATAATAATAATAATAATAAAATTAAGTTAATTCTAAAAGAACCAACATAATAACGATTTAAATAAAAATTAATTTCAAAAGGGTATTATGACAAACTATTATTCTCTATAAAAAAACACATTTTAATTATATACTGTTAGTATTTTATTTCAAATCTATGTCGCTAGTTTGTAAAAAAATAAATGTCACTAAATTAAGGTTCTTTTAGAACGGTGGTGACTCGCATTCTCTAATCTGTTCGTAAATTACTCATTGTCCCAAACATATTACTAAATTGGGATTTTAATTAGAACAAACATATTTTCTAATCTACTTATAAATTAAATCATTCTTAAAAATGACTTTAACCTTTAACCATTTGATTTGAACTTTGAAGCATAACATGTCATGTGATTAAGCTCACACGTTTTCGAATCGTACACTGTATGCGGATCTTGCTGCTGTAAATTCAAATGGCATTAACCATTCACTTTTCTTTAAAACATATATTTATTTCATTTATACTAGCGTAAGTAAGGAACTGATCATTAACATATATACAAAGATAAAAGTATTTAAGATTTTTCGTTATTTATATAGAAACAACCTTTATATATGTCCAGTTTTGTAAGTTTGTTGTATAATAACTTCATTTGCCATTTTATATGTGCTTGATTTTCTATTGATATATAGACAAATGAATTATATTATATTGCGTCTAATATTAGAGAGATGCTTGCATGTTACGGATAAGAACAAAATAGATCAACACACATTTGAGAATTTGATTGCTTGCTTTAGCTTACTGCTTACTTTTATGTTTACTTTCGTCTGCAATAGTATAATACAATTTTTTTATTACGTACCTATTCTCGTTAGAAAATAAAATAAAGAGGAAAGGTGCTCTTCATTTCAATAATAATTCTTTTTGCGTTATGCTTTTATGCCTCTTTTCAATTTACATAAAGGACATAAACAAGTAGTCCTGATCATCTATCAAAATCAAAATCGTCACCTTGACCAAGCCACAATAAAATATTTATTGCTTTGATTCAAGTTTGCCAAAAGCGGTAAGAATTGTATTTTGATTCTGTGTCAACTTCATGCCATCAACGGTCCATAGCAAAACAACAGAACGTCATTGTTACTTAAAAAGGAAATATACGTGAAAATGATCGAAAAGGCATGTTCTCGTGCAACAATATTTTCTTGAAGTAGTTAGGAGTTAAAGATCAATCAATTATTTGTCAAATGTCTAAAATAATAGTCTATATTTCATATTTAACAGTTGTATCTATATAAGTATTCATATATGTGTATACATTTGAAAATTAAAGTCTAAAAGGTGTTGTCAAAATCAAAGATAAGGCAGCTAGTTGCATGCTAAAAGTTTGAGCACTCAGCTTTGTTGGGTTATAAAAAAATTAATCTTCAAGCTCTTTTGCTCATTAACAACTATGCCTTCATGGATCTTTTCCAATTGATTAACTATAAACCGAAAGGGTGCAAGGCATTTATACTGTAGAAACATTAAAAGATCTCCGGTCCCACCAAAATAATAAACAAACATACCCTTGCATATGCAAGTATATTGTATAAGACTGACCAAGTTCCCGAGTGGAATACTTACAGAAATTATCAAGAGTTCAAGTTTTAACAACAATATAAGAGTTTTAATTCCAATGTGTGTTGGACTGTTCTATGGCACTCTGTAGTTTTGTCACCCATAATAAAGGAGCGCAATGATCCATCTTGAAATGATGGTGTCTACAAACTTATGTGTCATCGATCTAATCGAAATTGAACTAAAATCCACACTTTTAACTCCACCACGAATTTTCATCCAATAGAGACATGATTCGATACCAAAAATTATGGCTTCCATGCATTCTTCTCTCTTTAACCACTATATAAAAGTGGGAGAAATGTCTTTGTGGAATCAGTTAAAGAAAGTTATGCAAAATGACAAACAAAGTCAAGATTGTTTAACAGAAAAAGTTGCAAAAATTTAATGCATGTTGGTGACCATTAGAATGTGAACGTTATGTAACAGCCGGTAAGAATGCTTCGTTGTGACTGACTGTGAAGAAAGACTTGTTTAAACCTTGCAAAAGGTCGTCTATTTTTATTTTATTTTTTCCTTTTATGACAACTAGCAAAGGTTTTGATGCTTATGCATCACCAGCTCATTAAAGATTCAAATACCTCACAAACTTTACTTTGTAAAAACATCTCATCAAGTCAATGATAAGAACAATTAAAGTAGAATTGAATAGGTATCCATCACATCGATTATTTTATCTAATCAAAATTAATGTTTTCACACACTTGAAATAAGACGATAAGAATGCATCTTCAACAGTATACATATACTATGACTCAAAACTATTGACACTAAGGATGTGACCAGGTTCGAAATTGGTCCAAACCGAAACGAACCAAGAACCTACAACTCGGAAATCACATATTAGTAGATCTGAAAACCGGACCGATATAAAGAAATAAGTTCCAGTTATGGGACCAAGTAAATCGGATTTAGAACTAGTTGAAACTTGAATTTGTTGGTTGGAACCGGGTTCCAGTTTTTGAATAGGAAATGACCAAAAAAAATCCGATTTTTGTTGTTTGGAATTGTTTTAATGGGTTGTTGGTCACGTTTAAATGAATACAGTAGAGTATCATTGTAACATCCCAATACCATGTATACTTTATAAACCCTTTTTCTTTTGGTAATTGTCAAGTTTGGCCCTTATATGAGAAAAGGGTGGTAAATGAGTATGTGGGGCGTACGCGAGGTATGCTCAACGTACTCGTGTGCATGTTTTTGATGCGGAAGTCACCTAGTATGTTGGGTGTACTAGGCCCAGAATGAAAACCCTAATTTAGGGTGTGTCCCCATTTAAAGGACACAATGGCCTCATTTTTTGCCACCATTCCCAGACATCAACCCTTTAAAACCCTAATTTCTCGTCCCTTGAGCTTGTGTATCCATTTGTGAGCTATTAAGTGTTCTTGTGTTTCTTTGGAGTGAAGAATGAGCTTTAAATAGGAAGGAGTGGGAGTCCAGACTTTTATCTATGGTTAGAGCTTCAGTTAGAGGCATAAAGCTCAAAGCTTTCTCATCCTTTTGATTTGTGCATCATTTTAGTTCATTTTAGGGTTTTGGTCCCAAAGTTGGATGCTTTATGAGATATTGAGCTCCATAGTTTATTATCCCATTACAGTGTTTTCAGTGGTGTAGAGTTATAAAAATCGAGACTTGGATGTTTAAACCAACCCATGCATGAGATATGAGCATTTTTTAGAATAGAGAGTGAGAGTTTTGGCGTTTGCGAACGTCTTAACGGATTAAAACCAAATGAGTAGAAAGAGCAAAATTGGGGCGTACGTTGAGCTTAATCCCAGTACGTGCAACGTAGGGTCAAGAATCACCGATGCATGCATGGCGAATGAGTATGCCTAGCATAGAGGGCTTGTATGCGCAGTGTACGCGTTGCCATTAACTTTTAGTTGAGTTTTAGGGTTTGGTCAATTTGTGGACTATTAAAGCCATGGAATGGTAAAATGGTCTTTTATCCTTTTGTGAGTTTATAGAAGGGTTAGTCTAGCTTCTTTGAGATCTGTTATTAATTAGATATAATTATCGTATGTGTTAGGTGGAGGCTAGACCGATTATTTGAGTTCGAGGTTATCCGAATTCTTACGAGGTGAGTCTTCTCACTATACTTACCAAGAGTGGTAATCTTTGTGTAACCAGAGGGTCTTTTGTGTTTATATTGAGTATTATGATATCCTACATTATGTCTTTGTGATTTATGATGTGTATTATTTTGAGGTTACTGAGTTAGGACCGAAGGGTCCACCCGAGTTGTGGGACCTGAGAGTCCTACTAAGACACATTGACCGGAGGGTCTTATTCGAGTATATGCATGAGAGGCTAATGAGATATGTGTGGTATTTTGGGGAATTCACTAAGCTTCGTGCTTACCGTGTTATATCTTATGTGTTTCAGGTATTTCTCAGGATCACGGGAAGGCGCCGGATTGATTGTACACACGAGGCGGAGTCACGTTTTGAGGATCCTGGATTGTGTTTAAAACAATTTTCTGAATGTGATTTTGAAAACATTGTCATTTGGGGTTTTGTGAACTATGTTATGAGAATTATATGATTTCTAAAATGAAATATTTGTTTGAAAATTTAGGGTGTTACAAGTTGGTATCAGAGCCTTGGTTTGAGGGATTCAGATATATCTTCGGGTGTGTCTAAACTCAAACTGAGGATTTGAGAAAAAAATTCAAGATAAATAATTTTTTCTAAATACGAGAAAGAGTTTTAAGAAAAAAGCGAGTTAGAGCAGTGTGTATAATCAGCTAGAGCCCGAATGGTGATTTTCGAAAACACCCTTACTTATTTATGTTATGAGATATTTGTGTGATGTTAGGGATGCATGCTAGAGAATAGGCTAGGTACTTCATGTTAAGTCTAGAGTTGCCTGATTTGTGATGACTTAGCCTAAGATTTGTTGTTATGTGATATTTCACATGAGTATATGTTGAGTAAGAGTATTTAGCAGGAATCACTTAGAGAGGGTTCAGCGTTAAGGGATAATCTAGGAAGAGATACCTAGATGAGCTTATGAGAGGTCTACTGAGAGGATAGGTTGTTATTCGTGAGAGATAGAGTACTTGTGAACTAGGATCCTAGGAGGAGGACTTGGGGTGACTACAGGTTGGTGTGGAAGGCAGTATTGGGCCCGTAGTACTGAAAGCATTGGATCTGTATGCAACCCAAGTAAGAATCATTAGGATGCTAAGGAACAAGTAGGGATGGGTGATCGATTGTGAGTATGCTTGAGCGAGTCTCTGATGATTTTTGTGTTGTCTTTTAGAGACATCATAGTGGGTACACGTCACAACCTCGGGAGCAGTGGGACTAGTGATGATGAGATTTGCAGGATGATTCACGAGGAGGTCGCCGCAGCCATTCAAGAGGCGATTCTTGAGATGTTTGGGTCTATTAAGACCACACTTATTGAGAACTTTGATGAGCGATATGTTGTTACTGAGGCGACTGTTGTTGCATCTGTCGTCGCTGCCAAGCCACAGGGAGGCGACTCGTTATTGTTTCGGGAGTTCAGCAACATGAAGCCACCAGAGTTTGATGGGACACAAGATCTGATTTCTTATATGAGATGGATCTCTGATATTGAGGGGTGTTTTTACACGTGTTCATGTCCTGATCACTTGAGGGTTCGGTTTGCACTGAACCAGCTTCGTGCAAGGGCAAAGGATTGGAGGAAGTTTGTAACCACCTGTTTTACTCCTGCAGATCATAGTGCATTGACATGGGAGAGGTTCACTCAGTTATTCCGAGATGAGTATGTTCCTCCAGTGGAAAGGGAACATTTGGCCCAGGAGTTTCTGTCTCTTAAGCAGAAGACAGAGTCAGTGACTGAGATTACGAGGATGTTTCATGTGAGGGCATTGTTTTGCCCTGAACACGTGTCTACGGAGTTGGAACGTGTGAGCCGGTATCTGAGCATATTGATGAGGGATATAGAAGAGTTTGTGATGAACTCATCATATAGGACATTAGCTGAGCTTCAGACAGATTCCAGACGAAAGGAGATCAAGCTAGAGTTACAAACCAGGGAGGAGGAGGAGTCTCGGGGTAGGGACCGGAGACCAGTGCAGTCGCAGCTGGCGAAGAAGTGGGCTAATCCCGTTGATAGAAGGAATGAGGGCTAGAAGGGCCACACTTATGGTAAGTGCACCAAGTGTCATGAAGGCTCGTGTCGAGCAGGGATTTGCTACAAATGTGGAAAAAGAGGGGCACATGGCGAAGGATTGACCCAAGGGGTTTGCAGTTTACTTTCACTGCAACCAGACCGGCCATCGGAAGGCCAAGTGCCCCCATCTTTGTCAGGGATCAGCACGGGTATCTGCACCTGCAAGTTTACATGCTACTGAGAGTTAGCCAGCGAAGGTCGAGACATCGACGGTTCATGGGAGAGCCTTTCAGCTAACAGCGGAGGAGGTCAGTGCAGTACCTGACATTGTGGTCGGTACGTACTATTTATTTATATTTTTTTGAAATATGTTGTTCTTATATTGTGCTATATGTAGTTACTTTTCTCGTGAGTCTTGTACCTACTTTGGTGTTATTTGACTCGGGTGCGAGTCGATCTTTCGTGTCTCTAGCTTTTAGTCGTCACATCAGTATCCGACGTGAGGCGTTGACTCGACTTCTGAGGGTTTCTATAGCCGACGAGCATTCGGTTTTTGCTACTGATGTGATCCAAGGGTGTGTACTAGAGATTTTGGTGTTAAGTTCCCGATAGACCTGGTACAGATCACGATGGGTGATGTCTATGTCATAGTGGGAACGGACTGGTTGAGTCGGTTTGGAGTTGTGATCGGTTGTGAGTGTCAGTTAGTGACTATACGAGACCCTAGTGGGGGAGTGCTTATGGTGTATGGTGATGGTACTAGATCTGGATCAGCTTTGTGCTCGGCTACCAGAGCAAGACAAAGTCTACAACATGGTTGTATGGGTTGTTTGGTGTATGTGATGGATACACGGGTTGCCACAGAGAGGCCGAGTTCAATCGTTGAGGTTCCAATAGTATGTGAGTTTCCGGGTGTTTTTCCCGAGGAGTTGTTGGATGTGCCTATTGAGAGGCAGGTGGAGTTCCGGATCGATTTGGTTCCAGGAGCGATGCCTATTGCCAAGGCACCTTATCACCTTGCGCTACCAGAGATGCAAGAGTTATCCTCACAGCTCTAGGAGCTGCTGTGGAAGGGTTTTATCAGAACGAGTAGCTTACCATGGGGAGCACCGATCCTTTTTGTCAAGAAAAAGGATGGTTCACACTGGATGTGTATTGATTACCGGGAGTTGAACATGCTAACGATCAAGAGCCATTATCCACTACCGAGGATCGACGATCTGTTTGATCAGTTGCAGTCGACGTCTTCATTTTCCAAGATTGATTTCAGGTCTGGATATCATCAAATGAGAGCTTGTGAGGAGGATATCCAAAAGACGCCCTTTAGGAATGATTATGGGTACTACGAGTTTGTGGTAATGCCTTTCAGGCTCACCAACACACTGGCAGCGTTCATGGACCTCATGAACCGGGTGTGCAGGCCTATGTTGGATCGATCAGTGATCGTGTTCATCGATAATATTATGGTGTATTCGAGATCCGGAGAGCAGCATGAGGAGCATCTTAAAGAGATCCTTGGAGTACTGAGGGCGGAGAGGCTTTACGCCAAATTCTCCAAGTGTAATTTATGGTTACAAAAGGTCTAATTCCTGGGACACCTTGTTAATCAGAATGGGATATTGGTCGACCCGGCCAAGATTGAGGTAATTATGAGATAGGAGGTGCCGAGATCCCCGACCGAGATCAGAAGTTTTCTAGGTTTGGCCGGATACTATCGAAGATTTATCAGAGATTTCTCCAAGATTGTCGTCCCTTTCACCATATTAACCCAAAAGGGTGTTACTTTTGCTTTGGGGCCCGAGTAGTAGGCCTCTTTTGAAACTCTTCACCAGAGATTGTGTGAAGCCCCAGTGTTAGCCCTTCCCAAGGGAGTAGAGGATTTTGTAGTTTATTATGATGCTTCTATATCCAGTATGGATGTGGTGTTGATGCAGAAGGGGCACGAGATAGCATATGCATCAAGGCAGCTGAAGCCTCACAAGACGAGGTATCCCACCCATCACCTGGAGCTAGGGCGGTGGTGTTCGCCCTCAAGATCTAGTGCCACTACCTGTATGGAGTCCAATGTACCATAATACGAACAACAAGATCCTAAAGAACCTCGTGGATCAGCCCAACCTAAATATGAGACAGAGGAGGTGCTTGGATGTAGTGAAAGACTATGACTACGAGATCTTATATCATCCGGGCAAGGCTAATGTGGTAGCCGACACCGTAAGCTGCAAAGCAACAAGTACTCTGATCCGAGATATGTGTATGAGGATGACAGTGATGACTTCAGTCTTGGATGCCATTCAATAGGCCCAGGTGGAGGCCGTGAGACCAGAGAACCACAAGAAGGAGTGGGTGATTGGGTACGTTTTTGAGTTGGAGACGGATAGTCGTGGGCTTTTGACTTTCCGAGGGCGAATTTGGGTGTCCTATACGGGTGGAGCTCAGCGTATACTGATGGAGGAGGCACATAGATAGAGATTCTCTACCCACCCAGGGGCGACTAAAATGTATTTGGACCTAAAGAGAGATTATTGGTTGCCCTGTATGAAGAGAGACGTGGCATGGGTAGTTGAGAGGTTCTTGACGTGTCGTTAGGTTAAGATGGAGCACCATCATCCACATGGCCCTTTAGAGCCTCTAGAGATACCTCGGTGGAAGTTGGAACAGATTTCGATGGATTTTATCACCAGGCTACCGAGGATTGCACGTGGGGTTGACGTGATATGGGTGATTGTAGAAAGATTAACGAAGAGTGCTCACTTCCTCGCCATCAGTGAGAGCTCTTCTGCAGAGAGATTGGCTGAGATTTCTATGAGAGAGGCGGTAGCACGGCATGGAGTGCAACCACAAGAGTGTCAGGTCGAGATGTGTACTGTACTTCCAGGTTCTGGAAGAAGTTTCATGAGGATTTAGGTACCCGGTTGAATTTTAGTACTACATACCACCCGCAGACAGACGGGAGGAGTGAGTGCATGATTCAAACGCTCCAGGATATGCTATGTGCATGTGTCATGGACTTTGGAGGTAGTTAGGACTCTTATTTTCCCTTGGCTGAGTTTTTCTTACAACAACAGCCATCATTCCAGTATTGGCATGCCTTCCTTCGAGCTCTTAAATGGGAGGAGGTGCCACACTCCAATCTGTTAGGGAGAGGTAGGGAAACGAGTGATTGGCGGCACTCAGATAGTGCTAAAGACGAATGAGCTGATTTAGCAGGTCAGACAGAGGTTACTGACAGTCCAGAGTCGCAAGAAGACTTACGCGGATCAACGGCCATCCGAGCTAGAGTTCCAGGTTGGAGATTTTGTCCTCCTGAAGGTATCCCCATGGAAAGTGGTAATCTGATTTAGGAAACGGGGCAAGTTGGGGCCCCGTAACATTAGTCCTTTAAGAGTGATCGACACAGTGGGTAAGGTAGCTTACCGGCAGCAGCTACCTGCAAAGTTGAGTCAGATTCATAACACCTTCCATGTATCTTAATTGAGTAAGTGTGTATCCAATGAGACGGTGGTGGTACCGTTAGAGGGCATTCAGGTGGATGCGAGCCTTAATTATATTGAGAGGTAGATAGCGATCTTGGATCGAAAAGTGAAGGTTCTGAGGAACAAATAGTTTCCCCTAGTTTAGGTCTAGTGGCAACATCGGAAGGGATCCAAGTCGAGTTGGGAGCCAGAGTCCGAGATGCGCGAGCAGTATCCAGATTTATTTTTGGAGCATGACTTTGAGGGCGAAGTCTGATTCTAGTGGGGGAGAATTTTAACATCCCAAGACCAGGTATACTGTATAAACCCTTGTTCTTTTGGTAATTGTCATGTTTGGCCCTTATATGAGAAAAAGGTGGCAAATGAGTATGCGGGGTGTACGCGTGGTATGCTCAGCGTACTCATGTGTATGTTTTTGACGCGGAAGCCACCTAGTACGTACCATAGGGTTTGTTGGGCGTACTAGGCCCAGAGTGAAAACCCTAATTTCGGGTGTGTCCCTACTTAAAGGACATGATGGCCTTATTTCTAGTCACCATTCCTAGACATCAACCCTCTCAAACCCTAATTTCTCCCTTGAGCTTATATATCCATTTGTGAGCTATTAAGTGTTCTTGTGTGTCTTTAGAGTGAATAAGGAGCTTTGAAGAGGAAGGAGTGGGAATCCAGTCTTTGGATCTGAGCTTATCTATGGTTGGAGCTTCAGTTAGAGGTATAAAGCTCAAAACTTTCTCACCCTTTTGATTTATGCATCATTTTAGTTCATTTTAGGGTTTTGGTCCCAAAGTTGGATGCGTTATGTGATATTGCGCTCTAGAGTTCATGATTAGTTCCTTTGAGTGTTTTTAGTGGTGTAGAGTTATAAAAATCGAGACTTGGACGTTTAAACCAACCCATGCATGAGATATGAGCATTGTTGAGAATAGAGAATGATAGTTTTGGTGTCTGTGACTTTATCATCCATGCAAAGGCATAAAGTCATAAACTTTATGGAGTATGAGCCTTTAGGGAGTCCAGATCTGAGATTTGAGCTAAGGTCTTAACAGATTAAGACCAAATGAGTAGAAAGAGCAAAATTGGGTCGTACACTGAGCGTAATCCTAGTATGCGCAACGTAGGATCCAGAACCCTCGATGCATGCATGGCGAAGGAGTACGCCTAGCATAGAGGGCTTATACGCGCAGCGTACACACAATCGTTGCTTTTTAGTTCACTTTTAGGGTTTAGTCAATTTGTGGACTATTAAGGACATTGAAAGGTAAAATGGTCTTTTATCCTTCTGTGAGTTTATAGAAGGGTTAGTCTACCTTCTTTGAGATCTATTATTAGTTAGAGATAATTAACATATGTGTTAGGCGGAGACTGGACCGGTGATTTGAGTTCGAGGTTATCCGATTTCTTACAAGGTGGGTCTTCTCACTATACTTACCTAGAGTAGTAATCTTCGTGTGACCGGAGGGTCTTATGTGTTTATACTGAGTATTTTGATATCCTGCCTTATGTCTTTGTGATTTATACTGTGTATTATTTTGAGCTTACTGAGTTAGAATCGGAGGGTCCACCCGAGTTATGGGATCGGAGGGTCCCACTGAGATACATTGTCGGAGGGTCTTATTCGAGTATTCCCATGAGACGCTAATGAGATGTGTGTGCTATTTTTGGGGAACTCATTAAGCTTTGTGCTTACCCTGTTATGTTTTATGTGTTTCAAGTACTTCTCAGGATCACGGTAAGGGGCCGACTTGATTGTACACACGAGGCGCAGTCACATTTCAGAATCTTGGATTGTGTTTAAAATAGTTTTATGAATTTGTGTTTTTGAAAACATTGTCATTTGGGGGTTTTTTTTTAACTATGTTATGGGAATTATTTTATTTTTAAAATGAAAATTTTGTTTGAAAATTTACGGTATTACAATCACGTCTTTGCAAGATTAAAAACAAAAAATGTTGGAGCCAAATTCGAATTCATACCACTAAGGCTTCGTTTGATAATGAATTGAGTCTGCGTCAACAATTTTGGCAGACTCGGTCCAGTCAGCCCCTTTGGTAAAGCCCAAAAAATTCCGATTCAATCAGCATGGCTGACCCACCTTCTTTATCGATCTAACTCCAAATTATGGCTGACTGAAAAACTAGACTTCGGTATCGTCTATAATTTTGTGACCTAAAAGAAAAACATGCAACAAAAAATATTGTGTTTCCTTCACTCGAGCTCCCTCTGGCAATTTCAGTCCTCCTCTGTAAAGCCTGTGTTTCTGGGCTTGCCATTTTTAGCAATGTAATGGTCTAGGTTAACCTTTGTAACCCGTTTTGAAATAATAAGATTGTATTATTTGAGTAGTATGTGTTTTGTGCTTAATTGCTTAATTATGTGGTTTGATTAATTAAGAATAAAAATAAGCGTCAAAATTTAAGTGTAAAATAATGTTGTAGTAGTTGAAACAAGGTTTCCGAAGATATAAAGAATGTCGAAATCCGAGTTATAACGAGGAAGTTATGACATGTCGAAGTTTCGCGACAGAACCGGCACGACACAGCGCGACGTAAAAAGTGAATTTACGTTAGACCGATATTTAGCCTTAGCAATCTAAATGAAAGTCGTAGAGTACGTCAAACCATGAGCGTGCATAAAAAGAACGCCCAAATCTGACTTCGTATGAGGAAGTTATGATTTTTCGAAGTTTCGACTTAGCAGTATGCAGCCCGAATGCTCGATTTGAGACCGAGCGGTTTTTAGCCGAAACAATCTAAATGAGAATTGAAGATCTCATTAATTTTAGTAAAACGATAAAAAGATAGGCAAAAACGGACGTCGGATGAAGAAGTTATGATTTTATAACGGAGTTTTCCTGTCCCGACCTACTAAAAATAAATAATAAAAAATAAAATCAAAATTAGCCGACGGAGTCTAAACGAAAGTTGTATATCATAGTCTCACCTACGTGTGGATATAAAGAGCGTCGAAAACGGAGTTCGTATGAGGAAGATATGAATTTTTGAAGTTTATTTACTAAATTCGGTATTTAATTTAAATAAAAATTCGCTGATATTATCCATGGGGGGGGGGGGGGAGTCACCGGCCTTATCCCCGTTACGCCCCGCGTACATAAATTACGCCCCGCGTAATTCGCAGATCCAGCCCCTATAAAAGGCTTGCGAGGGCAGCCGAAAGTTTTGTTCATTTCTTCTCTTCTCTCTCCCGTTTTGCATCGTTTTGCGTGCCAGAAATACCCCGAAGCCCCGGTAATATTCCCGAGTCCCGAAGCGAGTCCCGAGATCCCGAAGATCCCGAGAAGTGCGGTTTCCGAGCCGAAGCTCTGCCCGCGAGAAGTTCGATTTTCGTAGAGATCTTCCAGATCTGCTGAGGATTACTACTTCTGCAAGTCGTAGTGTTGTCCGATCATCTTCTGATCAAGTGAGTGTATACTACCTTTCATAAACACAATAATAATACAAGTATGGTTTGAGGGCATTAAGTTTATTGTTGTTTATACGTGTGAATGCGTTGTTACTTTCTCATAACGTATAACTATGAAGTATTTTATACGAGATACGTGTTATGTGTATATTTTGTTGTTATGTGTGTGAATGTATATTCACTTTCTTCTATCTTACAGATATGATTATTTCTATATGAAAAACGTGTTATGTGTGTGTGCCTCATCTGTTATATGGAAAATGTATTGGTCAAGCATGCTATACAGGTTTTGAAAATATGTATAAAAATGTATGTTTTTATCTACTAATATGTTGGGTAGAACATGGGTAGATAGTTGGTGTGTAATAAACAGATGAGAGGCCTCGTTGTTGTTTTGATCCAGTCATCTAGCGGAATTTAGATGACGACCACGGACTTTTCTAGACAGTTTAGTGGAACGCTAGCAGGCTCATAACCTGTAGGTGTTAATGAACTTGGGTGTTCATTCGCTGTATTCCATCCCCCTCATGGTTGCCTTATTTGACTTATATTGCTGAGGAAACCCCGCAGCATGTGTTGTCACCCCGATGAAAATATTCTTAGATTAGGTCCCTTTTGTTAGTTATTTTAGGGACATAAAGTGAGAATAACGGGAATGGGTAACTGGGTTATTGTTGGTTGATAATAATTAATTTAATTATTTATTGTGGGTTGAAAACCATATATGCTCACCAGGCTCCCAAGCCTGACCCACTCAGTTTTATTTGTATTACAGGAAGTGGCGCAAGGACGTAAGATGGATGAACCATCAAGTTGTTTTGTTTGCAAGTCTGCATATGTTTATATTTGTTATATGACTTGTAATGTATTCGTTTATGCTTATTGGTCTGTATCGGAACATGACACCCCGAGTTTTGATTATAATGAAAATACATTTCTTTTATGAAATGCTTTGGTAAACATCGTTTTATCATGTTTTGTTTTTGGGAACAAATTCCGCAACTCTTTCAAATCAAAAGGATTTACTCTGAAAATATTTAAAAGCATAAATGAAAATCGGTCTTTTCTGGCCGAGATTTTGGGGATGTCACAGTTGGTATCAGAGCATTAGTTTAAGCGAACTAGGAATTTTTAGGATTTCTAGACTTAAACTTAGAATGCTAAGTGGAATTTTGAGATGTGTGTCTGTTATGTTTTAGACACGAGCACTAGTTTATTTTAGGAATGTTGCCTAAAATGCTTTATGTGCTCAATGTTGTATGTTGCCATATATGATATTATTTATTCGGATCTAAGGTCTGTTGCCGACCGAATCTAGAAACTTTATGTGTGTAGGATTCTAAGCGTACGTCTACGATATTAGAACTAGCATGTAACGTTTCGGAGTGATAAGGATGATTTGAATATCTATCGTGAATAAGGATCTAATTTCACCTTATTCGGTGTGTAGATCAAAATGGTGAGAACGAGAAGTGGAGTTGGAAATGCTGATGAAAACAGGAATCAACCACCAGTGATTGAACAAAGACATGTTGTAGCAGCAGCACCTGAGCCAATAACCATGGCTGGTGTGCAATTGATGATTCAGACGATGTTGGATCGTCAGATGGATGAAACTAGACGGTTGCTTCAACAAAATCGTGAAGAACTGTCGATTCGTGTGGAAGAGCCTGAATTAAATGAAGGGCACTCGGAAGGTGGAAACTTCAGTGGATCAGTTGGTCAAGCCAACCCACCGATAGTTAGGCAAGACAACCGTGATGGAAGGAATGATGGAATGGGATGCAAGTACAAGGACTTTCTAACTTGCAAACCATTGACCTTCAATGGAAAGGAGGATCCGATTGGGGTTATGGATTGGATCTCCGAAATGGAGCTAGCCTTCATGACGTGTGGCTGCAGAGGTAAGTTGCAAACTGTCTATGCCGTGCGTCAATTCCGAGGTGGAGCCGTTCGTTGGTGGAACACTCTAGGGAAGACTTTGAGCCCAAATGAGCCACTGCAATTGTCATGGGCAGAGTTCTTGGTGCAGTTTAAGCGCAAGTTCTGCTCGGCTCAAAATCTGTTGGAGTTGGAGAACAAGTTCCTGACATTGACTAAGGGCAGTATGTCAGTTGATGAATACACCAATAACTTCACCGATAAGATGGAGTTTGCCTTGCGTATCGTTCCAGACGAGCTGACTAAGGTGGATCGATATGCGAAGGGACTTCCATGGGAGTATGAGGTGCCAGTACGTCAGACACATACTTTAGAGGCAGCTATCTGGGCTGCCAAGTCTGTTGAGAACATGATAAAGGGGAGAACCACCAACAAGGTTGAGGTTGGTGAGAAGAGGAAGTTTGAGGGAACATCTGGTTCCGGTAAGAAAAGTAAATTTTCGAAATCTGATTCGAAAAGGTTTGGTGGGGGAAAAGGAGGCGAAGCAAAGTGGTGTGAAAAGTGTAAGAAAAAGCACTTTGGGAAATGTAGCGAGGATGTGACCTGCTACAAGTGTGGAAAGGTTGGACATTTTGCCAATGAATGTCCGAACAACAAAAGGATGTGTTTTGGTTGTAATGAAGAGGGGCACATTTTGAAAGACTGTCCGAAGAAGAAGGAGGCAGCTAAGCCCAACATTCCACCAAAGCCGAAGGCGAGAGCATTCCAGATGACACTGGAAGCTGCTAAGGATGAAGCTGATGTCGCTTCAGGTACCTTTCTCGTTAACAATTTGTCTGCCCAAATTTTATTTGATTCTGGAGCCAACTACTCCTTTATATTGCATGAATTTGGTAGAAAACTAGCTTTGCCTGTTAATAGACTAGATAATGCTTTATTAGTCGAAGTTGCTAGTGGCAAGTTTGTACCTGTTAGCCATCTTATGAAAAACATCTTAATCGACTTGAATGGGAATAAGTTCCACGAGGAATTATTGCCTATCGAACTTAATGGTTTTGACATCGTGTTGGGAATGGATTGGCTCAGCGCCAATGATGCCGAAATTTTATGCAAGAAGAAGATAGTTAAAGTAAACCCGCCTGGAAAAGATTCGTTTATGGTGTATGGGGACAAACGCCGAGTGAATTATGGAATCATTTCCCTAATGAAAGCCAGAAAGTGTTTGACCAAGGGATGTACATCATATTTAGCATTTGTGATTGATGCTAAGAAGGAAAAGAAGGTGATGTAGAGTATTCCTGTGGTGTGTGATTATCCGGAAGTATTTCCCGAAGATCTTCCTGGATTACCACCTGATCGACAAGTAGAGTTCAGAATAGACTTGCTACCAGGAACCACGCCAATAGCAAAAGCACCTTATCGATTAGCACCAACTGAGATGAAGGAGCTGATGATGCAACTTCAAGAGTTGTTGGACAAAGGTTTCATTAGACCTAGTTCATCGCCCTGGGGAGCTCCGGTGTTATTCGTGAAGAAGAAAGATGGAAGTATGAGAATGTGCATTGATTACAAAGAGCTGAACAAGGCAACAATAAAGAATAGATATCCGTTGCCAAGGATTGATGACCTATTTGATCAATTGCAAGGTTCGAGCTATTTCTCGAAGATCGATCTTAGGTCAGGATATCATCAGCTGAAAGTAAGAGAGCAGGATATAGAGAAGACTGCGTTCAGAACTAGATATGGACACTACGAGTTCTTGGTTATGTCGTTTGGACTAACCAATGCTCCAGCAGCATTCATGGATTTAATGAATAGGGTTTGTAATCCGTTCCTTGATAAATCCGTGATAGTGTTCATCGACGACATTCTGATTTACTCAAAAAGCCAGGAGGAGCATGGCAGACACTTGCGAGAAGTGTTAGAAGTCTTGAAGAAGGAGAAGCTGTATGCTAAGTTCTCCAAATGTGATTTTTGGATTCGAGAAGTCCAATTCTTGGGTCACGTGGTCAACCAAGAGGGGATAATGGTTGATCCAGCGAAGATCGAAACTATGATGAAGTGGGAACAACCGAAAAGTCCCACGGAGATTCGAAGCTTTTTAGGATTAGCCGGATATTACCGAAGGTTTATCCAAGGCTTTTCTTCGGTTGCTACTCCATTGACAGCTTTGACCCACAAAGGAGCTGCTTATGCTTGGAGTGAGAAGCATAAAGAAGCATTTGAGAAGTTAAAGAAGAAACTATGCGAGGCACCGATACTTTCTCTACCCGATGGAGTTGAAGACTTCGCCATTTATAGCGATGCGTCTGGGGTTGGATTGGGTTGTGTTTTGACCCAAAGAGAAAAGGTGATAGCACATGCGTCTCGACAACTGAAAGAGCATGAAAAGAATTACCCGACTCATGATTTGGAGTTGGCAGTGGTAGTTTTCGCTTTGAAAATATGGAGGCATTACCTCTATGGCACTAAGTGCAAACTTTTCACTGATCACAAGAGTCTCCAATATCTCTTTAATCAGAAGGAATTGAATATGAGGCAACGATGCTGGCTGGAATTACTCAAGGACTACGACTGTGAGATACTTTACCATCCCGGTAAAGCTAATGTTGTTGCTGATGCTCTCAGTGGGAAAGTCAATCTTGAAAGGAAAAGGCCAAGAACGTTGAGAATTGAAGTTGTCTCGACCATTGTGGAAAGTATAAAGAAAGCTCAAGAGGATGCTTTTGAGAAAAATGACCGAAAGGAGGAACGTTTGGGTAAAACGTTGGTGTTTGGTACAAACGGTCATGGACTGAAGGTATTCCAAGATCGTATTTAGGTACCTAAGTCAGGAGGAATTAGAGATCTTCTGATGGAAGAAGCTCACAAGACCATGTATTCGATTCATCCCGGTAGCACTAAAATGTATAGGGACCTGAAACCCTACTACTGGTGGCTGACGATGAAGCTTGATGTTGCAAAGTATGTGGCCGAGTGTGTGACTTGTGCGAGAGTCAAGACACAACATCAGAAACTGTATGGGAGTTTAGAACCTCTACTTGTGCCTATGGGTAAGTGGGAAGACATTGCTATGGATTTTGTCACTAAACTACCCAGAACAAAGAATGGTCACGACATGATTTGGGTGGTCGTTGATCGATTCACTAAGAGTGCGCATTTCATAGCAGCCAAGGAGAAATGGTATATGGAAAAGCTTGCGAATTCTTATGTGAAGGAAATTGTGAGACTTCACGGTGTTCCGCTAACAATTGTCTCGGATCGTGATAGTCGTTTCACCTCAAGGTTTTGGAAAAGTCTACAAGAGGAAATGGGTACCAAGTTATGTTTAAGTACAGCTTACCATCCGCAGACTGATGGTCAGAGTGAAAGAACTGATGGTCAGCATGTACCTTGGAATTCCTAGGTAATTGGGATGAACATTTACCGTTGGTAGAATTTTCCTATAACAATAGTTTTCACTCGAGCATTAAGATGGCACCTTACCAAGCTTTGTATGGACAAAAGTGTCGTACGCCGTCTTGTTGGCTTGAGGCTGGGGAAAAGCAGTTTATGGGACCGGAGATGGTTCATCAGACTGCTGAAAAGTTGAAAATAATTAGGGAAAGAATGTTAGCAGCTCAAGATCGTCAAAAGAGTTATGCTGACAAAAAGCGAAGACCGATGACTTTTGAAGTTGGGGATTCGGTTTTGTTTAAAGTCTCGCCGTGGAAGGGACTTATAAGATTTGGTAAGAGGGGAAAGTTGAGTCCAAGGTTTATTGGACCGTTTAAAGTTCTTCAGAGGATTGGGAACCAAGCTTACAAGCTCGAACTACCAGAAGAACTGAATGGAATTCATAACACTTTTCATGTGTGTTATTTACGGAAGTTCACGGGGGAAGTTCCCGACATGATTCCACTTTCGGAGTTAAGAATTGATGAGAACAAAAGGTTGATTGAAGAACCAGAGGCAATCGTTGACCGAAAGACTAAGAAGTTGCGACGCAAGATGGTCGAGTTAGTTCTTGTCCGATGGAAACACACGAATGGGCCGAATCTCACCTGGGAGACGGAGAGTGACATGTTGAGTCGCTATCCGCATTTGTTTGTTGATGAGTGATTCCGGGGACGGAATCATTCTAAGGTGGAGAGAATTGTAACGCCTGTGTTTCTGGGCTTTCCATTTTTAGCAATGTAATGGTCTAGGTTAACCTTTGTAACCCGTTTTGAAATAATAAGATTGTATTATTTGAGTATTATGTGTTTTGTGCTTAATTGCTTAATTATGTGGTTTGATTAATTAAGAATAAAAATAAGCGTCAAAATTTAAGTGTAAAATAAACTTGATATCTTTAGATAATGTTTTAGTAGTTGAAACAAGGTTTCCGAAGATATAAAGAATGTCCAAATCCGAGTTATAACGAGGAAGTTATGACCTGTCGAAGTTTCGCGACAGAACCGGCACGACACAGGGCGACATAAAAAGTGAATTTACGTTAGAGAGATATTTAGTGTTAGAAATCTAAATGAAAGTCGTAGAGTACGTCAAACCATGAGCGTGCATAAAAAGAACGCCCAAATCTGACTTCGTATGAGGAAGTTATGATTTTTCGAAGTTTCAACTTAGCAGTATGCAGCCCGAATGCTCGATTTGAGACCGAGCGGTTTTTAGCTGAAACAATCTAAATGAGAATTGAAGATCTCATTAATTTTAGTAAAACGATAAAAAGATATGCGAAAACGGACGTCGGATGAAGAAGTGATGATTTTATAACGGAGTTTTCCTGTCCCGGCCTACTAAAAATAAATAATAAAAAATAAAGTCAAAATTAGCTGACGGAGTCTAAACGAAAGTTGTAGATCGTAGTCTCACCTATGCGTGGATATAAAGAGCGTCGAAAATGGAGTTCGTATGAGGAAGATATGAATTTTTGAAGTTTATTTAATAAATTCGGTATTTAATTTAAATAAAAATTCGCTGATATTATCCATGGGGGGGAGTCACCGGCCTTATCCCCGTTACGCCCCGTGTACATAAATTACGCCCCGCGTACATAAATTACGCCCTGCGTAATTCGCAGATCCAGCCCCTATAAAAGGCTTGCGAGGGCAGCCGAAAGTTTTGTTCATTTCTTCTCTTCTCTCTGCCGTTTTGCATCGTTTTGCGTGCCAGAAATACTCCGAAGCCCCGGTAATATTCCCGAGTCCCGAAGCGAGTCCCAAGATCCTGAAGATCCCGAGAAGTGCGGTTTTCGAGCCGAAGCTCTGCCCGCGAGAAGTTCGATTTTCGTAGAGATCTTCCAGATCTGCTGAGGATTACTACTTCTGCAAGTCGTAGTGCTGTCCGATCATCTTCTGATCAAGTGAGTGTATACTACCTTTCATAAACGCAATAATAATACAAGTATGGTTTGAGGGTATTAAGTTTATTGTTGTTTATACGTGTGAATGTGTTGTTACTTTCTCATAACGTATAACTATGAAGTATTTTATACGAGATACGTGTTATGTGTATATTTTGTTGTTATGTGTGTGAATGTATATTCACTTTCTTCTATCTTACAGATATGATTATTTCTATATGAAAAACGTGTTATGTGTGTGTGCCTCATCTGTTATATGGAAAATGTATTGGTCAAGCATGCTATACAGGTTTTGAAAATATGTATAAAAATGTATGTTTTTATCTACTAATATGTTGGGTAGAACATGGGTAGATAGTTGGTGTGTAATAAACAGATGAGAGGCCTCGTTGTTGTTTTGATCCAGTCATCTAGCGGAATTTAGATGACGACCACGGACTTTTCTAGACAGTCCAGTGGAACGCTAGCAGGCTCATAACCTGTAGGTGTTAATGAACTTGGGTGTTCATTCGCTGTATTCCATCCCCCTCATGGTTGCCTTATTTGACTTATATTGTTGAGGAAACCCCGCAGCATGTGTTGTCACCCCGATGAAAATATTCTTAGATTAGGTCCCTTGTGTTAGTTATTTTAGGGACATAAAGTGAGAATAACGGGAATGGATAACTGGGTTATTGTTGGTTGATAATAATTAATTTAATTATTTATTGTGGGTTGAAAACCATATATGCTCACCAGGCTCCCAAGCCTGACCCACTCAGTTTTATTTGTATTACAGGAAGTGGCGCAAGGGCGTAAGATGGATGAACCATCAAGTTGTTTTGTTTGCAAGTCTGCATATGTTTATATTTGTTATATGACTTGTAATTTATTCGTTTATGCTTATTGGTCTGTATCGGAACATGACACCCCGAGTTTTGATTATAATGAAAATACATTTCTTTTATGAAATGCTTTGGTAAACATCGTTTTATCATGTTTTGTTTTTGGGAACAAATTCCGCAACTCTTTCAAATCAAAAGGATTTACTCTGAAAATATTTAAAAGCATAAATGAAAATCGGTCTTTTCTGGCCGAGATTTTGGGGATGTCACATCCTCCAACCATATCGAAGGCTCTTATTCAATATTTTCCTCTTGCCAAATCGATGTAGTCTTTCCTGCACTCTGACCTTCGCCTTTTTTAGTCGAGGCTGCATCAACACAGGTAAACCAGCCTCTTCGTCTTTTTTAAGAGTTAATACCATAAAAGCCATGAGTTTTACACCTCCATCTAAATTAGCCCTAAATGGATTTTTTGTTTCTAATTACCCTAAATAACTGTGACCATTTTTCAAAATCATATTAGCAACTGGCTAACAACAGGTTAAGGTATGCAGACGGTCACCACTCTCATATACTAATTGATCTTTGAAAAAGCATTTGTACTCCACCAAACATCACCTACATCACCTTTTATAGAAATGTCTTTGCATAAAAAAGGGTTTCATGTAGTTGGTCTTAGGAATAAGGGTTTCTTACACCATTGTTGCATGCAAAAAGCTTCGATTTTGAAGTTAGAAAGACACTGAAGTAGAAAGGTATGTGGGGTGCCACTAAGAAATTGATGTGTATGTGTATTCTTATCTTCCATAATTGAGTTCCATAGGATCACTTACAAGTTTAATTTTTCATCTTGAACAGATGGCTCCATCATCTGAAACTAAAATGGTAGAAGGGCCTAAAACGTGTATGTAAAGGGAGAGGACTCTGAAGATGATTTCATAGATTTCTCTTTCCTGGATTTTGCAGTAGAGACCTTTAAACCAACCTCAAACCTGTCTGATGACCCATTCCTTAACATATTATGT
Organism: Lactuca saligna; assembly: GCF_052625555.1. Classification (NCBI taxonomy): domain Eukaryota; kingdom Viridiplantae; phylum Streptophyta; class Magnoliopsida; order Asterales; family Asteraceae; genus Lactuca; species Lactuca saligna. Next base: position 70,396,910 of record NC_136419.1, on the reverse strand, counting down.
GATGAAAATATGCTAAGGATAACTCTTGATGGATTTGGAGATGATGATCAGGAAGCTAGTGTTAAGGATCAAGAACATAATCATATCGATGATCAAAATGATGGTGAAGTGGGTGTAGAGTATAGGGTTCATGATCCAAGCACCCATTAGAAGCAAATGAAGCTTTTAGTGGGAGAGTGTTACAAGTCCCCTTCTAAACTTAGGTTTGCATTAACTAACTATGCCTAATGGATATCAGTTGTGGTTTATGAAGAATGATAGGCATAGGGTGATTGTTAGGTGTGGGAAAATATATAAAAAAGACCCATGTCCCTTTAGAGTTTATGCTGCTTAGTAGTATAATGAACGAACATTTTAGATTAAATCTATATGTGACATACATCTATGTGCTAGAAATTACAATTTTGGAACTTTGGTTAGTTGCAACTCGTTAGCCAAACATTACCTAAAGGATATTATTATGAAGCCAAAGATGACATTAACTGAGATGAAGGAAGATGTACTTATGATGTTTTTTATAGATTAGGTGTCTAAGCCCATAACTATAATTGGTATGTCCTTGATTTGATAGTAGCATGGTCCTTTTGGGATGCCTTCACCATAGCAGCTTGACATGATGACTTTTGAAGAGAGAGAGAGAGAGGTTATTTAATGATTTATTAATGTATTATAATAATAACATATTAATTAGAAATCATATTATTTAATTAGCATTTAATCAGAGATTAATTTGGAATTAATTTTCAGATTAAATGAACTGATTAAAAGTATGGGGAGTGCTTATGCAAATCATTGATAGTTGCAAACTGGGCTGTTGGACTCCCTTGGAATGGGGTAGACGAATTTCTATATGGAGGACCCATAGAAATCGTCCAACGCCTTCCAGATGGGATGTTCATGGGCTTCTTGGATCTGAAGCAAGGTTTAAGGTTTCCACCCAAAAGGGATGTTCATGCAACCCCTAGCAGCCATAGTTATATAAGGACCCCTAGACTGCTTCCCAAAGAAAAACCCTAGCTGATTATCTGCCCATCTCTCACTCATCCTTTACTTTTGGTGTTTATCATTCCATTAAAAGTGCAACACTTGGGGCACTAAAGCTTTCAAGAGTCGTGATCATCCGTGGAATCCTTGTTATTACGTGATAACAAGCCAGGTAACATTCTAACCCTAGCTTTCATATTGATTTTGAAAATTGTATGCTATGTTGGGTTATATATACTACAACATCCTATGGTGCACATACAACCCTAAAAGATATGGATCTATGTTTTCTCTAATTATACATGCAATGTTGTTTCCAAAGCTTTAAACCTACAACTAGCATATAAATGATATAAACTACATAAAATACTAGTTAGAAGTTTACCTCTTTGTGTAGCTTGTAGAACTTGATGAATTTGGCCTTTAAAAGCTTAGCCCCAATACTATGGAAGCCTCAAATGGAATCACAACACATCATGGACAAAGGTGGAACTTGAGAGAGAATTCCATGCACCCAAAAACACACATGAACTCCAAGAACATGCATGTAGCTGTTTTTTAGATTAAGAACATGTATTATATGTTAGATTTCAAGGGAAATCAGTATAACCCAAAACCATACCCATGGGTTTATCATCCATGGTTCATCTGGCCAAACTCTTTATGTATCCCAACATAAACTTGGTCCAACATGTATCATAAGTCCAACACATATAAATATAAATATAACTAATTACCATAATTTGTCCCCATAGATTTTATTAGTCTCATTTGATCACTAAATTAATTCTTGATCAATACTAATTAAAACATATGATTTCATATTAACATATTATAACTTATAATATATTAATAAATCATATATATAACCTTATCTCAAGAATCCATCCTAACAAATTGTCCTGATGATATGCAGCCTAAGTGGACCATGCTACTCTCGGGTCAAGTACATAACAATAATAGTTATGGGCTTAGACATCTAATATATTCAACAGTCTCCCAGTTGGATAAGTCTAAAACTATTATTGCAAGTACGACTCCAAAACCCGACTAGCAATCGTAGTTCTTAAAAGTTGTTGTCGAACTTTAACATAATTAATGATGTGTCCATTAGATAAAGGATTATATATTCCTCCATTCTAGATACCATGAGGACTGAGACATTGATTATAATCATACTCTTTTTCCATATGTTGTTTCCCGATTTCTGATTTATGACGACCGACTAATTGAACAAATCAAATCAGTCCAGGCCCGACCGAGCACTTACATTTGTCATCAATAAATCATCGAGGGGCCCACAGATATTGCTTTTATCCCTCCAATGGTAAAATGAATGGATAAACTTCGACTCATATGCCTGCTCTATTTACTCATCAAATCACACACAACAATGCATTTTATAACACCAAGTTACTACTGCGTTTTTGCATTATCAATGTGTAACCGACTTGTAGACTGCAAATCATATCTCTCATTTTGAAGAATATAAGATATTATCGTCTCATTATCACTCGTGATAAAATCCATGAAGTGATTCAAATGAGCGTGAGTTTAATCCAATACTCGAATCTTATTCCAGGAGCACTTATGAATACTGCAGTTATGTCTATGCCACCTAGACAAACTACAGACCCATTCATGATAGTCTTGCCTCAATACCTACTTCCAAAGTATGATCGACTGTGGATGGTTTGAATAACCTAGTTATTCGAGAAGTCAAAACATGCAAAGTGAAACACAAGAATAATACTAACCCTATATGGCCCCAAAACTTTTGATAGTAAATAAAACACATTTTATTTAATCACCATATTGATTACTCATTATTCATTGTATAATGTTTCGAATAATCAACATAATACTTGAACTAAAACAATAACCATGTCATGCTCCAAGCACGCACACTATGTTTATCTATGGTCTTTTCTTTATGAAATAGATCAATTGATAAAATTTCAATGATGTTCATTTCACAACTCCAAATCCTTATGATAAATGTAAGAATGCCAAATTCCTACCATTTACCGAAATTTGTTAGATTCTAAACTTATATGTGTTGATGCTCTTGTAATGACTATGCACAAAAGTCACAAAGATTTGGTAATAGACATTACAAAGTATTCCAATAGAGAGCAATTCCATGGAAATAAAGTTTCATATTCAAAGTAAATTCCTTTGAATATCCATCTTGCATTAAGTTTTCTAATCTTACACATATTTAAAGAATAATTTTCACATATGGAAACATTTCCATATTCCAATTTTAATTGTAACTTCAGAATAAGAGTTGCCTCTTTTTAGAATATGTCAATATGGTCATTTCCAAAATTTACACTATACATCCAACTATCCATGAACAATCAATCTTTGGTAAGCCTCAGATTGTCCTCAACAATTGCTTAAACATTTTAGTAAGATACAGTTGTGGTCCTTTTTTCCTTTTAATGCCCTTGGCATTTGGAAATTTCAAAACACATATAAACATTATAGCATATATAATCGATCCTATACCCGAAGTATATGGGATACGATTCATAATGTCTCACATAAAGATATGATCCTAGACCAGTCTTTTGCTATAGTTTTTTCTATTATCCATGCTCTCAAAATTCAAACTATGAAGAGGGATACCGTAATCATAATTGAATATTGGGAGCGCAATTAATATTTCCATATATTGAATTTCCTTATGTTGAACCATTTCAACATAACATTCACATATATACTTGACTAAATTTGATTAAAATCTCAATCAAAGCTTTTAGATTTGGGATGAAGTATAATTTCCTCTTCCTTAATTATAGCAAAACAACTTTTCAAACCTTTGTAGTTGAATTGTATTTGATGTGACATCCCCAAAATCACGGCCAGAAAATACCGGTTTTGTTTATACTTTATTTCAAAATCAGAGTTATCTTTTAATAAAAGGGTTGCGGAATTTGTCCCAAAACAATAATATGATAAAGATTTATCAAAAGCATTTCCATAGAAATGTATTTCATTAAAAGACTCGGGATGTCATGTTTGTACAGATTAAAAGTATAAACAGTACAATATAAGCCTTACTACATTATTTCATATCTACAGGCCTATATCCGTAATCCCTCGTCCAAAACATCACACCTATGCTCATGCGCCACTACCTGTAATGCATAAAACTGAGTGGTTCAGGCTTGGGAGCCTGGTGAGCACATAGGGTTTTCAACCCACAATAAATAAGTTTATTAATTTCATCAATCAACAATAACTTGATTACCCGTTCCGGTTATCCTCACTTTACGTCCCTAAACACCTATCATAAGGGACCTAGCCTAAGGATCATCATCGGGACGAACACTACTGCTAAGGGGATTCCTCAGCAATAAATGTCCTAATAGGCAACCATGTGGGGGATGGAGTACACCGGTGAACACATCGTTCACAACACCTACAGGTTGCGAGCCTGCTAGTGTTCCACTGGACTGTCTAGAAGAGTCCGTGGTCGTCATCTATACTCCGCTAGATGACTGGATCAACAACAACAACATCGAGGCCTCTCATCATTTTATCACACATCACCTATTACATCTACCCATGTTTTACCCCAACATTTTCGTAGATATAAAATACATATACAGTTTAAATCATTGAAAACATGTATAACAACGTTCATCTAACGTAGATAGCAAGTATTCAGATAATATGCACACATAGCACGTAATTTATATAAAATACTTCATATCTATGTGTAAGCTGAAAGTAATTATGCACTCACCGGAAAAAGTGGTGATTCCGAACTCAGACAGCGCTTCGCTTCTTAAAAAGAATTTTTTTCTTCGACGAAACCTACTATTATTACCACTAGAGTTTAGTTTATTATTCATCGAGACTAATTAATAGTCTAGCTATTATTATTATTATTATATAAGCGTCAAAAAAATACTTATATAACCCATAATAATAGCCCAAGTATTTATTATAAGTTCCTAATAACGTTACTATAATTAAATAAAAGTTATATTAAAAATAGCGTAGGCGTAGCTCACTTACAGCGGGTTTTATAGAAAACCGGGCTTTGCTTGGAGCAGCATTCCCGAGCTGAAAAGCTCTTCTTCTCAGAGCCTTCGAGCACTCCGGGGCTTCTGCCTCGTGCTAGGGAGGTTCCCTAGGCTTTTCTGGGGATTTCGGGGCTAGAGAGAGGTTCTAGAGAGAGAGAGAGAGAGAGAGTAAAGAGAAGAAAGAATGGGAAAGGTGTAAAGAAAATGAGGGTGGGAGAGGTGGTATTTATAGGGTGAAATGTGGCTAAACTTGGTGCCACATGTCACCATCTGGTGGCAAGCCTTGGGGAGAAAGCAATGGCCAAGATTGTGCCACATCACCCATTTTCGCACAGCACACTTCCGACTTCTAAGATCCGTAACTTTCACATACGACCTCCGTTTTTTACGTTCTTTATATCCACGCGTAGGTAATAATAAGATCTACAACTTTCATTTTGACACCGTCAGCTAATTCTCGACCGATCTTAAATTTAACAGTACAAGGAGATTATACTGTTAAACGTCTGCGTAAAATTAATAACTTCTACATACGGACTCTGTTTTTGTCTGTCTTTTTACCGTTGATTTCCTATTAATGAGATCTTCAACTCTCATCTACGTTGTGTAAGCCAAAAACCGCTCGAACTAAAATTCGAGTTTCAGACCGTGCACTGCTAATAGAAAAATCATAACTTCTTCATACGAAGTCAGATTTGGGCGTTCTTTTTATCGATGTTCTTAGTTTGATATATTCTACGACTTTTGTTTAGATTGCTAAGGCTAAAAAGTCTTCTTTCGTAAATTCACTATTTACGTCTCCCGGTGTCGTGCCGGTTTTGCCGTAAAACTTCGGCGGGCCATAACTTCTTCGTTATAGCTCGGATTTCGGCATTCTTTATATGTACGGAAACCTTGAGACATATTCTACAACTTTATGTAGAGATATCGGGATTATCTCACACTTTAATTTTGACGCTCATTTTTATTCTTTATTAATTATACATTTATAATTAAATAATAAACACATAAACACACATAATTCACATAATACTCAAATATTTCATATTTATTACTTCAAAAAGAGTTACAATAGTTGATCTAGACTATTACATTGACAAAAATGCTTAGCCCTGAAAACCCGGGCGTTACATTTGACAAATCGATTAAGAACAAGAACAATCAATGTAATGAACTTAGAAAGTAAATAAGACTTTGTAGTTTGTATTACTCTCAATAAGCTCGATTACAAAAACAGATAACAAAGTTGGAAAAACGTGTATCTTTAAATCTAAGCTTAGTCCCTATTTATAAGGAAACAGAGAGTACAAAAAATACTAAGTCTAAGACTATTAATAGAGAGTACAAAACTCGTATCTTTAAATCTAAGCTTCGTAAGAAAGTGACTTAGCAAATATGTTACATACGAAATAGATAAACACAATTCGACTCTTTACAAGATTTTGACCCTTACAATCTCCCCCTTTGTAAACGAGTTGAATTACTTAGTTTGTAAGAATCTGAGCAGCAAAGTGCATCATCCTTTGTATCTCCGAGTACCAGGTTAAAACCTTCCTTAACTCCTTCTCGTCACCTTCATTGTTTTTCGTGCAATTGTTCATACGAACTATAAAGTTCGTATATTGCGACGTTGTATACCTTTCGATCTCAACAACTTGAAAGAGAAACCTCTTAGCCTTCCCCTTTGTATCCTTCCCAGCAAAAACTAAACCAAATGGTTTCAAACATATCTCTCCATCCGCATACTTCTTTAACTCAGCTTGTGACTTCGAAGGTTCCATAGCTACTTCCACCTTCCTTCCAAAACCCGATGCCAACTCTTCGCCAGTCAATGCCAAACAGTCATAGTAATTATCAATGAATATTTTGATGTGTGCTAGACCAATTCGAAAAAGATTTGGATCTGTTTCCTTCAGCTGAGTTTCTTCCATATCTTTTAAAAGCAATGCAACTTGAATAAGATCATTCAAGTTCATTAAAGGGAAGTCTGCAACACTGAAGTCGAATGGTTTATTGTTTGCACGAACAACAAAATACTTGAAATTTTGTATCATGTTTTCGAACATAACATCCTTCTTAATAGAAGTAACTTTCTTGATCTTGATCAGGGACCATACTTCATCTTGATCTTTTCCAAGTACAACATGAAAATGAATTTTCATGTGTGTATAATCATCTGGGTTCTTGAACTTCTCACTGAATTTGTATTGTGCAGTCATAAATATCATTTCATTGATCGGAAAGTCCAACTGACTAAAATCCGTGTTAGCAATCGAATAACTCTTTCTTGGTTTCTTCTCGAAAGCATATATATGATTGAATGCAACTCTCGATTCGATTTATTCATACGAATAAAGCTTCTTGGGATCACCTTTGTCTATACCAGGTGGATCATTTTCCCTTAACCTCAAAATACTTTGAATATGCCTCTGAAGTTCGATTTCAGCCTCAAGTTCTTCTCTTTTTTCTTCTTTTGACTTTTCGATTAAAACACCTTTCCCTCTATCTTTCAAAGGATTCAGTTTTGTAGAACTTGAACCAACCACCTCTGCAGCCGAACCAATCACAATCCCTTTCGGTTTCATAATCGGTTTTGAGGTTATGACACTTGTTGAGATGGGGTCAGACTTCATTGGGATTGAAACAGAGATTTGTGTAGAAATCACCTTTCCAAAAACTTTCAAATCTTCATTTTTCTTTTTCTCACCTTCTCCCTTTTTATTCACATTCGTCCCTTTGATCACTTTCGTTCTCCCCCTTGCACCCCTGTGCAACAGGTAGGGGATTCTGTGGAAACATTTGAGCAAACTTCAATATGGAAGCAACAGCCTTCTGAATGACTTGATCAACCACATTCAGCTTCTGATTAAGGAACTCAGGAGTTAAAAAGGACTGTTGAGCAGGCTTTGATACAACATTTTTCAAGTCAGCAAGTAACTCGACCAACTTCGCAAACTGATCCTTGTCTTTAGTGGCTTTAGATTCAAACTACAGCATAGTGTCTTGAAAAGTCTTGATAAAATTTGTAACTATCCCAAGAATTAGATCGACCTTCTCTTTAATTGAATTGCATTGAGAATGCATATTATGAATCTCCTGAGAGACTTCCTTCTTCAACTCTTCCAGTTTCAAGTTGACATCTTCTTGAACCTTTTTAACATCTTTTACGAAAATAACATGATGTTCCTTCGCAATAGATTTCAATTCCTTTGAAGCTCCTTCAAAGTTCCCTCCTTGAGTCTTTATTCGATTTTCATTATTATGATCAGATTTATCTATCTTTTCAAGAAGTCTTCGTTCATTAGCTTTTAACATAACATCTACTTCAATACCCGAAACTAAGTGTTTTGCTCCAGAATCAGCTTGGGACTGAAGAATAGAGTTTAACTTCCTGTTCAACATTTTAAACTGCTTTCCTGACATTAACATATGATCAGAAATCTCCTCCTCTTCCGAATAAAAATGCAATTCATCGAATGTTCCTCCGAAACCTCTGCCTTCTGTTTCATCATCGGAATGAGGTTTGTGTGTTTCTATGGATTGGGATGGAAAAAGAGTAGTGATAGGCTGTTGAGGGATAGTTTTGAACAATGGAGATGAAGTAGAAGTAGATATGGGTGGAATGATTAGTGGTAATGAAACAAAAGAAGTAGAACTGGTGGGTGATAATGAAGAAGAAAGAATAATAGGCTGTGAAATATCAACACTCATTGTAACATTTTCTCCCGTATTAGATATGTTGGCAGTGATGTTAGAAATAGGAACCTCCTCATGAATTGACTTGTTTACCACTATTTCGAGTGGAATAGTTGATGTAAGTGAAATGGTAGAAGCATCTGAATGTAAAGAAGTTATGGGAGTAGAGGTTACCATAGGAGATTTTGAAACCAAAGGAGTATCAGGAACAACTTCGTTCTCCAAGGAATCATCTCTTATTACACATTTTCGCTTGATCCGTTTCGCTGTGATATGCTTCGCAACATCTTGAGCACGTCTCTTTTTGGACAACGGAGAAATAGGAGCAGGAATTTCATGGATTACAACTCCTTTGCGGTTAACTTGAGTCTTAAGAACCATCTGAGGTTCATCAGATGAAGTTCGTTTAGAAGATATTTGGCTAAAACGTTTAAGAACGCCTGATTTTGGAGGAACAACTTCCTTTGAAGGTTGATCTTCAGTCTCTTCTACCTTCTTCTGATCATCACCCTTGACTTTCTTGGGTGAAGATTTTGACTTTGGAGATGTTACTTCATCACCCTCAGACTTCTTCTTCTTCGATGGCTTTGAAGAACCTACTTCGACTTCAAGTAACACCCCAGTTGCCACATCTGGGTTTACATTCTTCAGATACTTCACAAGAATCTTGTGAGTAGGATTCACCTTCTTGAGCATTGCATCAACAATGCGTGCAACACTTGTAAATAAAGTCTCATCATCTATGACTGTCTTTGGGAACTGATACTTTGTGAATTCAACACTATCCTCACCCTCAGGGACTTGAATTCCCTCTTTATCATATAAATTTTCAAAGATTAAACTCCCGTATCTAGCACAAGAAATACCCTTAGCCACACTTGTTCTTACCAAACTTTTCGTGAACTCCTCTCATAACTGAGTAGCATAGTCCACACTCAAGTTGTAATATAACCCCATTACCATTACATAGACCTCTAGTCTTCCCTTGTCAAGACCCACACTTTTTCCTGTTAAACATCAGAGGAAAATTCCAAACAAGAAATTCCAAATACAGGGAAGCCCATACTTTTTGAAATCGCTTATCTTTCGAGTGGTGGCAGGTGACCCATCTCGTTGAACATATGTATGATTTGAGGGTTTGTAGGTTTGAGGAATGGTGGTGAATTGGGAATCTCCAAAAACTGAGAAAACATCTTCCTGGTGAGACGAATACGTTTCTCATTTACCAAGTTAAATGTAATGATATATGTGGCTTTGTTGTATGTTGCATTAGAAGCAGCCTTGGACAACCAAGAGATTGGGACTGCGAAGGAGTTGAACATCGTAGTAACCAAACCAGATCTCTTCAAGACAACGATCAACATTTTGAGTTCTTTTGGATACAACGATACATTGGATTCAACCTCATAGTTTGAGCTTTGAATCTTCGTCATCGGTTGAGAAGCAACCTCTTCAGTGTTTGAAGTTAAAGCAGCAGCCATTGTTGAGTGGTTTGAAAGCTTTGAGAGAATTGGGGATTTTTCAATTTTTAGAAATTTTGAATGCATAATGAGCAATTGAAAAGAAATTTCCTTTTATATGTAACTCCAATATAAGATGAACCCTTTTTCATTATGATCATGTCACGCTCGCCTTGAATTACGTGTTTGTAGCCGTTATTGTAGCCATGTCAGATACAGTTCCTTGAAACTAGGACCAAGTTTCCAAACGGTTACATTTAGACTGTTCGTGAGTACTTGTGGATAAGATCAAACCCTTCGGATTAAAGGTTGGGCTCTTTCGGTTCTGGTCTCATGCCTTCCAAACAACCGTTCACCTAATCAATCGGCTACCAAATTCTTCCCTAGAATTTCGATCTCCATACAAAAAACTACACAACACCCATCCAAGATATCAAAAACTCAAATCCTTCGGTTGCCTATGCTTCCCGTGGTTGCAGCCTTATGCACCCTCAAAACTTCACCCGAGATCTACTAGATGTATTTTCTTAGGATACTCATCCTCCAAATCAGCCTACAAATGCTTTGACCTACTCACCTCCAAACTCTACCATTCCCGTCATGTTGAATTTATTGAGCATGAGTTTCCCTATTCCACCGATAAACCTACTACCACACCACCTACAGTACATATTTCATTCCACCTATCCCTCAACATAATCCCAACCTAAACCGAGCCTTACATACTACACCAACCTTACTCCCCAGTGAACCACAACATCAGCCTACCCAAACTGCAACCTCCTTGTCTACTCCTAACGAGGTGGCAGAACCATCCTCACCAGCAACTCCCACCACACATAATCAACCCATCACCCCTGCCTCTTCAGCCCCATCTACACCCCAAATATATCCATCTCCTATCTCACGAACTGGTCCTTTTCCACCACCCAGAAATCGGAAAAAATCCAAATATTACAATGCAAACCTTATAAACACCACTACTCTTCACCCAATTCCCTCTACTATTGAACCATCTACCCACACCCAAGCTCTCAAAGACCCTACATGGCATCATGCCATGGACCTTGAATTCAATTCCCTCCTCAATAATCACACTTCAGAACTTGTACCTCCTACCACTACCAAACCCATCGGATGCAAATGGGTTTTTCGAGTCAAACGCACACCTGATGGCTCCATTGATAAATATAAAGCTTTTCTTGTTGCCAAGGGCTTTCATCAACAATTCGGAAAGGATTACTTTGACACCTTCAGCCCGGTCACCAAACCAGTCACCATCCGTACCATTCTTTCCATCGCCTTATCCAAGAACTGGCCACTTTGCCAACTTGACATAAACAATGCATTCCTTCAAGGAACTCTCCATGAAGAAGTTTTCATGGCCCAACCTCCAGGCTACAACCACCCTGATTTTCCAAATCACATTTGTAGATTAAAAATATCAATATATGGTCTAAAGCAAACACCTAGAGCTTGGTACATTGAACTCACCAACTTCCTACTTCAATTTGGTTTCAACAAATCCTTTGCTGATGCATCTCTTTTTATCTACAATAAATCCAATGTCACTTGTTACTTTCTAGTCTATGTTGATAATATCGTCCTCACCACTAACAACAATGCCTTCCTCACTCACTTCATTTAAGCCTTAAGCAATAAGTTTTCTCTCAAAGATCTCGGTACACTCCATCATTTTCTCAGAGTTGAAGTCATTCCTACACCCACTGGTCTCTTTCTCTCTCAACATAGACACATCCAAGATATTCTCACCAACTTTCATATGGAAGGTGCCAAAGACGTATCTACTCCCCTCAGTGCCTCTGAGCCCCTAACCCTTCATGATTCCACCCCTACAGTTGACCATACCCCTTACCAAAAATTAGTTGGTTCACTACAATATCTTGCATTCACTCATCCAGACATCTCTTTTGCAATCAACAAACTATCTCAATTCATGCACAATCCTTGCCAATCTCACTGGCAGGCCCTAAAGCGTCTCCTTCGGTACCTCAAAGGTACCATCTCTTTCGGTCTATTCCTAAAATGTTAATCTCCTCTCTCTCTCTCTCTCTCTCTCAGATTCTGACTTGGGTGGCGTGAATGATGCTGGACGATCTACAACTACTTATATATTGTACTTGGGTTCTAATATTATCTCTTGGTGATCTACTAGACAGAAATCTGTTTCTCGATCCTCTACAGAAGCGGAATACAAGGCACTTGCAAATGCCTTTGCAGAACTAGTTTGGTTACAAAACTTACTTCACGAACTAGAGATTCCAATCAATGAACCTCCCACACTTTTTTGTGACAATACAGGTGCCACTTATGTATGTGCTAACCCGGTGTACCACTCTTGCATGAAACATGTTGCACTAGACTACCACATTGTCCCGGAACAAGTAACAGTTTGGCATCTCCGTGTACTTCATCTTCATTCTCATGACCAGCTTGCTTATATGCTTACCAAACCGCTGTCTCAAGCTCCGTTTCTTCGAAATAGATCCAAGATTGGTGTCTCCGATGGATCCTCCATCTTGCGGGGGCGTATTATGGATAATGGATCACCCAAATCCATTATGCCAAATACTTTATTATAATCATATTAATCATGTTGTAAATAATTAGTCAAAGATTGTTGTATGTATAGATTAGATCCTATTATATCTCCTGTAGAATAGATCTCAATTGCTATTGTATAATTGCCTATTTAAAGGCACGCATCTAATAGCATTACTTATGCAATCATATCACATTTCCATAACCTTATAGGCATTTAGCTCTGTGGCTAAAGACGACAACCAAATAATCAATGAGGGTGATGTCTTTATAATTAAAGGGCTGGCATGGTGTGATGTGAGAGGTTAGGCTTGAATCCCCATCTTAACCGCCATATCAATAGCAATTTGTTGATCACCTACAAAAACTTGAGAAATAATTTTTTTTTTTAAGAAATTGATGGCGAATCAGCTTAAAACAAGATTAGGATAAAATATAAATGGACGTGTAAGATTAAAAACTTTTGTAGTATTAGCTCTACTTTTAAATGTTCTTCCTAGATTTACTTATTTTATGATGGATTCAAACAAACATATATGATAATATGAGTTATGATCTACTTTATGTTTTTAACCAAACTCCAACTTATCATTAAACATATCTGACTATTAATAATAACAGATTTTTCATTCTCCATGCCAAACAAAGACAAAACTAGAGAAAATGCACATTTAAAAGTAGCAAGCTGGTTCTAACACAATTTCCAAATTCAAAACATGTCCATATGCAAGAGTTTTGTATTTATTTTATTTTATTTTTCCCTAAACATGCCTATTCGACCTATCCAACAACATCCAAAACATGCCCATTTGAATTCTTGTTCCGAGCCTTGGACCCGATTTAACCTAAACTCGATGGGCTCATACCCGGCAGACCCGATACATGGTTTTAAGCTAATGGCGAACCCGATGACTGATTGTTTTGAGTAATCTGATTCCAGATTAGGTTTCCGGTTACAAACCTCATCTCTAATTGACACAATATGATATCTTTAATGGTTAACCTCTTTTAATAGTTTTTTCGTTTAAATTAACTAATTTATCACTATCTATCTAAAATGTTTTATAAAAATGCCTCATCCAAAACATCACACCTATGCTCATGCGTCACTACCTGTAATGCATAAAACTGAGTGGGTTAGGCTTGGGAGCCTGGTGAGCACATAGGGTTTTCAACCCACAATAAATAAGTTTATTAATTTCATCAATCAACAATAACCCGATTACCCGTTCCCGTTATCCTCACTTTACGTCCCTAAACACCTATCATAAGGGACCTAGCCTAAGGATCATCATCGGGACGAACACTACTGCTAAGGGGATTCCTCAGCAATAAATGTCCTAATAGGCAACCATGTGGGGGATGGAGTACACCGGTGAACACATCGTTCACAACACCTACAGGTTGCGAGCCTGCTAGTGTTCCACTGGACTGTCTAGAAGAGTCCGTGGTCGTCATCTATACTCCGCTAGATGACTGGATCAACAACAACAACATCGAGGCCTCTCATCATTTTATCACACATCACCTATTACATCTACCCATGTTTTACCCCAACATTTTCGTAGATATAAAATACATATACAGTTTAAATCATTGAAAACATGTATAACAACGTTCATCTAACGTAGATAGCAAGTATTCAGATAATATGCACACATAGCACGTAATTTATATAAAATACTTCATATCTATGTGTAAGCTGAAACTAACTATGCACTCACCGGAAAAAGTGGTGATTCCGAACTCAGACAGCGCTTCGCTTCTTAAAAAGAATTTTTTCTTCGACGAAACCTAGTATTATTACCACTAGAGTTTAGTTTATTATTCGTCGAGACTAATTAATAGTCTAACTATTATTATTATTATTATTATTATATAAGCGTCAAAAAAATACTTATATAACCCATAATAATAGCCCAAGTATTTATTATAAGTTCCTAATAACGTTACTATAATTAAATAAAAGTTATATTAAAAATAGCGTAGGCGTAGCTCACTTACAGCGGGTTTTATAGAAAACCGGGCTTTGCTTGGAGCAGCGTTCCCGAGCCGAAAATCTCTTCTTCTCAGAGCCTTCGAGCACTCCGGGGCTTCCGCCTAGTGCTAGGGAGGTTCCCTAGGCTTTTCGGGGGATTTCGGGGCTAGAGAGAGGTTCTAGAGAGAGAGAGAGAGTAAAGAGAAGAAAGAATGGGAAAGGTGTGAGGAAAATGAGGGTGGGAGAGGTGGTATTTATAGGGTGAAATGTGGCTGAACTTGGTGCCACATGTCACCATCTGGTGGCAAGCCTTGGGGAGAAAGCAATGGCCAAGATTGTGCCACATCACCCATTTTCGCACAGCACACTTCCGACTTCTAAAATCCGTAACTTTTACATACGACCTCCGTTTTTGACGTTCTTTATATCCACGCGTAGGTAATAATAAGATCTACAACTTTCATTTTGACACTGTCAGCTAATTCTCGACCAATCTTAAATTTAACAGTACAAGGAGATTATACTGTTAAACGTCTGCGTAAAATTAATAACTTCTCATTTACGTTGCGTAAGCCAAAAACCGCTCGAACTAAAATTCGAGTTTCAGGCCGTGCACTGCTACGCCGAATCTTAGAAAAATCATAACTTCTTCATACGAAGTCAGATTTGGGCGTTCTTTTTATCGATGTTCTTAGTTTAACATATTCTACGACTTTTGTTTAGATTGCTAAGGCTAAAAAGTCTTCTATCGTTTACGTCTCCCGGTGTCGTGCTGGTTTTGCCGTAAAACTTCGTCGGGCCATAACTTCTTTGTTATAGCTCGGATTTCGACATTCTTTATATGTACGAAAACCTTGAGACATATTCTACAACTTTATGTAGAGATATCGGAATTATCTCACACTTTAATTTTGACGCTCATTTTTATTCTTTATTAATTATACATTTATAATTAAATAATAAACACATAAACACACATAATTCACATAATAGTCGAATATTTCATATTTATTACTTCAAAAAGAGTTACAATAGTTGACCTAGACTATTACATTGACAAAAATGCTTAGCCCTGAAAACCCGGGCGTTACAATTCTCACCCCCTTAGGATGATTCCGTCCCGGAATCATGCATCAGCAAACAGATGTGGATAGCGACTCATCATGCCATCCTCTGTTTCCCAAGTGAGATTCGGCCCATTCGAATGTTTCCATCGGACTAGCACCAAGTCGACCATCTTGCGTCGTAACTTCTTAGTCTTACGATCAATAATTGCCTCAGGCTCTTCGATCAGCCTTTTATTCTCATCCATCCTTAATTCCGAGATTGGAATTATGTCGGGAACATCTCCCATGAATTTCCTCAAATAACACACATGGAAGGTGTTATGAATACCATTGAGTTCTTCGGGCAATTCCAGCTTGTAATCTTGGTTCCCAATCCTCTGAAGAACTTTGAATGGTCCAATAAACCTTGGACTCAACTTTCCTCGTTTCCCGAATCGTATAAGTCCCTTCCACGGTGAGACTTTAAGTAAAACGGAATCCCCAACTTCGAAGGTTATCGGTCGTCTTTTCTTGTCGACATAGCTCTTCTGACGATCCTGAGCTGCTAACATTCTTTCCCTAATCACCTTCAATTTCTCAGCAGTCTCATGGACTATCTCGGGGCCCATAAACTGCTTCTCTCCGGCTTCAAGCCAACAAGACGGTGTACGACACTTCTGCCCATACAAGGCTTGATAAGGAGCCATCTTGATGCTCGAGTGAAAACTATTGTTGTAGGAAAATTCTACCAGAGGTAAGTGCTCGTCCCAATTCCCTTGGAATTCGAGGGTACATGCTTTCAGCATATCTTCCAACGTCTGAATCGTTCTTTCAATCTGACCATCAGTTTGCGGATGGTAAGCAGTACTCAAACACAACTTTGTACCCAACTCCTCTTGTAGACTCCTCCAAAACCTCGATGTGAAACGACTATCACGATCTGACACAATAGTAAGAGGGACACCGTGAAGTCTTACAATTTCCTTCACGTAAGCATTTGCGAGCTTATCCATAGACCACTTCTCGTTGGCTGCTATGAAGTGTGCACTCTTGGTGAAACGATCCACGACTACCCAAATCATGTCGTGACCATTCTTCGTTCTGGGCAGTTTAGTCACAAAATCCATGGTGATGTCTTCCCATTTTCCCATGGGTACAGGTAAGGGTTCTAAACTCCCATACGGTTTTTGATGTTGTGCCTTAACCCTCGCACATGTTACGCACTCAGCCACATACTTCGCAACATCGAGCTTCATCGTCGGCCACCAGTAGTAGGGTTTTAGGTCCCTATACATTTTAGTGCTACCGGGATGAATCGAGTACATGATCTTGTGTGCTTCTTCCATTAGAAGATCTCTTATTCCTCCCGTCTTAGGTACCCAAATTCGATCTTGGAATACCTTCAGTCCTCGACTGTTTGTACTGAACACTAACGTTTTTCCCAAACGTTCTTCCTTTCGGTCATTCTTTTCTAAGGCTTCTTCTTGAGCTTTCCTGATACTTTCCACAATCATCGAGACGACTTCAATTCTTAACGCTCTTGGCCTTTTTCTTTCAAGATTGACTTTCCGACTGAGAGCATCAGCAACAATATTTGCTTTACCTGGGTGGTAAAGTATCTCACAGTCGTAGTCCTTGAGAAGTTCTAGCCAGCGTCGTTGCCTCATGTTCAACTCCTTCTGATTAAAGAGATATTGGAGGCTCTTATGATCAGTGAAGAGCTTGCACTTCGTGCCGTAGAGGTAATGCCTCCATATCTTTAAGGCAAATACTACCGCTGCCAACTCCAGATCATGAGTGGGGTAGTTCTTTTCGTGCTCTTTCAATTGTTGAGATGCGTATGCTATCACCTTTTCTCATTGGGTCAGAACACAACCCAACCCGACTCCAGATGCATCACTATAAACTGCGAAATCTTCGACTCCATCGGGTAGAGAAAGTATCGGTGCTTCACATAACTTCTTTTTTAGCTTCTCGAACGCCTCATCGTGTTTCTCACTCCATGTATACGTAGCTCCTTTATGGGTCAAAGCTGTTAATGGAGCAGCTATCAAAGAAAAGCCTTGGATAAATCGTCGGTAATATCCGGCTAATCCTAGAAAGCTTCGAATCTCCGTGGGACTCTTCGGACGTTCCCACTTCATTACAGCCTCGATCTTGGCGGGGTCAACCATTATTCCCTCCTGGTTAACAACATGACCCAAGAATTGGACTTCCCGTATCCAAAAGTCGCATTTGGAGAACTTTGCAAAAAGCTTCTCCTTCTTTAACACCTCCAACACTTCTCGTAGATGCTTGCCATGCTCCTCTTGGCTTTTCGAGTAAATGAGAATGTCGTCGATGAACACTATCACAGATTTATCGAGGAATGGTTTACAAACCCTATTCATCAAATCCATGAATGCTGCGGGAGCATTGGTTAGTCCGAATGACATAACCAAGAACTCGTAGTGTCCATATCTTGTTCTGAATGCAGTCTTCTCAATATCCTTCTCTTTCACCTTCAACTGATGATATCCTGACCTAAGATCGATCTTTGAGAAGTAGCTCGAACCTTGCAGCTGATCGAATAGATCATCAATCCTCGGCAATGGATACTTGTTCTTCACCGTTGCCTTATTCAACTCTCGGTAGTCTATGCACATCCTCATGCTTCCGTCCTTCTTCTTCACGAATAACACCGGAGCTCCCCAGGGTGATGAACTAGGTCGAATGAAACCGCTGTCCAACAGCTCCTGAAGTTGCGTCATGAGCTCCTTCATCTCCGTCGGTGCTAATCGGTAAGGTGCCTTTGCTAACGGTGTTGTTCCTGGTAATAAGTCTATACGAAATTCTACTTGCCTATCAGGTGGTAATCCGGGAAGATCTTTGGGAAAGACTTCCGGATAATCGCACACAACCGGTATATTCTGCACCTCTTTCTTTTCTTTCTTAGCATCGATTACGAATGCCAAGTACGATGCACATCCCTTGGACAAACATTTCTTGGCTTTCATCAAGGAGATGATTCCAGAACTCACTCTGCGTTTGTCCCCGTACACCATAAATGATTCCTTTCCGGGTGGGTTTATCCTAACTATCTTCTTTCGGCATAATATCTCGGCATCGTTGGCGCTAAGCCAATCCATACCCAAAACGATGTCGAAACCGTTTAACTCTATGGGTAATAGTTCCTCCTGGAATTCGTTTCCGTTTAGGTCAATGACGATGTTCCTAATACGATTACTAACAGGTACGAATTTGCCACTGGCAACTTCTACAATTAGGGCGTTATCAAGTTTTTCTACAGGTAATGCTAATTTCGCACTAAATTTATGCGACACAAAGGAGTAGTTGGCTCCGGAATCAAACAGTATATTTGCAGGCAAACCATTTACAAGAAAGGTACCTGAAGCGACGTCTGCTGTCTCCTTTGCAGCCTTGAGCGTCATCTGGAAGGCTCTCGCCTTCGGCTTTGGTGGTATGTTGGGTCTTCCTGCCTCCTTCTTCTTCCGGCAGTCCTTCAAAATGTGCCCTTCTTCATTACACCCATAACAGGCCTTCTGGTTAAGGGTGCATTCATTGGCATAGTGCCCAGGCTTTCCGCATTTGTAACAAGTGACCCCTCCATCACACTTCCCAAAGTGCTTCTTCTTGCACTTGTCACACCACTTTGCTTCTGATCCTCCTCCTCTCGAACCAGGTTTCGAGAATCTACTCTTCTTGTTGGACTTCGAGGATCCATTGAACTTCCGTTTCTCACCGACCTCAGCCCTTTCCAGACCTCTTTCCTTTTGTTGGGTCTCCACATTCTTAGCTGCTCGAACAGCTGATTTCAGAGTGGTTGCCATCTTGACTGTTGGGCCAAAGTCAGTCGGCAGTCCGTTTGCGAATTTCTCAATTTTAGAAAGTTCGGTTGGCACTAGGTATGGAAACAACTTCATCTTTTCCGTAAATGCAGCAGCATAGTCATCGATGCTCATTCTCCCCTTCTTCAAATTTTGGAACTCATTGTTCAGATCAATCAGGTCTATCTCTGAACAGTAATGCGCCTTTAGTTGTTCCAAGAACTCATCCCATGACATTTTCAGGGCTTTTCCTCGTGGCATCGTATCTGCCAATAGCTTCCACCAACTCAAGACTCCAGTTTTCAATTGTCTCATAGCGAAGACAGTCTTCTGGTTTTCGTTGCAGTCGCAGCTCTCAAACACCATCTCCATCTCGGAGATCCAGTCCATAATCTCAACAGCCTTTGGGCTTCCTGAGAGACTTGGTGGTTTTGCACCCAAGAAATTTTTGTACATCCGCCCATCCTTGTTGTTTCATCCTTCTGGGCCATCCCTTTGTTCACCTTGAGTCCCTATTTGACTCACTTGACGGCTATAGTTCCCTTCCTCAGATGGCTTGGGAACTGGCTCCGTCGGTTCAACATGTATGGTAGGTTCGTCTCTATTCTCGCAGAGCATCCGTCTCATTTCTTCCTTTTGTTCAGCTAGCATAGCCTGAATCATGGCTTGAACTCCAGCCATGGTAACTGGCTCAGGTGCAACTTCTTCAACAATAGGTATTTGCTGAACTACTGGGGGTTGGTTCCTACCTCCATTTGCGTTCACGTTTCCGCTACGGGTCCTTGCCATCATGATCTATACACCGAATAAGGTGAATTCAGATCTTTATTTAGGAGAGACGTTTTAAATCGTCCTTATCACTCCGAAACGTTTACATGCTAGTTCTAATATCGTAGTCGTACATTTAGAATCCTAAACACATAAGGTTTCCAGATCCAGTCGGCAACACACCATAGATCCGAACAAAATAACGGCATATCATGCATAAATCATTTAGCACATAAAAGCATTTCAGGCACAATTCCTAAAATAAGCAAGTACTCACATAGGCCGCTCTGTCATTGTCTGATTTTTGGTTGTCTGATCACACTCGAAATTATGTATCTACTTATCATCTTTTTGCCCCTGCTCGGTAGTTCCGTAGCAGGTTTTTTCGGACGTTTTCTAGGATCAGAAGGAAGCGCTATAATGACCACTACCTCACAATCATCGCTTAGCATTCTAAGTTTAAGTCTAGAAATCATACAAATTGCTAGTTCGCTTAAACTAATGCTCTGATACCAACTGTGACATCCCTAAAATCACGGCCAGAAAAGACCGGTTTTGTTTATACTTTATTTCAAAATCAGAGTTATCTTTTAATAAAAGGGTTGCAGAATTTGTCCCAAAACAATAATATGATAAAGATTTATCAAAAGCATTTCCATAGAAATGTATTTCATTAAAAGACTCGGGATGTCATGTTCGTACAGATCAAAAGTATAAACAGTACAATATAAGCCTTACTACATTATTTCATATCCACAGGCCTATATCCGTAATCCCTCGTCCAAAACATCACACCTATGCTCATGCGCCACTACCTGTAATGCATAAAACTGAGTGGGTTAGGCTTGGGAGCCTGGTGAGCACATAGGGTTTTCAACCCACAATAAATAAGTTTATTAATTTCATCAATCAACAATAACCCGATTACCCGTTCCCGTTATCCTCACTTTACGTCCCTAAACACCTATCATAAGGGACCTAGCCTAAGGATCATCATCGGGACGAACACTACTGCTAAGGGGATTCCTCAGCAATAAATGTCCTAATAGGAAACCATGTGGGGGATGGAGTACACCGGTGAACACATCGTTCACAGCACCTACAGGTTGCGAGCCTGCTAGTGTTCCACTGGAATGTATAGAAGAGTCCGTGGTCGTCATCTATACTCCGCTAGATGACTGGATCAACAACAACAACATCGAGGCCTCTCATCATTTTATCACACATCACCTATTACATCTACCCATGTTTTACCCCAACATTTTCGTAGATATAAAATACATATACAGTTTAAATCATTGAAAACATGTATAACAACGTTCATCTCACGGAGATAGCAAGTATTCAGATAATATGCACACATAGCACGTAATTTATATAAAATACTTCATATCTATGTGTAAGCTGAAAGTAATTATGCACTCACCGGAAATTTCAATGATGTTCATTTCACAACTCCAAATCCTTATGATAAATGTAAGAATGCCAAATTCCTACCATTTACCGAAATTTGTTAGATTCTAAACTTATATGTGTTGATGCTCTTGTAATGACTATGCACAAAAGTCACAAAGATTTGGTAATAGACATTACAAAGTATTCCAATAGAGAGCAATTCCATGGAAATAAAGTTTCATATTCAAAGTAAATTCCTTTGAATATCCATCTTGCATTAAGTTTTCTAATCTTACACATATTTAAAGAATAATTTTCACATATGGAAACATTTCCATATTCCAATTTTAATTGTAACTTCAGAATAAGAGTTGCCTCTTTTTAGAATATGTCAATATGGTCATTTCCAAAATTTACACTATACATCCAACTATCCATGAACAATCAATCTTTGGTAAGCCTCAGATTGTCCTCAACAATTGCTTAAACATTTTAGTAAGATACAGTTGTGGTCCTTTTTTCCTTTTAATGCCCTTGGCATTTGGAAATTTCAAAACACATATAAACATTATAGCATATATAATCGATCCTATACCCGAAGTATATGGGATACGATTCATAATGTCTCACATAAAGATATGATCCTAGACCAGTCTTTTGCTATAGTTTTTTCTATTATCCATGCTCTCAAAATTCAAACTATGAAGAGGGATACCGTAATCATAATTGAATATTGGGAGCGCAATTAATATTTCCATATATTGAATTTCCTTATGTTGAACCATTTCAACATAACATTCACATATATACTTGACTAAATTTGATTAAAATCTCAATCAAAGCTTTTAGATTTGGGATGAAGTATAATTTCCTCTTCCTTAATTATAGCAAAACAACTTTTCAAACCTTTGTAGTTGAATTGTATTTGATGTGACATCCCCAAAATCACGGCCAGAAAATACCGGTTTTGTTTATACTTTATTTCAAAATCAGAGTTATCTTTTAATAAAAGGGTTGCGGAATTTGTCCCAAAACAATAATATGATAAAGATTTATCAAAAGCATTTCCATAGAAATGTATTTCATTAAAAGACTCGGGATGTCATGTTTGTACAGATTAAAAGTATAAACAGTACAATATAAGCCTTACTACATTATTTCATATCTACAGGCCTATATCCGTAATCCCTCGTCCAAAACATCACACCTATGCTCATGCGCCACTACCTGTAATGCATAAAACTGAGTGGTTCAGGCTTGGGAGCCTGGTGAGCACATAGGGTTTTCAACCCACAATAAATAAGTTTATTAATTTCATCAATCAACAATAACTTGATTACCCGTTCCGGTTATCCTCACTTTACGTCCCTAAACACCTATCATAAGGGACCTAGCCTAAGGATCATCATCGGGACGAACACTACTGCTAAGGGGATTCCTCAGCAATAAATGTCCTAATAGGCAACCATGTGGGGGATGGAGTACACCGGTGAACACATCGTTCACAACACCTACAGGTTGCGAGCCTGCTAGTGTTCCACTGGACTGTCTAGAAGAGTCCGTGGTCGTCATCTATACTCCGCTAGATGACTGGATCAACAACAACAACATCGAGGCCTCTCATCATTTTATCACACATCACCTATTACATCTACCCATGTTTTACCCCAACATTTTCGTAGATATAAAATACATATACAGTTTAAATCATTGAAAACATGTATAACAACGTTCATCTAACGTAGATAGCAAGTATTCAGATAATATGCACACATAGCACGTAATTTATATAAAATACTTCATATCTATGTGTAAGCTGAAAGTAATTATGCACTCACCGGAAAAAGTGGTGATTCCGAACTCAGACAGCGCTTCGCTTCTTAAAAAGAATTTTTTCTTCGACGAAACCTACTATTATTACCACTAGAGTTTAGTTTATTATTCATCGAGACTAATTAATAGTCTAGCTATTATTATTATTATTATATAAGCGTCAAAAAAATACTTATATAACCCATAATAATAGCCCAAGTATTTATTATAAGTTCCTAATAACGTTACTATAATTAAATAAAAGTTATATTAAAAATAGCGTAGGCGTAGCTCACTTACAGCGGGTTTTATAGAAAACCGGGCTTTGCTTGGAGCAGCATTCCCGAGCTGAAAAGCTCTTCTTCTCAGAGCCTTCGAGCACTCCGGGGCTTCTGCCTCGTGCTAGGGAGGTTCCCTAGGCTTTTCTGGGGATTTCGGGGCTAGAGAGAGGTTCTAGAGAGAGAGAGAGAGAGAGAGTAAAGAGAAGAAAGAATGGGAAAGGTGTAAAGAAAATGAGGGTGGGAGAGGTGGTATTTATAGGGTGAAATGTGGCTAAACTTGGTGCCACATGTCACCATCTGGTGGCAAGCCTTGGGGAG
Source organism: Lactuca saligna (assembly GCF_052625555.1). Classification (NCBI taxonomy): domain Eukaryota; kingdom Viridiplantae; phylum Streptophyta; class Magnoliopsida; order Asterales; family Asteraceae; genus Lactuca; species Lactuca saligna. The sequence goes on along the minus strand of NC_136419.1, from coordinate 70,372,743 downwards.
AAAGCAATGGCCAAGATTGTGCCACATCACCCATTTTCGCACAGCACACTTCCGACTTCTAAGATCCGTAACTTTCACATACGACCTCCGTTTTTGACGTTCTTTATATCCACGCGTAGGTAATAATAAGATCTACAACTTTCATTTTGACACCGTCAGCTAATTCTCGACCGATCTTAAATTTAACAGTACAAGGAGATTATACTGTTAAACGTCTGCGTAAAATTAATAACTTCTACATACGGACTCTGTTTTTGTCTGTCTTTTTACCGTTGATTTCCTATTAATGAGATCTTCAACTCTCATTTACGTTGTGTAAGCCAAAAACCGCTCGAACTAAAATTCGAGTTTCAGACCGTGCACTGCTAATAGAAAAATCATAACTTCTTCATACGAAGTCAGATTTGGGCGTTCTTTTTATCGATGTTCTTAGTTTGATATATTCTACGACTTTTGTTTAGATTGCTAAGGCTAAAAAGTCTTCTTTCGTAAATTCACTATTTACGTCTCCCGGTGTCGTGCCGGTTTTGCCGTAAAACTTCGGCGGGCCATAACTTCTTCGTTATAGCTCGGATTTCGGCATTCTTTATATGTACGGAAACCTTGAGACATATTCTACAACTTTATGTAGAGATATCGGGATTATCTCACACTTTAATTTTGACGCTCATTTTTATTCTTTATTAATTATACATTTATAATTAAATAATAAACACATAAACACACATAATTCACATAATACTCAAATATTTCATATTTATTACTTCAAAAAGAGTTACAATAGTTGATCTAGACTATTACATTGACAAAAATGCTTAGCCCTGAAAACCCGGGCGTTACATTTGACAAATCGATTAAGAACAAGAACAATCAATGTAATGAACTTAGAAAGTAAATAAGACTTTGTAGTTTGTATTACTCTCAATAAGCTCGATTACAAAAACAGATAACAAAGTTGGAAAAACGTGTATCTTTAAATCTAAGCTTAGTCCCTATTTATAAGGAAACAGAGAGTACAAAAAATACTAAGTCTAAGACTATTAATAGAGAGTACAAAACTCGTATCTTTAAATCTAAGCTTCGTAAGAAAGTGACTTAGCAAATATGTTACATACGAAATAGATAAACACAATTCGACTCTTTACAAGATTTTGACCCTTACAATCTCCCCCTTTGTAAACGAGTTGAATTACTTAGTTTGTAAGAATCTGAGCAGCAAAGTGCATCATCCTTTGTATCTCCGAGTACCAGGTTAAAACCTTCCTTAACTCCTTCTCGTCACCTTCATTGTTTTTCGTGCAATTGTTCATACGAACTATAAAGTTCGTATATTGCGACGTTGTATACCTTTCGATCTCAACAACTTGAAAGAGAAACCTCTTAGTCTTCCCCTTTGTATCCTTCCCAGCAAAAACTAAACCAAATGGTTTCAAACATATCTCTCCATCCGCATACTTCTTTAACTCAGCTTGTGACTTCGAAGGTTCCATAGCTACTTCCACCTTCCTTCCAAAACCCGATGCCAACTCTTCGTCAGTCAATGCCAAACAGTCATAGTAATTATCAATGAATATTTTGATGTGTGCTAGACCAATTCGAAAAAGATTTGGATCTGTTTCCTTCAGCTGAGTTTCTTCCATATCTTTTAAAAGCAATGCAACTTGAATAAGATCATTCAAGTTCATTAAAGGGAAGTCTGCAACACTGAAGTCGAATGGTTTATTGTTTGCACGAACAACAAAATACCTGAAATTTTGTATCATGTTTTCGAACATAACATCCTTCTTAATAGAAGTAACTTTCTTGATCTTGATCAGGGACCATACTTCATCTTGATCTTTTCCAAGTACAACATGAAAATGAATTTTCATGTGTGTATAATCATCTGGGTTCTTGAACTTCTCACTGAATTTGTATTGTGCAGTCATAAATATCATTTCATTGATCGGAAAGTCCAACTGACTAAAATCCGTGTTAGCAATCGAATAACTCTTTCTTGGTTTCTTCTCGAAAGCATATATATGATTGAATGCAACTCTCGATTCGATTTATTCATACGAATAAAGCTTCTTGGGATCACCTTTGTCTATATTAGGTGGATCATTTTCCCTTAACCTCAAAATACTTTGAATATGCCTCTGAAGTTCGATTTCAGCCTCAAGTTCTTCTCTCTTTTCTTCTTTTGACTTTTCGATTAAAACACCTTTCCCTCTATCTTTCAAAGGATTCAGTTTTGTAGAACTTGAACCAACCACCTCTGCAGCCGAACCAATCACAATCCCTTTCGGTTTCATAATCGGTTTTGAGGTTATGACACTTGTTGAGATGGGGTCAGACTTCATTGGGATTGAAACAGAGATTTGTGTAGAAATCACCTTTCCAAAAACTTTCAAATCTTCATTTTTCTTTTTCTCACCTTCTCCCTTTTTATTCACATTCGTCCCTTTGATCACTTTCGTTCTCCCCCTTGCACCCCTGTGCAACAGGTAGGGGATTCTGTGGAAACATTTGAGCAAACTTCAATATGGAAGCAACAGCCTTCTGAATGACTTGATCAACCACATTCAGCTTCTGATTAAGGAACTCATGAGTTAAAAAGGACTGTTGAGCAGGCTTTGATACAACATTTTTCAAGTCAGCAAGTAACTCGACCAACTTCGCAAACTGATCCTTGTCTTTAGTGGCTTTAGATTCAAACTACAGCATAGTGTCTTGAAAAGTCTTGATAAAATTTGTAACTATCCCAAGAATTAGATCGACCTTCTCTTTAATTGAATTGCATTGAGAATGCATATTATGAAACTTCCTTCTTCAACTCTTCCAGTTTCAAGTTGACATCTTCTTGAACCTTTTTAACATCTTTTACGAAAATAACATGATGTTCCTTCGCAATAGATTTCAATTCCTTCGAAGCTCCTTCAAAGTTCCCTCCTTGAGTCTTTATTCGATTTTCATTATTATGATTAGATTTATCTATCTTTTCAAGAAGTCTTCGTTCATTAGCTTTTAACATAACATCTACTTCAATACCCGAAACTAAGTGTTTTGCTCCAGAATCAGCTTGGGACTGAAGAATAGAGTTTAACTTCCTGTTCAACATTTTAAACTGCTTTCCTGACATTAACATATGATCAGAAATCTCCTCCTCTTCCGAATAAAAATGCAATTCATCGAATGTTCCTCCGAAACCTCTGTCTTCTGTTTCATCATCGGAATGAGGTTTGTGTGTTTCTATGGATTGGGATGGAAAAAGAGTAGTGATAGGCTGTTGAGGGATAGTTTTGAACAATGGAGATGAAGTAGAAGTAGATATGGGTGGAATGATTAGTGGTAATGAAACAAACGAAGTAGAACTGGTGGGTGATAATGAAGAAGAAAGAATAATAGGCTGTGAAATATCAACACTCATTGTAACATTTTCTCCCGTATTAGATATGTTGGCAGTGATGTTAGAAATAGGAACCTCCTCATGAATTGACTTGTTTACCACTATTTCGAGTGGAATAGTTGATGTAAGTGAAATGGTAGAAGCATCTGAATGTAAAGAAGTTATGGGAGTAGAGGTTACCATAGGAGATTTTGAAACCAAAGGAGTATCAGGAACAACTTCGTTCTCCAAGGAATCATCTCTTATTACACATTTTCGCTTGATCCGTTTCGCTGTGATATGCTTCGCAACATCTTGAGCACGTCTCTTTTTGGACAACGGAGAAATAGGAGCAGGAATTTCATGGATTACAACTCCTTTGCGGTTAACTTGAGTCTTAAGAACCATCTGAGGTTCATCAGATGAAGTTCGTTTAGAAGATATTTGGCTAAAACGTTTAAGAACGCCTGATTTTGGAGGAACAACTTCCTTTGAAGGTTGATCTTCAGTCTCTTCTACCTTCTTCTGATCATCACCCTTGACTTTCTTGGGTGAAGATTTTGACTTTGGAGATGTTACTTCATCACCCTCAGACTTCTTCTTCTTCGATGGCTTTGAAGAACCTACTTCGACTTCAAGTAACACCCCAGTTGCCACATCTGGGTTTACATTCTTCAGATACTTCACAAGAATCTTGTGAGTAGGATTCACCTTCTTGAGCATTGCATCAACAATGCGTGCAACACTTGTAAATAAAGTCTCATCATCTATGACTGTCTTTGGGAACTGATACTTTGTGAATTCAACACTATCCTCACCCTCAGGGACTTGAATTCCCTCTTTATCATATAAATTTTCAAAGATTAAACTCCCGTATCTAGCACAAGAAATACCCTTAGCCACACTTGTTCTTACCAAACTTTTCGTGAACTCCTCTCATAACTGAGTAGCATAGTCCACACTCAAGTTGTAATATAACCCCATTACCATTACATAGACCTCTAGTCTTCCCTTGTCAAGACCCACACTTTTTCCTGTTAAACATCAGAGGAAAATTCCAAACAAGAAATTCCAGATACAGGGAAGCCCATACTTTTTGAAATCGCTTATCTTTCGAGTGGTGGCAGGTGACCCATCTCGTTGAACATATGTATGATTTGAGGGTTTGTAGGTTTGAGGAATGGTGGTGAATTGGGAATCTCCAAAAACTGAGAAAACATCTTCCTGGTGAGACGAATACGTTTCTCATTTACCAAGTTAAATGTAATGATATATGTGGCTTTGTTGTATGTTGCATTAGAAGCAGCCTTGGACAACCAAGAGATTGGGACTGCGAAGGAGTTGAACATCGTAGTAGCCAAACCAGATCTCTTCAAGACAACGATCAACATTTTGAGTTCTTTTGGATACAACGATACATTGGATTCAACCTCATAGTTTGAGCTTTGAATCTTCGTCATCGGTTGAGAAGCAACCTCTTCAGTGTTTGAAGTTAAAGCAGCAGCCATTGTTGAGTGGTTTGAAAGCTTTGAGAGAATTGGGGATTTTTCAATTTTTAGGAATTTTGAATGCATAATGAGCAATTGAAAAGAAATTTCCTTTTATATGTAACTCCAATATAAGATGAACCCTTTTTCATTATGATCATGTCACGCTCGCCTTGAATTACGTGTTTGTAGCCGTTATTGTAGCCATGTCAGATACAGTTCCTTGAAACTAGGACCAAGTTTCCAAACGGTTACATTTAGACTGTTCGTGAGTACTTGTGGATAAGATCAAACCCTTCGGATTAAAGGTTGGGCTCTTTCGGTTCTGGTCTCATGCCTTCCAAACAACCGTTCACCTAATCAATCGGCTACCAAATTCTTCCCTAGAATTTCGATCTCCATACAAAAAACTACACAACACCCATCCAAGATATCAAAAACTCAAATCCTTCGGTTGCCTATGCTTCCCGTGGTTGCGGCCTTATGCACCCTCAAAACATCACCCGAGATCTACTAGATGTATTTTCTTAGGATACTCATCCTCCAAATCAGCCTACAAATGCTTTGACCTACTCACCTCCAAACTCTACCATTCCCGTCATGTTGAATTTATTGAGCATGAGTTTCCCTATTCCACCGATAAACCTACTACCACACCACCTACAGTACATATTTCATTCCACCTATCCCTCAACATAATCCCAACCTAAACCGAGCCTTACATACTACACCAACCTTACTCCCCAGTGAACCACAACATCAGCCTACCCAAACTGCAACCTCCTTGTCTACTCCTAACGAGGTGGCAGAACCATCCTCACCAGCAACTCCTACCACACATAATCAACCCATCACCCCTGCCTCTTCAGCCCCATCTACACCCCAAATATATCCATCTCCTATCTCACGAACTGGTCCTTTTCCACCACCCAGAAATCGGAAAAAATCCAAATATTACAATGCAAACCTTATAAACACCACTACTCTTCACCCAATTCCCTCTACTATTGAACCAGCTACCCACACCCAAGCTCTCAAAGACCCTACATGGCATCATGCCATGGACCTTGAATTCAATTCCCTCCTCAATAATCACACTTCAGAACTTGTACCTCCTACCACTACCAAACCCATCGGATGCAAATGGGTTTTTCGAGTCAAACGCACACCTGATGGCTCCATTGATAAATATAAAGCTTTTCTTGTTGCCAAGGGCTTTCATCAACAATTTGGAAAGGATTACTTTGACACCTTCAGCCCGGTCACCAAACCAGTCACCATCCGTACCATTCTTTCCATCGCCTTATCCAATAACTGGCCACTTTGCCAACTTGACATAAACAATGCATTCCTTCAAGGAACTCTCCATGAAGAAGTTTTCATGGCCCAACCTCCAGGCTACAACCACCCTGATTTTCCAAATCACATTTGTAGATTAAAAATATCAATATATGGTCTAAAGCAAACACCTAGAGCTTGGTACATTGAACTCACCAACTTCCTACTTCAATTTGGTTTCAACAAATCCTTTGCTGATGCATCTCTTTTTATCTACAATAAATCCAATGTCACTTGTTACTTTCTAGTCTATGTTGATAATATCGTCCTCACCACTAACAACAATGCCTTCCTCACTCACTTCATTTAAGCCTTAAGCAATAAGTTTTCTCTCAAAGATCTCGGTACACTCCATCATTTTCTCAGAGTTGAAGTCATTCCTACACCCACTGGTCTCTTTCTCTCTCAACATAGACACATCCAAGATATTCTCACCAACTTTCATATGGAAGGTGCCAAAGACGTATCTACTCCCCTCAGTGCCTCTGAGCCCTTAACCCTTCATGATTCCACCCCTACAGTTGACCATACCCCTTACCAAAAATTAGTTGGTTCACTACAATATCTTGCATTCACTCATCCAGACATCTCTTTTGCAATCAACAAACTATCTCAATTCATGCACAATCCTTTCCAATCTCACTGGCAGGCCCTAAAGCGTCTCCTTCGGTACCTCAAAGGTACCATCTCTTTCGGTCTATTCCTAAAATGTTAATCTCCTCTCTCTCTCTCTCTCTCTCTCAGATTCTGACTTGGGTGGCGTGAATGATGCTGGACGATCTACAACTACTTATATATTGTACTTGGGTTCTAATATTATCTCTTGGTGATCTACTAGACAGAAATCTGTTTCTCGATCCTCTACAGAAGCGGAATACAAGGCACTTGCAAATGCCTCTGCAGAACTAGTTTGGTTACAAAATTTACTTCACGAACTAGAGATTCCAATCAATGAACCTCCCACACTTTTTTGTGACAATACAGGTGCCACTTATGTATGTGCTAACCCGGTGTACCACTCTTGCATGAAACATGTTGCACTAGACTACCACATTGTCCCGGAACAAGTAACAGTTGGGCATCTCCGTGTACTTCATCTTCATTCTCATGACCAGCTTGCTTATATGCTTACCAAACCGCTGTCTCAAGCTCCGTTTCTTCGAAATAGATCCAAGATTGGTGTCTCCGATGGATCCTCCATCTTGCGGGGGCGTATTATGGATAATGGATCACCCAAATCCATTATGCCAAATACTTTATTATAATCATATTAATCATGTTGTAAATAATTAGTCAAAGATTGTTGTATGTATAGATTAGATCCTATTATATCTCCTGTAGAATAGATCTCAATTGCTATTGTATAATTGCCTATTTAAAGGCACACATCTAATAGCATTACTTATGCATTCATATCACATTTCCATAACCTTATAGGCATTTAGCTCTGTGGCTAAAGACGACAACCAAATAATCAATGAGGGTGACGTCTTTATAATTAAAGGGCTGGCATGGTGTGATGTGAGAGGTTAGGCTTGAATCCCCATCTTAACCGCCATATCAATAGCAATTTGTTGATCACCTACAAAAACTTGAGAAATAAATTTTTTTTTTTTAAGAAATTGATGGCGAATCAGCTTAAAACAAGATTAGGATAAAATATAAATGGACGTGTAAGATTAAAAACTTTTGTAGTATTAGCTCTACTTTTAAATGTTCTTCCTAGATTTACTTATTTTATGATGGATTCAAACAAACATATATGATAATATGAGTTATGATCTACTTTATGTTTTTAACCAAACTCCAACTTATCATTAAACATATCTGACTATTAATAATAACAGATTTTTCATTCTCCATGCCAAACAAAGACAAAACTAGAGAAAATGCACATTTAAAAGTAGCAAGCTGGTTCTAACACAATTTCCAAATTCAAAACATGCCCATATGCAAGAGTTTTGTATTTATTTTATTTTATTTTTCCCTAAACATGCCTATTCGACCTATCCAACAACATCCAAAACATGCCCATTTGAATTCTTGTTCCGAGCCTTGGACCCGATTTAACCTAAACTCGATGGGCTCATACCCGGCAGACCCGATACATGGTTTTAAGCTAATGGCGAACCCGATGACTGATTGTTTTGAGTAATCTGATTCCAGATTAGGTTTCCGGTTACAAACCTCATCTCTAATTGACACAATATGATATCTTTAATGGTTAACCTCTTTTAATAGTTTTTCGTTTAAATTAACTAATTTATCACTATCTATCTAAAATGTTTTATAAAAATGCCTCATCCAAAACATCACACCTATGCTCATGCGCCACTACCTGTAATGCATAAAACTGAGTGGGTTAGGCTTGGGAGCCTGGTGAGCACATAGGGTTTTCAACCCACAATAAATAAGTTTATTAATTTCATCAATCAACAATAACCCGATTACCCGTTCCCGTTATCCTCACTTTACGTCCCTAAACACCTATCATAAGGGACCTAGCCTAAGGATCATCATCGGGACGAACACTACTGCTAAGGGGATTCCTCAGCAATAAATGTCCTAATAGGAAACCATGTGGGGGATGGAGTACACCGGTGAACACATCGTTCACAGCACCTACGGGTTGCGAGCCTGCTAGTGTTCCACTGGACTGTCTAGAAGAGTCCGTGGTCATCATCTATACTCCGCTAGATGACTGGATCAACAACAGCAACATCGAGGCCTCTCATCATTTTATCACACATCACCTATTACATCTACCCATGTTTTACCCCAACATTTTCGTAGATATAAAATACATATACAGTTTAAATCATTGAAAACATGTATAACAACGTTCATCTAACGTAGATAGCAAGTATTCAGATAATATGCACACATAGCACGTAATTTATATAAAATATTTCATATCTATGTGTAAGCTGAAACTAACTATGCACTCACCGGAAAAAGTGGTGATTCCGAACTCAGACAGCGCTTCGCTTCTTAAAAAGAATTTTTTCTTCGACGAAACCTAGTATTATTACCACTAGAGTTTAGTTTATTATTCATCGAGACTAATTAATAGTCTAGCTATTATTATTATTATTATATAAGCGTCAAAAAAATACTTATATAACCCATAATAATAGCCCAAGTATTTATTATAAGTTCCTAATAACGTTACTATAATTAAATAAAAGTTATATTAAAAATAGCGTAGGCGTAGCTCACTTACAGCGGGTTTTATAGAAAACCGGGCTTTGCTTGGAGCAGCGTTCCCGAGCCGAAAATCTCTTCTTCTCAGAGCCTTCGAGCACTCCGGGGCTTCCGCCTAGTGCTAGGGAGGTTCCCTAGGCTTTTCGGGGGATTTCGGGGCTAGAGAGAGGTTCTAGAGAGAGAGAGAGAGAGTAAAGAGAAGAAAGAATGGGAAAGGTGTGAGGAAAATGAGGGTGGGAGAGGTGGTATTTATAGGGTGAAATGTGGCTGAACTTGGTGCCACATGTCACCATCTGGTGGCAAGCCTTGGGGAGAAAGCAATGGCCAAGATTGTGCCACATCACCCATTTTCGCACAGCACACTTCCGACTTCTAAAATCCGTAACTTTTACATACGACCTCCGTTTTTGACGTTATTTATATCCACGCGTAGGTAATAATAAGATCTACAACTTTCATTTTGACACCGTCAGCTAATTCTCGACCGATCTTAAATTTAACAGTACAAGGAGATTATACTGTTAAACGTCTGCGTAAAATTAATAACTTCTACATACGGACTCTGTTTTTGTCTGTCTTTTTACCGTTGATTTCCTATTAATGAGATCTTCAACTCTCATTTACGTTGCGTAAGCCAAAAACCGCTCGAACTAAAATTCGAGTTTCAGGCCGTGCACTGCTACGCCGAATCTTAGAAAAATCATAACTTCTTCATACGAAGTCAGATTTGGGCGTTCTTTTTATCGATGTTCTTAGTTTAACATATTCTACGACTTTTGTTTAGATTGCTAAGGCTAAAAAGTCTTCTATCGTAAATTCACTATTTACGTCTCCCGGTGTCGTGCCGGTTTTGCCGTAAAACTTCGGCGGGCCGTAACGTCTTCGTTATAGCTCGGATTTCGGCATTCTTTATATGTACGGAAACCTTGAGACATATTCTACAACTTTATGTAGAGATATCGGGATTATCTCACACTTTAATTTTGACGCTCATTTTTATTCTTTATTAATTATACATTTATAATTAAATAATAAACACATAAACACACATAATTCACATAATACTCAAATATTTCATATTTATTACTTCAAAAAGAGTTACAATAGTTGATCTAGACTATTACATTGACAAAAATGCTTAGCCCTGAAAACCCGGGCGTTACATTTGACAAATCGATTAAGAACAAGAACAATCAATGTAATGAACTTAGAAAGTAAATAAGACTTTGTAGTTTGTATTACTCTCAATAAGCTCGATTACAAAAACAGATAACAAAGTTGGAAAAACGTGTATCTTTAAATCTAAGCTTAGTCCCTATTTATAAGGAAACAGAGAGTACAAAAAATACTAAGTCTAAGACTATTAATAGAGAGTACAAAACTCGTATCTTTAAATCTAAGCTTCGTAAGAAAGTGACTTAGCAAATATGTTACATACGAAATAGATAAACACAATTCGACTCTTTACAAGATTTTGACCCTTACAATCTCCCCCTTTGTAAACGAGTTGAATTACTTAGTTTGTAAGAATCTGAGCAGCAAAGTGCATCATCCTTTGTATCTCCGAGTACCAGGTTAAAACCTTCCTTAACTCCTTCTCGTCACCTTCATTGTTTTTCGTGCAATTGTTCATACGAACTATAAAGTTCGTATATTGCGACGTTGTATACCTTTCGATCTCAACAACTTGAAAGAGAAACCTCTTAGTCTTCCCCTTTGTATCCTTCCCAGCAAAAACTAAACCAAATGGTTTCAAACATATCTCTCCATCCGCATACTTCTTTAACTCAGCTTGTGACTTCGAAGGTTCCATAGCTACTTCCACCTTCCTTCCAAAACCCGATGCCAACTCTTCGTCAGTCAATGCCAAACAGTCATAGTAATTATCAATGAATATTTTGATGTGTGCTAGACCAATTCGAAAAAGATTTGGATCTGTTTCCTTCAGCTGAGTTTCTTCCATATCTTTTAAAAGCAATGCAACTTGAATAAGATCATTCAAGTTCATTAAAGGGAAGTCTGCAACACTGAAGTCGAATGGTTTATTGTTTGCACGAACAACAAAATACCTGAAATTTTGTATCATGTTTTCGAACATAACATCCTTCTTAATAGAAGTAACTTTCTTGATCTTGATCAGGGACCATACTTCATCTTGATCTTTTCCAAGTACAACATGAAAATGAATTTTCATGTGTGTATAATCATCTGGGTTCTTGAACTTCTCACTGAATTTGTATTGTGCAGTCATAAATATCATTTCATTGATCGGAAAGTCCAACTGACTAAAATCCGTGTTAGCAATCGAATAACTCTTTCTTGGTTTCTTCTCGAAAGCATATATATGATTGAATGCAACTCTCGATTCGATTTATTCATACGAATAAAGCTTCTTGGGATCACCTTTGTCTATATTAGGTGGATCATTTTCCCTTAACCTCAAAATACTTTGAATATGCCTCTGAAGTTCGATTTCAGCCTCAAGTTCTTCTCTCTTTTCTTCTTTTGACTTTTCGATTAAAACACCTTTCCCTCTATCTTTCAAAGGATTCAGTTTTGTAGAACTTGAACCAACCACCTCTGCAGCCGAACCAATCACAATCCCTTTCGGTTTCATAATCGGTTTTGAGGTTATGACACTTGTTGAGATGGGGTCAGACTTCATTGGGATTGAAACAGAGATTTGTGTAGAAATCACCTTTCCAAAAACTTTCAAATCTTCATTTTTCTTTTTCTCACCTTCTCCCTTTTTATTCACATTCGTCCCTTTGATCACTTTCGTTCTCCCCCTTGCACCCCTGTGCAACAGGTAGGGGATTCTGTGGAAACATTTGAGCAAACTTCAATATGGAAGCAACAGCCTTCTGAATGACTTGATCAACCACATTCAGCTTCTGATTAAGGAACTCATGAGTTAAAAAGGACTGTTGAGCAGGCTTTGATACAACATTTTTCAAGTCAGCAAGTAACTCGACCAACTTCGCAAACTGATCCTTGTCTTTAGTGGCTTTAGATTCAAACTACAGCATAGTGTCTTGAAAAGTCTTGATAAAATTTGTAACTATCCCAAGAATTAGATCGACCTTCTCTTTAATTGAATTGCATTGAGAATGCATATTATGAAACTTCCTTCTTCAACTCTTCCAGTTTCAAGTTGACATCTTCTTGAACCTTTTTAACATCTTTTACGAAAATAACATGATGTTCCTTCGCAATAGATTTCAATTCCTTCGAAGCTCCTTCAAAGTTCCCTCCTTGAGTCTTTATTCGATTTTCATTATTATGATTAGATTTATCTATCTTTTCAAGAAGTCTTCGTTCATTAGCTTTTAACATAACATCTACTTCAATACCCGAAACTAAGTGTTTTGCTCCAGAATCAGCTTGGGACTGAAGAATAGAGTTTAACTTCCTGTTCAACATTTTAAACTGCTTTCCTGACATTAACATATGATCAGAAATCTCCTCCTCTTCCGAATAAAAATGCAATTCATCGAATGTTCCTCCGAAACCTCTGTCTTCTGTTTCATCATCGGAATGAGGTTTGTGTGTTTCTATGGATTGGGATGGAAAAAGAGTAGTGATAGGCTGTTGAGGGATAGTTTTGAACAATGGAGATGAAGTAGAAGTAGATATGGGTGGAATGATTAGTGGTAATGAAACAAACGAAGTAGAACTGGTGGGTGATAATGAAGAAGAAAGAATAATAGGCTGTGAAATATCAACACTCATTGTAACATTTTCTCCCGTATTAGATATGTTGGCAGTGATGTTAGAAATAGGAACCTCCTCATGAATTGACTTGTTTACCACTATTTCGAGTGGAATAGTTGATGTAAGTGAAATGGTAGAAGCATCTGAATGTAAAGAAGTTATGGGAGTAGAGGTTACCATAGGAGATTTTGAAACCAAAGGAGTATCAGGAACAACTTCGTTCTCCAAGGAATCATCTCTTATTACACATTTTCGCTTGATCCGTTTCGCTGTGATATGCTTCGCAACATCTTGAGCACGTCTCTTTTTGGACAACGGAGAAATAGGAGCAGGAATTTCATGGATTACAACTCCTTTGCGGTTAACTTGAGTCTTAAGAACCATCTGAGGTTCATCAGATGAAGTTCGTTTAGAAGATATTTGGCTAAAACGTTTAAGAACGCCTGATTTTGGAGGAACAACTTCCTTTGAAGGTTGATCTTCAGTCTCTTCTACCTTCTTCTGATCATCACCCTTGACTTTCTTGGGTGAAGATTTTGACTTTGGAGATGTTACTTCATCACCCTCAGACTTCTTCTTCTTCGATGGCTTTGAAGAACCTACTTCGACTTCAAGTAACACCCCAGTTGCCACATCTGGGTTTACATTCTTCAGATACTTCACAAGAATCTTGTGAGTAGGATTCACCTTCTTGAGCATTGCATCAACAATGCGTGCAACACTTGTAAATAAAGTCTCATCATCTATGACTGTCTTTGGGAACTGATACTTTGTGAATTCAACACTATCCTCACCCTCAGGGACTTGAATTCCCTCTTTATCATATAAATTTTCAAAGATTAAACTCCCGTATCTAGCACAAGAAATACCCTTAGCCACACTTGTTCTTACCAAACTTTTCGTGAACTCCTCTCATAACTGAGTAGCATAGTCCACACTCAAGTTGTAATATAACCCCATTACCATTACATAGACCTCTAGTCTTCCCTTGTCAAGACCCACACTTTTTCCTGTTAAACATCAGAGGAAAATTCCAAACAAGAAATTCCAGATACAGGGAAGCCCATACTTTTTGAAATCGCTTATCTTTCGAGTGGTGGCAGGTGACCCATCTCGTTGAACATATGTATGATTTGAGGGTTTGTAGGTTTGAGGAATGGTGGTGAATTGGGAATCTCCAAAAACTGAGAAAACATCTTCCTGGTGAGACGAATACGTTTCTCATTTACCAAGTTAAATGTAATGATATATGTGGCTTTGTTGTATGTTGCATTAGAAGCAGCCTTGGACAACCAAGAGATTGGGACTGCGAAGGAGTTGAACATCGTAGTAGCCAAACCAGATCTCTTCAAGACAACGATCAACATTTTGAGTTCTTTTGGATACAACGATACATTGGATTCAACCTCATAGTTTGAGCTTTGAATCTTCGTCATCGGTTGAGAAGCAACCTCTTCAGTGTTTGAAGTTAAAGCAGCAGCCATTGTTGAGTGGTTTGAAAGCTTTGAGAGAATTGGGGATTTTTCAATTTTTAGGAATTTTGAATGCATAATGAGCAATTGAAAAGAAATTTCCTTTTATATGTAACTCCAATATAAGATGAACCCTTTTTCATTATGATCATGTCACGCTCGCCTTGAATTACGTGTTTGTAGCCGTTATTGTAGCCATGTCAGATACAGTTCCTTGAAACTAGGACCAAGTTTCCAAACGGTTACATTTAGACTGTTCGTGAGTACTTGTGGATAAGATCAAACCCTTCGGATTAAAGGTTGGGCTCTTTCGGTTCTGGTCTCATGCCTTCCAAACAACCGTTCACCTAATCAATCGGCTACCAAATTCTTCCCTAGAATTTCGATCTCCATACAAAAAACTACACAACACCCATCCAAGATATCAAAAACTCAAATCCTTCGGTTGCCTATGCTTCCCGTGGTTGCGGCCTTATGCACCCTCAAAACATCACCCGAGATCTACTAGATGTATTTTCTTAGGATACTCATCCTCCAAATCAGCCTACAAATGCTTTGACCTACTCACCTCCAAACTCTACCATTCCCGTCATGTTGAATTTATTGAGCATGAGTTTCCCTATTCCACCGATAAACCTACTACCACACCACCTACAGTACATATTTCATTCCACCTATCCCTCAACATAATCCCAACCTAAACCGAGCCTTACATACTACACCAACCTTACTCCCCAGTGAACCACAACATCAGCCTACCCAAACTGCAACCTCCTTGTCTACTCCTAACGAGGTGGCAGAACCATCCTCACCAGCAACTCCTACCACACATAATCAACCCATCACCCCTGCCTCTTCAGCCCCATCTACACCCCAAATATATCCATCTCCTATCTCACGAACTGGTCCTTTTCCACCACCCAGAAATCGGAAAAAAATCCAAATATTACAATGCAAACCTTATAAACACCACTACTCTTCACCCAATTCCCTCTACTATTGAACCATCTACCCACACCCAAGCTCTCAAAGACCCTACATGGCATCATGCCATGGACCTTGAATTCAATTCCCTCCTCAATAATCACACTTCAGAACTTGTACCTCCTACCACTACCAAACCCATCGGATGCAAATGGGTTTTTCGAGTCAAACGCACACCTGATGGCTCCATTGATAAATATAAAGCTTTTCTTGTTGCCAAGGGCTTTCATCAACAATTTGTAAAGGATTACTTTGACACCTTCAGCCCGGTCACCAAACCAGTCACCATCCGTACCATTCTTTCCATCGCCTTATCCAAGAACTGGCCACTTTGCCAACTTGACATAAACAATGCATTCCTTCAAGGAACTCTCCATGAAGAAGTTTTCATGGCCCAACCTCTAGGCTACAACCACCCTGATTTTCCAAATCACATTTGTAGATTAAAAATATCAATATATGGTCTAAAGCAAACACCTAGAGCTTGGTACATTGAACTCACCAACTTCCTACTTCAATTTGGTTTCAACAAATCCTTTGCTGATGCATCTCTTTTTATCTACAATAAATCCAATGTCACTTGTTACTTTCTAGTCTATGTTGATAATATCGTCCTCACCACTAACAACAATGCCTTCCTCACTCACTTCATTTAAGCCTTAAGCAATAAGTTTTCTCTCAAAGATCTCGGTACACTCCATCATTTTCTCAGAGTTGAAGTCATTCCTACACCCACTGGTCTCTTTCTCTCTCAACATAGACACATCCAAGATATTCTCACCAACTTTCATATGGAAGGTGCCAAAGACGTATCTACTCCCCTCAGTGCCTCTAAGCCCCTAACCCTTCATGATTCCACCCCTACAGTTGACCATACCCCTTACCAAAAATTAGTTGGTTCACTACAATATCTTGCATTCACTCATCCAGACATCTCTTTTGCAATCAACAAACTATCTCAATTCATGCACAATCCTTTCCAATCTCACTGGCAGGCCCTAAAGCGTCTCCTTCGGTACCTCAAAGGTACCATCTCTTTCGGTCTATTCCTAAAATGTTAATCTCCTCTCTCTCTCTCTCAGATTCTGACTTGGGTGGCGTGAATGATGCTGGACGATCTACAACTACTTATATATTGTACTTGGGTTCTAATATTATCTCTTGGTGATCTACTAGACAGAAATCTATTTCTCGATCCTCTACAGAAGCGGAATACAAGGCACTTGCAAATGCCTCTGCAGAACTAGTTTGGTTACAAAACTTACTTCACGAACTAGAGATTCCAATCAATGAACCTCCCATACTTTTTTGTGACAATACAGGTGCCACTTATGTATGTGCTAACCCGGTGTACCACTCTTGCATGAAACATGTTGCACTAGACTACCACATTGTCCCGGAACAAGTAACAGTTGGGCATCTCCGTGTACTTCATCTTCATTCTCATGACCAGCTTGCTTATATGCTTACCAAACCGCTGTCTCAAGCTCCGTTTCTTCGAAATAGATCCAAGATTGGTGTCTCCGATGGATCCTCCATCTTGCGGGGGCGTATTATGGATAATGGATCACCCAAATCCATTATGCCAAATACTTTATTATAATCATATTAATCATGTTGTAAATAATTAGTCAAAGATTGTTGTATGTATAGATTAGATCCTATTATATCTCCTGTAGAATAGATCTCAATTGCTATTGTATAATTGCCTATTTAAAGGCACGCATCTAATAGCATTACTTATGCATTCATATCACATTTCCATAACCTTATAGGCATTTAGCTCTGTGGCTAAAGACGACAACCAAATAATCAATGAGGGTGACGTCTTTATAATTAAAGGGCTGGCATGGTGTGATGTGAGAGGTTAGGCTTGAATCCCCATCTTAACCGCCATATCAATAGCAATTTGTTGATCACCTACAAAAACTTGAGAAATAAATTTTTTTTTTTTTAAGAAATTGATGGCGAATCAGCTTAAAACAAGATTAGGATAAAATATAAATGGACGTGTAAGATTAAAAACTTTTGTAGTATTAGCTCTACTTTTAAATGTTCTTCCTAGATTTACTTATTTTATGATGGATTCAAACAAACATATATGATAATATGAGTTATGATCTACTTTATGTTTTTAACCAAACTCCAACTTATCATTAAACATATCTGACTATTAATAATAACAGATTTTTCATTCTCCATGCCAAACAAAGACAAAACTAGAGAAAATGCACATTTAAAAGTAGCAAGCTGGTTCTAACACAATTTCCAAATTCAAAACATGCCCATATGCAAGAGTTTTGTATTTATTTTATTTTATTTTTCCCTAAACATGCCTATTCGACCTATCCAACAACATCCAAAACATGCCCATTTGAATTCTTGTTCCGAGCCTTGGACCCGATTTAACCTAAACTCGATGGGCTCATACCCGGCAGACCCGATACATGGTTTTAAGCTAATGGCGAACCCGATGACTGATTGTTTTGAGTAATCTGATTCCAGATTAGATTACTATATAGAGGATCGGGTCAAGTCGAATAAATAAAAAATTGACAAGTTTGTGAAAAGGTGTGCTCAACAGGGCCAATTGAACTCCTTAAAAACTAACATGCTTGAACCATAAAATTGGTTTTTTGCAACAAAAAAAAAAAAAAAAAAAAAATTGCTTTGCAAAAGTGGAATTTTTATTTCATTTTAAATAGCTCACTTGAACAATCATTTCTTACGGGAGAAATTATGTCGTTTTTCAAGAATTCTTATAATATTTACCATTTATATTTTCATAACATCAAACAATTACAAAATCTTTCTTCTTATCTCCGATGTGGGATGGGTTTTAATAGTATTAACCATTTGTTTTACATATTTAAGTATAAGTCCACCTATTCTTTTATTTATGTGCTTTTTATTTTGTCCAATAATATAAGTTAGGTCTTAATTTTTATTTTTAAGGTAGTTCTTAAATATTTATATAGAAATAATATATAAACTTTAAGTAATAGGTGGGTCCTTAGGACCCATCTTAGGTCAATATAGCTCCATTTACTAATCTTCAATGAAACTATACCCTACGGACTTCACATGCACCAAATTTATTCATATTAAGGGTAATAAAAATGTAATCAATATGCAACGACTGACTATGAAAAGTATTATAAAATAGCTTGCAATCTGAACCAACTTCTATAGAAATCAAGGAATATGAGATTTTACAAACGGGTCTACAAATCGGTCTACAATTTCCGAAGAACAGAACATAAGGTTCAAGAACGAGAAGCACGTAATCATATTCAAGCCCAATGTTTATTTTATAATAACTCAAAGTTACAAACTAGTCCAATGAACTCTTGGATCAACTTTAAACTATGGTAGATAGTATTGGCAGCCCAAACATCTTACAATTCAAAAGAACATAATTCCCTAAAACATCATACAAAGTTACAAACCATGCATAAAAGGTTTAAAAAATGGATTGAACTTTCCATGGAAGATGAAACATAAATCATAGTAGCATAACGACACAAGAAACTAAATGCATACCTCATGGTCGAGGATGTGATGTAAACTTGTCCTTCTAGTCTATAAGTATCTCAGTTGAAGTGGAATTTCGCTTTAACAATGGTGGAAGATTGAAAGTGGTGTATGATTAGTCGAAGAAGGTGAAAGAAGTCACCTGAGAAAACTAGGAACCATTTTGCATCATTAACATTGAACTAATATGCAAGAAGGGTGATGATGTAAGTAAGTAGGACATATAGCTAACACCAATGTTGACAGTAATGAGCCATGGGACTACCAAGATAAGAGGATATAATGGATATGTCTAACCCAATAGCATCCACACCAAGTGATGGGATTTAGAATCGATAAATCACACAACCACACAATTAAAAATGAGAAGAAAAAAAATAACGAACACAAAAAATTTAATGATTCATACAATCAGAATGATCGGCTGATCTATACATGACTAGAGAGAGAGTTTATTAATAGCCACAAATATAGACTTTTGCATTAGGGTTACAAGCATACACAGAAGATCTATTGATAGCAATCGTTTGATTAAACTTGTTTTTTGGCTAGAGTCCACATACCCATGATGCGACGAGCTAGTTATAGACAATTTTATTATGGTGTTCATAGTGGCACTGGCAATGTTCGATATTTCCATATGCAGTGCTAAAAATTTTGAATTTTTGTTCACCTATCGTGCCTCTATTTAAATTTTCCGTGTCTTTCATATTATGAAATCCACTGTCCGCCCTGTAGATGGTCTAGCCAATCAGTTGTACGTTCTATAAAAAGTCGAAACTAATAATATATGAATATTGATTGTTGTTGATTTTCTTTTCCCTATGAATTTTGTTTTATTATAAGAAATTAGGGCATCTGCCTATTAACTAAAGACCTTTCAAAAGTTTAAAGGAAGTGTTAACATTTGGGACAAAAAGTTTCTATATGAGATGAGAATAATAAAGAGTCGTTTGATTTTGTTTAAAGTGATTATCATAATGTAAAAATCAAATATATAAATAGCTAACAAGTTACAAGATGCTCATTTGAACACGGTTATAAAAATTTCCGTTTATCTTTAAACCAAATTTTTTGAAATCAACCATTTTTTCAGGAAACATTAGTATTTTAATCTTATAAATTAAAACGTAAATTAATCTCACAACACATTAAAAAAACTAACCTACTTACAATATTCACTTTTATAACACATCCAAACACTTCAATACAAACTTATTAATGGCAAGCATGTTTGAATAACATAATCAATTAAGAAATCATATAATAATAATAAAATATTTTCACAACATGCGATGCTCAGGAGTCAGGATATTTTAAAAAGTATATTATTTGAATTTTATTCAACTTCGTAAAAGAAACAAAAAGAAATTGTTTAGTTGCAAATTAAAATGTAAAAACAATTAAGAAAATTAGAATATTATTTAATATTTCACTGATATAAAAATATAAAATTTTGAAAAAAAGGTAATATTAAGGTTTTTTTATTGGATCTAGTAAATTAATAAATGATTAAAGATATCTATTAAAAATAAAAATATATATATAAATAAAAGTTAATAAATTATTATTTAGTTTTCACTATTTGGTCTTATTTTACAAACCAAATTAATTCTA
Organism: Lactuca saligna; assembly: GCF_052625555.1. Classification (NCBI taxonomy): domain Eukaryota; kingdom Viridiplantae; phylum Streptophyta; class Magnoliopsida; order Asterales; family Asteraceae; genus Lactuca; species Lactuca saligna. The sequence continues at coordinate 70,352,026 of NC_136419.1, read as the reverse complement.
AATATCAAAATAATAACTCTTTTGCTAAAAAAACAACCCAAAAGATCTAGATATCCCAACAAAATAATCCAATTAGATAATTCGATTATCCAAATAATAAGCATCCTTAGTCCCATCGTGATGATTTTGCCTACCAAAATTTGATGTCATATAAACATTTGTCTTTCTTATCAATTTTTGCCTATAAAAAGGGTGTATGATAAGGGTGTGGTGAAATTTTCGCCTAGTAAATTATTTTCAAATGATAATCATTTATTTACTACCATTCTTGTGTATTTTCTTAATACATGAAAGTACAACCCATTGATGCAGCTTCCTAAACATAAAAATTGTTTCCATCGGTAAGAATAGAAAGAGATATCGGTGACAATTACCAATGAAAATTACCCTACGTGCATGTAAATATAGGAAGGAAGTGAATTTGTAACTCCATATACCTTTTGGGATATTTAAATGAGATTTTGGAATAAAAAATTAGCGAGACTTATTTACTCATACTTTGAATATGAAAATGAGGATGTGGCTTATTGTTCTAATCAACAACTTGTTTTTATTTGTCAAGACTTCCAAATGTTGTTGACGTTCTTCTAGAAGATGTTTCCTTCAACATTTCTTGAAGTTTTTAGTGATCTTGTAATGTTTAGATTATTTTTGTTAGAAGGGTCTGGTGAAGGTATTAGCTCGGCAAGTGTTTAGACTACCCCTCATAAAAGATCACCATAAAATGCTTTTAGGGAAAAGAAAAAAAAAATCGTGTGAGAGGTCACCACTTTTGTCTCTTCCTTTTCTAATTCTTTTCTTTACAAATAATTTATCTTATTAAAAAGGAAGAATAATATTTATTAGAAAATAAATAAAATACCTAAAAAAACATAAAATATATACTACAGATCAATATTCATATAATTTTATGTTTTTTTTTTAAATAAAAAAATTTGGATTTAGTTGTGTTGGTATGCAAAAAAATTGGGTTTAATTGGATTGTGTAGATGGAAGAAAAAAAACTATTTTTTTATTAGATACTTGGGTTGTGTTAGATTGTTGGAAATATGATTTATCAAGATAATTAACTTTTCGATATGTTTACATCTGGGTAACTATCTTTTTTTTGTACATATGTAGGTAACAAACTTTTTGGGAGTGTTCACATATGACAATTATGACCTGTTATAACAGGTTAAATCCTAAATGTGAACGCTTTCAACAAGTTTGTTACCTAGATGTGTACAAAAAAATAGTTACCCAAATATAAACAAAACGAAAAGTAAAAATTAAATTACATGAATGGTCCCTGTAGTTTGGGGGAATTTGTAGTTTTGGTCTCTAAGTTATTTTTTTAAACTTAAATGGTTCCTATTGTTTATTTTTGTTGCGCGTTTGATCCCCATCTTACCTAAAAATACTATTGTGCCCTTATTAATTTATTTTTTTAATAAATTTACTTATCTATGTTTATTTTTTTACATATTTATAAAAATTAATATACCACACATATTTGTATCTCCTCGGATGATCCCTACTATTTATTTTTTAATTAATTTAATTTTTTAACTTGGAAGGTCCCTACTATTTAATTTTGTTACGAACTTGATCTCTGTCTTACCTAAAAAGACTATTGTGCCCTTATTAATTTTTTTTAATTAATTTTCTTGTTTATGTACTTATGCTTTATATGTTTAAGAAAAATTAGTAGACCTCACATATCTATATCTCCTCACCATCCCATCTTTCATCATTTTCAACTTCTATTTATTTTTCATCTTTAGTGATATCGACGTCTTCATCATCACTTCTTTTTTTGGTTCTTCAACTCCGTCGAAACAACACCACAACCCACTAAATATGAAGAGACATTAGGTTATGGTGTTGGTTCTCCAGAGTTGAAGTACCAAAAAAAAGGACGGTGAAGACGTTGATGTTACTAAATATGAAAAAGAAATAAAAGATGGGGATGATCGGAGATGAGATGGTGAATGGTAAGACTCAAATTAAATTTCTCAAATGTGGTTTCAGGTTTACGGTGATAAGATACATATATGTGGGGTATATTAATTTTTTTATAAAAAATAAATACATAAATAAGAAAATTAATTTAAAAAATTAATAAGGAAAAAATAGTATTTTTAGATAAGACAGAGACCAAACGCGTAACAGAAATAAGCAGTAACGATCATCCAAGTTAAAAAAAATTAATTAAAAATAAACAGTAGAGATCATCCGAGGAGATATAAATATGTGTGGTCTATTAATTTTTTTAAATATGTATAAAATAAATACATAGATAAGAAAATTAATTAAAAAATAAATTAATAAGGGCACAATAGTATTTTTAGGTAAGACGGGGACCAAACACGCAACAAAAATAAATAGTAGGGACCATTTAAGTTAAAAAAATAAATTAGGGACCAAAACCACAAATTCCCCCAAACCACAGGGACCATTCATGTAATTTAATTTTTAATTTTCATTTTGTTCATATTTGGGTAACTATTTTTTTTTTTTTTACACATCTAGGTAACAAACTTGTTGAAAGAGTTCACATCTAGGATTTAACCTGTTATAGCAGGTCATAATGATCATATGTGAACACTTCCAAAAAGTTTGTTACCTACATATGTACAAAAAAAAGATAGTTACCCAGATATGAACATACCGAAAAGTTAATTACCTTGATAAGTCATATTCCCTAGATTGTTATATGTATAGGCTATAGCCTATGGCTCGGCAAATATCAAACTTAAGCCTTTGAGATCGAACCTAAAATTACAACAAAAGGTTGATATATTTTTCCAAAATATATAACAACTTACACCATATTTTACCACTCTCAAACATCTATTTTTATTTTTCAACCCACATTATATATATTTTTTTCTATTAAGATCAAGGACTATACATATAAGTGAACTACTATTTTTATTTTATTTTATTCTTTTTTTCTGTTAAGATGCAAGCACTATACAAAAATGAGGCCACACCAATCTTTGAGAGATTAGGGGGCCAATAAAATAAATTTGTTCAATAAAAAAAGTAATTTGTAATTTTTTACAACCAAAATTGGCAAACCCATCTTACTATGGTTGCTCGGAATAAGGTCGTTTTGCCCCGTTATTGCCAAGCTAGAGGGTAGATAACATCATGGTAACGGGATGAACGTCACCCTCAGCCTGCATTATATTATCCCTCGTTATCATGAGAACAACTTGCAATGCGTCTTCTTCTTCTCTACTCTTCTTTTTTCTTTGGCTTCATGTCAGCATGTCAGGAAAACCTAATTTTTTGTAACTTTTCCAAAATGATCTTTTGGTCTCTGAAAAGCTGCCAAACACCCCTATAATCCCCACAACTACGTTGAAGGCATCTTCTTTTCTTATTTCTGATGTGACACCATGATAACGGGTGTCTATACCGAACAGCCTAAACCAATGACTCGTCATGTTTTTTTAGTTATCTCGCAGTGTTTTCAGTTTATTTCATTTATAACACATGTTTACACTTGATAAAGAGATTTAAGCTTTTTTTTTTTTCTTTTTTTTTTTTAATAAATTAGCATTACAAAGTATTCAAATTCAGCGAGACTATAGATTTCTCACAACCAAAACCTCATATCACTTATATAATTTCCCCTAAATATTAATAATATAACTTTCATCAAAAACATATATTTAATTTACATCAAATATAAAATTCCAAACCAACTTCAAACGAACACCACACATTAATAAATTCACAAAAAATCAATTCTTTAAACTACCCCATATGCCCTAAATGTACACAAACTATAATACATAAATTAATTGCAAGCAATATTGCATCCAAATGCACAACCATATATGTCGCCCTCCATGCAAATATGTTTCCTAACGCCTCTAAACTAATTAATTGGCAGCCATCAATGACCCCAATTCACTTTAATAACACCAAAATACATCGACTCAAAAGTTAAGAGTAACACCCAGTGAAAACCCATCTGGGTTTCTTCATTTTCATCGTGTTCTATCCAAAGTTCTCGAAAGAATCCCAATTTCATGCATTCTTTGATATCAATTTGCAAAACCCAGAAGCGAAATCTTGAAATCTCACAAAAGGGTCAAGTTCTTGCACATGAAACGGGAAAGATTTTGAAGATCGTTGCATCGTTTTTTCTTCAAGTTTGATAAAAATGGAGGCAGATGAAGGGAAATCATTGGTGGAAACACCAACATGGGCTGTTGCTAGTGTCGTATCTGTCATGGTTCTTGTTGGATTCTTCATGAATGCAGCTCTTCGACACATTGAGAAGGTAAAAGTTGCAAACTTTTGAACTTTTTTTCAACAATTTTGACTGATTTTGGTCTTTGTCGCACACAGTGGTTGTATAGAACAAAGCGGAAAGCTCTTTTTGCTGCTCTAGAAAAGATTAAAGAAGGTTAATGATCTTTCTTCAATTTAAAGATTTTTCGTAATTGTTTCTTTTGATTTTATTCATTTGGGTTGTTTAATTGTGAGCAGAATTAATGCTCTTTGCGATTCTGTCATTACTGATGGGTCATTGGATCGTCTATATTTCAAAGATTTGTGTTAAATCGTCAGCAATTAGCAGCCGATTTTATCCATGTTCCATTGATAAAAGCTTTATAGTTACAGAGGCAGTTGATGATCGAATATCTTTCAATAATCATTCTAATTACTCTGTTTCTAGACAGCTTTTGAGCCATACACACACCCAAATCTGCCCTGAGGTGGGTATTTTAGTAATTTCCTTTAATTTCTATGCATTTCTTCCCTTTCGCCTGTTTGCCATGGTGACAAATTACTTACAACAAAAGGGTATTTTAGTCATTTTATTAAGTGTACATTTGGTAGTATATTTGAGCTTCGAGCCAAACATTGCAAGTTTTATAAAGAAGGATTTGTAGTTTTTGGCATCAAAATATTACAAAGGTCAAAAGCATAATAGCGTATGTTTTAGTTGTAATGGATTTTACTTTCTTACACAATCTTTTTCCTATCTCTTAAAGATTGTGGATCTTATGACCATTTAAGAAGTGTCATGGATGGCAATTTTCAAAATTATTTTTGTGACTTAAATAGTTAGAATCAAATAAACGATTATTAAAGTTAGAATCAAATAAGTGCTAATAACAAACACAATCAAATAAGGGCGGATAACAAACACAACCAACAAAGAGAAGATAACAAAATGAAAATCTTCATAAAGTTTTTATATTCTATTCTCATTAAAGATTAAGTCATATGATTTTTTAACATAAAATACAAAAGAGTAGCAGCTGTTTATTCATCCGGATTATAACAAATAAAAAGTAAACAATTGGTAAAAGCAATGTAATATGGCTTTTTTGAAAATTTGATCAAAATTTAAGGGTTTTTTTCTCCTAAAATTACTACTTTAATAATTGTAATTTCATATTATTTTATTATCTTACTATAATCTTATCAAATTCTCTCTCTTTTAAAAATATAATTTTAATTTACTAAAATATGTTAAATAATGTGGCCTAGTAATGGTCATTTGGTATGAAAAACTCCACGATTGAGTTGATTCAAATTCGAATCTCACACGTTCCAACTTTAAATTGACATGTCTTTAAAACAATACCATACTATAAAATCTATTTAACAAATGATATTATTTTAGTGTAATATTGTTGTATATTACTTGTCTAGCACATGATACTATTTTACTTTAATCATAGTGTATACTCTCTATTTGTCTTTGATGGAAAACAAGTGTTTTCCAACATATTCTCTAATCAAGATTTTTATGAAGACAATTGTTTTATATAACTATTATTATTATTATTTTTTACTTTAATCTTATAGCAACATAATATATTTTTTTTGTTTTTACCCTTTACTTTACCCGCTAAAATCCCAAATTTGTAAACTTTGAAGGGTAGTTCATCTTTTGCTTCAAAAGAAAGCCTTGAACAGCTTCATCGATTCCTATTTGCTTTGGGTGTAACACATGTAACTTACAGCTTCGTTGCAATTGCACTCGCCATGATCAAGGTTCGCATAATCTCTCTTCATAAATTTAATCACTTTCTTCATCAATTCTCTAAAAAAAAAACGTTCTTTTTTGGTCCAATTAGATCTACAGCTGGAGAATTTGGGAAAATCAAGCCAAATCCATGGCTCAACCTCCACCACAAGGTACAATTCGACTTACCCATTTGAATTTTTACAATTACAACAGTAACTTTTTCAAATTTTGATCAATCGATGTGATTAGGAATGAGAAGATTATCTACTTTTATTTATCGTAACACTGCTCATCCATGGAGTCAACACAATATCCTCGTTTGGCTGGTAATCTCATAGTTTCATGATAATAAAACCATCTTTCCATTTATGGAAAGTTTTCCGATTCCTTTATGAGGAAAATTGCTAAACCATGTATAATATTCAGCTTTGTTTCAGCAGACAGATTTGGAGTTCTATAAATAGAACCGATTACTTAGCTTTGAGATTAGGATTCATAACAGTAAGATATTTTTTCAATTCCCCTTCAAATTCTTGACTTACAAGTAACATTTGAAAGTGTTCTTTTCCATTTGAGTAAATTACACGAATGGTCCCTATGGTTTGGAATAATTTACACTTTTGGTCCTTAACTTACTTTTTTAACTCGAAAAATCTATACTATTTGTTTTTGTTACGCGTTTGGTTCTTACTGTTTGTTTTTGTTACTCGTTTGGTCACTGTCTTACCTAAAAATACTATTATTTAAATAGGGAAAAATTGTGGGGTAGGTAAGATAATGTGAGGAGGGTTGGGTTTGGTATGTGTTTATTTAAATAATTTAAAAAACCAATGGCAAAATAGTTTTTTAGGTAAGACAGAGACCAAGCGTATAACAAAAACAAACAGTAGGAACCTTCCGAATTAAAAAAATAAGTTAAGGACTAAACGTACAAATTATCCTAAACCATAGGAACCATTCGTGTAATTTTCTCTTTCCATTTATATATCTTTTTCATGAACTCGTTATAGACTCATAACCTACCATTATCATACGACTTTCATAACTATATGCTTCGAAGCATGGAGGAAGAGTTTCGGGATATTGTTGGGATAAGGTATAAAATTACGTTTTTGTCCTCGTATTCTTTCATCCGTTTCAATTTTTTACTATAAAAGTAGCTTTTCGTTGCTTAAAAGATTATATTTCTTTCTTGATAAAGGGCACTCATGTGTCTCTATGTATGCATCTTTTCTCGAGTATTTTGGGGATAAAATCGTCTTTTCTTTGCTACATGCAGCATCCCACTATGGATTTTTGCCATTTCGTGTGTTCTTCTTGGTTTTCATGGTAACTTTTTGTGTGCATAAACATAAACACGTGTTTAATTATGAGTTTTCATTTGTTGAATGAATCTCTAATATTATTGATGTTTTCTAGGTACATATATATACTTCTGGTTGTCGTTTCTTCCAGCAATTGTAAATACTCGATCATTAAACCTCTCATTTTACATGCATTCAAAACTACGCTTTTTAATTTCCTTACGTTTTCTCCTTTGTTTGGAACTTAATTAACAAAATGAACAAAAGTTCATTGTCCTCGTGGGTACTAAACTACATCGGATAGTAATAAAACTGGCTGTTGAAACCAAGAACACAAGTCAAAGTCAAACCACAGAAACGCATCGAATTAACTTGAGAGATGAACTCTTTTGGTTCGGAAGACCGAGGCTTCTGTTACGATTGATACAATTCATCTCTTTTCAGGTGATCGAATCAAAACAATCTTTAAAATTTCATATTTTTCACTCAAATTTCTTTATAGCTAATAACACGTAATTGCAGAATGCTTTTGAAATGGCGACATGTCTTTGGTCCTTGGTAACGCCCTTTTCCTACTTTTTAATTTTATACGACGCAAAAAGAAAGATTAGTGAAATGTTTCTTATTTTGTTTAACTTGTAGTGGGAGGTGAATGAAACTTCTTGTTTTACAAAGGACCATAGTGTTCTTATGATTCGCTTGACGTTTGGGTAAATATATTCTTGAAAAAAACTCGATTTGATCCTAATCTGGCAAAAAAAATCTTGTTTTTAATTCACACTTTCATTTTATGTTTTCTTTTTTCAGGATTGTTTCGCAGTTTTGGTGTAGTTTCATCACATTTCCTCTCTATGTCATTGTTACTCAGGCATGATCAAAATCAAACTGGCTACTGAATTCTGTTTGCACATTTTTCTTGAATATTTTATGTGATTTGCAGATGGGTTCTCAGTTCAAGAAAACGATAGTGTCTGAAAACGTGAGAGAATCATTGCACACGTGGCGGAGGAGGGTGAAGGAGAAACACAGACATGATTCCACTTTCGCTCTCCTTCCAGCGACATCATCCACCATGTCTTTAGACTCGATGGTGGATGATGATTATGATGAGATTGTGCCAATATCAAGTCCAGATGATTTCTTCGAAGAAAGTCAAAGTCAAGTTGTTGAAGTTTCTACACATGATGAAAATGCTCAATTAGTTCCGGGTAGGGATGATGATAATGATTGTGATGAGATAGATGTTTCATGTGATTCAAAAAGATTTGAACCCGTAATTTTGAAGTCATAGAAATCTAGTAATATATACGTACCAAGTTATGGTGGCATTATGTTTTTGTATGGATTCTTGTTGTGAAGAAATATGATATGCATCTATTTATAACAATCCACGTTGGGGAGGTGTTGGGGAAAACGTATGTTGATGATCAATTTGGATAACAAAATGATCATATGAGAAACTTTCTTTAACTAATAAATCTACGCACCTAGTCAAACTACTTTTCACATTTTTTTCAAATCTACATTTATGGACCCTAAACTTATATATGTTTGTCATATTTAACTCACAATCTCCACCTTGGCAATCATAGTAAATTTAACCATAAGTTTTCAATACAAAAATTTAACCAAATGTGAAAAGTGTATACCTCCCAACCGAACTTGAAATCGAAAATTATGAACTGTCAACCCGTATACACCCAAACCTTTCGAGACGATCATGTTTTTCACACGAAAAACTACCTACAGAATTTTTCCGTAGGAAAACACCTATGGAATAGCTACAAGTTGCCTACAAAATAAAGTTGCCCTACTTGAACGACAGATTTACAGCCGAATAGCTATAGAAAATAATTTTGTAATTATTCTGTAGGTAATTTGCTACAAAATACTTACGGAAATGAGGAAAACGGATTTATTTTAAAATTTTATGTACTCTGTAGTAATTAGCTACAGAATACCTACGGAATAAAAAAAAAGAGGGATATTTTCAAATTATGTAGGTAATACATAGTAAACATTTTTATCTCCCTCCTTATTCTCTAGGTTATTACTAATATCTTTCATTTTAATTTCTATTATTATTATACTTATAACTATAATTTATATTTATTGTTACATTTATAATTATTGTTTTACTTTTACTGTTAAAATTATTATGTTTTATTTTATTATTTTATTATTGTTATTATATAAAATATACTATTATTATTATTATTATTATTATTATTATGTTTATATGTACTTGAAACGATTCATGAACTTTGATGATCAATACGGTTGTATATATGTTTATATGATGTATAACTTGTTGAAAACAAAATAATCAAAGTATAATATTGTTGTGAAAAAGTGAAGTGAAAAAACAATAATTGACCACCAAAAAATAGAAAATAGAAGAACAATCGTAGGCAATCTGTAGGTAGATACATACGGATTACCTACAGATAACGTTCATTCGTAGGTAATTTGAAGGTATTTACTTATATTTACCTACAGATTACTTACAGTAATTTTTTTATTTTCTATTTTTGTTGGTCAAATGTCATTTTTTTCGTTTCATTTATTTCACAACATCAGTATACGTAGATTACTTGGTAGGTATTTACCTATATTTACGTATAGATTACCCTGGCTCCGAGTATCTGCTTTACTCAATCCCTAAACATGAACAACTCCTTAGATTCAACTTAATACTACAAACCCTAAGACTCAATGAAACATCCATAAATTTTACGTCAAATTTAAACTTTTTAATCATAAATAAAAACCAAATAGCATTTTTTACAAAATGTTTTTAAATCATTATCCATCAAAGTGTCCCAAAAATCATAAAATAAGGATGAAGAGCGGTACGGTCACGTCTTCGCATTTCCATGATCTCCTGAAGTATCCGAAACAATAAAGTGGAAACTGTAAGCCCGATGGCTTAGTGAGCTACCCCCAAAATACCAATACCACACTAACAATACCATATCAGTAATAATCAATCAATCAACATGCATACTGGGCCATCAGCCTGACTGGACCGCCCTACAGGGCCTACAGTCTATCTGGATCTATCCCGAGCCTTCGGCATGACTGGTCCACCACGTGGGCCTACTGTCTCCCCGGACCACTCATAGGGTGTGTTGGCCTACAGGACAAAGCTGGTCCGCCTCAACCCAACCAACAAGCAAATACTATGTGCACATAACTATCATATACTAGCATATATAAACATCAAACATATTTATCACTAGTCATCAATCCTAGAATTCTCTCATAACTAGAGTACCGATCTAGCAGGTCACTAATATACCAATCCCTACGGATCATAAGAGCATAGCATATTGTATACCCTGATTCTGATCTAATAGATCATAACCACATATAGCATACCATAACAATAACAACTAAAGGGCCGGCTTTGGTGTCGTAGATCCTATCGATATAGTGAGGATAACTCACCTCGCAGATGTCGACTCAGAAGGTAAGCTCCAACTCTCGGATTACTTAACACAGGCTCCACCACCTATAGCACAATATGCTCGTAAGTCTTTAGCCTTACAAGGTACTCCATAACCCACTAGTCAGCCCCTGATAAAAGTCAAAGCCCTCAGTCAAGGTCAACAGTACATGTTGACCTCGACTCGCCATGTACCCTCGGCTACTCGTCGAGTTCCTTGAAGCACATTCCAACTTGTCGAGTCATTAGGGTGACCTGTCGAGTTCCTTCGATTCTCGGACAAACTTTAAGGCCATCTTTCAAGTTCCCTCCTTGCAACTCAACGGATACACACACATACATATCCAGGAGAAAACTTATCCGACTCGCCGAGTTGTTCTTCAACTCGTCGAGTCTATGGCAATCATCATCGGACTCGCCGAGTTGTTCATCCAACTCGTCGAGTCCGCGGTCATCTTCATGTGACTCGCTGAGTCAACCTTGCGAATCGCCAAGTCCATTCAGTCCTTTCTCCATACAGGCCTATTTTGAGCCATGCAGCGGCTCCAACTCACAAATCCAAGCTTCTAGGGCATGCTTGTCACGTAAAGTTGCAAACTTTACATGCATGCATGGCTTTAAATGCTCCAAATGCCAAATCTAAGCTCTTAATGGGGCTTCATGCCCAAGAGGGACCTCAATCACGACCAAAACTGTAACTTTATGCTTCTAGAATCTGAAGAGGGTCCAGATCTGAAGTTACAACTTCAGATCTAACCCATAGCTCATCATACCAACTTGATATTCCAAGAAAACCCTAAAACTCAACCACTAGAGGAGATCTATAAGGAAAATGACAGTTTAGGTACCTCTGGAAGATGATATCTGAGATGAATGTTGATTTCCACACTCTAATTGCTCCAATCTCCTTCTCCTCCAAGTCTTCTCCTTCCAAAACTCCTCTTTTCAAGCTTTAACACATACACAAGGCACACACACGAATAAGGGCTCTCAAGGATTCTTTAGAACTGTAAAGAGGTCTAAGGGAGGCTAAGGTCCCTTTAAATAGGGGTACAAACTTCGGGATTTAGGGTTTCATCTGCCAACTCCTACTCGTCGAGTCCCAATATGGACTCGTCGAGTAGGTCACTCAACACACGATCCCACCCCGTTGCTACTCAACGAGTAAGGCAATCAACTCTTCGATTAGAGCTTAACCCAATACATCTTATTTAAAACAATACATGAGAATCAGGGCGTTACAACTCTCCCCCACTTGAACTAGACTTCGCCCTCGAAGTCCGCTGGAATAAACAAGGTTGGGTAATGCTCCCGCATCTCCGCCTCCGGCTCCCATGTCCACTCGGATCCCCTTCGATGTTCCCACTGTACCTTTACCAAAGGTATTTCCTTGTTCCGCAGAATTTTCTTCTTCCTTTCCAAAAAAGCCACAGGCCTCTCCATATAGTTCAGGCGCTCATCGACCTGAATGTCATCCAACGATACCACTGCCTCCTGATCCATAATGTATTTTCGCAATTGCGAAACATTAAATGTGTTGTGGATCCAGATGAGCTCTTCTGGAAGCTCTAGCCTATAAGCTACCTTGCCGACCCTAGCAACAATGTCGAACGGCCCAACGTAACGGGGACCCAATTTTCCCCTCTTCCTGAAGCGAATCACACCCTTCCAGGGTGAGACTTTCAGGAGGTGCAGGACCCCGATATGTTGGGGTGAGGTTAGTCAGAGGGTAATGGGGAGCACCTAAGTAGTGCTCAACATGACAGAGAGGATTCAACAGGTCCGGAGCAGGCTTTAGACTGCTCAGAGCCGGCAGAAAAGTTATGTCGATAAGCACCGATTAGACCTGGAGTTCCAGGTCGGGGATATGGTTCTCCTGAAGGTGTCGCCATGGAAGGGCGTTATCCAATTCAGGAAACGGGGCAAGTTGGGCCCCAGATACATTGGACGATTCAGGGTCTTAGCCAGAGTGAGCAAGGGGGCGTATAGGTTGGATCTGCCAGCCGAACTCAGCCAGATCCACAACACTTTCCACATCTCCTAGCTGCAGAAGTGCCTGGTGGATGACTCAGTAGTGGTACCCTTAGAGGATATTCAAGTTGAGGACAGCCTGAATTACATCGAGCGATCTGTAGGAATCCTCAATCGGAAGTCGAAGGATCTGAGGAACAAGAGGGTGGAGCTCGTGAAGGTGCAATGGCAGCATCGGAGGGGGTCAGAATGGACCTGGGAGCCGGTGAATGAGATGATGGAGCATTACCCAAAGCTGTTCAAAGAACGAGCAGCAGACTTCGAGGACGAAGTCTAAAATAAGTGGGGGAGATTTGTAGCACCTGGTTCTTGGTATGCATTTTTATCTAAGTATTTTGCATTTTTTGGCATGGGACTCGTCGAGTTGAAGGACCAACTCGCCGAGTAGAAGCGGGATGGGACGCGGGATTTAAGTGATGGACTTGTCGAGTTGGGTCCCGGACTCGACGAGTAGGCTTTGACTGGACAAAAACCCTAATCTGAGGGTTTACACCGTATTTAATCATCTCTTTCAGCCACCATTCGTCCCTATTGCTCCTAGAAACCCTCCATAGCAAACCCTAAGTGTTTTGGTGCAAGAGCTAAGGCTTTTGAGTGATTTTTGTGGGTTTTGACCTCAAGGAAGAAGGAAGAGCATAGAAGGATCAAGAGGAGACTGAAGGATTCGAGTTTGGTTCATCATTTACAGTCTTTGAACGGTATAAAGTTTGTACCTTGCTTGCTTGTTTGTTAGATCCCTTTTTGGGGAAGATTTAGGGCTTTTAAAGCTATATTAGGTGGCCAACCATGATTGCAAACATGGTTGGGGGTCAAGACTTCAGATCTAAGTCTTGGGAGGAGTCACAATGTAGCTTTGGGTTGCTTTTGCACCCAAGGAAGGTCCCATGCAACAAAAGAGCCATTTTAGAGCCTTTTGGGCTCAAAAGTCCCATGCATTCACATAAAGTTAGAAACTTTACGTGCTAGATCGAGCTTAGGGGCTTGGATCTATCTTTTGGTCAAAGGTTGTACATCAGAAATCGAGGAAATAGGGCATGGATGTTATCAACTCGGCGAGTCCGTACTTGGGACTCGACGAGTCCAAGGGATAGAGTCTCTTATCTGTTGAAGTTCAAAAGAACTCAGTTAGGTGTTAGAAGGGTTGTAGAAGGTCCAAAGGAGTGACCCAACATTTTGGACTTAGCCTTAGACCTGGAGTTCATGGGACTCGATGAGTGCTAGAACAGACTCGGCGAGTCCAAGGCAATCTCCTTATGGATGAAGATGAACTCGACGAGTTGTTCATACAACTTGGCAAGTCGGATGAAGGTTCATTCGATGTTCATATAGAGAAGGAACTCGTCGAGTGGTTGCCAAACTCGACGAGTCGAGTCGTAGATAAGGACGGGTAAAGGGTTAGGGACTTGACGAGTTGACGGCCCAACTCGGCGAGTCGGGTCAACTAGAAGTTGACTTTGACTTGGACTTGGTTGGGGGTAAAATAGTCATTTTACCCTAAGAGTAGATATCAAATTCTGACTGAGTTTTTTGTGGGGATTATAGCCGGAGGATTTCCGGAGCAGCAGCAAACAGAGGTTTCCCGCACAGATTATCAGCAGCTACTCGTTCGAGGTGAGTCACCTTCCAGTAGCGGTGGGTCTACGGCCACAATGCATGCCCACCAGTAGGAGTTGTATGTTAGATGATTGTCTTTGTGATGTCATCTAGGTTTGCTACAACCTGATATGGTATATGTTGGCATGATATGTTATATGTGATAGTAATAGAGTTCGGTTGTTAGGACCGAAGGGTAGGTCAGACACCCCAGATATGTCTGATAGTATGTGATGATATGTTTATATGTTGGCATGATATGTTATATGTGATAGTGGTAGTAGGAGGGGAATAGTCCACAAGTTCGGGTGTTAGGACCGACAGGTAGGTCAGCACCCCAGAATGGCTTGACATGGGTAGGACGGCACCCCAAAATGACCGCAAGGGTAGGTCGGCACCCCAGAATGGCCGCAAGGGTAGGTCGGCACCCCAGAATAGCCGTACCGGGTAGGTAGGGCACCCCAGAATTGACCAACAGTATGTATGCTATGTGTTTGTATGGTATGTGGTACGATGGGGGAAATCACTAAGCTTTGTGCTTACAGTATACAGTTTTGGTTTCGGGTACCTCTTCAGCTAAGGGGAAGGAGCTGGCGCGGTAGGGGCACATCATACACACACTCTTTGTTTTCTGCACTATGGATATTTTGGGATTGTACAAATTCTATGACTTAGGTTTTTAGACATGATACAATGTTTTATGAGATGATGTGATTTCACAGTATTTTCTTATGAATGTTTTTATGAGTCAGTTAGTAAAAAATGAAATTTTTGGACATGAAAATTAGGTCGTTACAGTTTTCCCCAACGAGCTTGGACATGTTGTAACTCGGTGAGTTAATGAGACAACTCGACGAGTTAAGTTGTACTTTCACGACATTTATGAGAAAACGAAGGAACTCGACGAGTTTAGTTAACATGGACTGCTGACTCAAGTGTTGACTTTTGTTGACTTTTAGGGTTAGGTCAAGACATGGATTATAGAGACCATGGAAGGGTAAATGGTCTTTACCCTTTCCAAGGGTTATAGAAAGAGGTTAGCTTAAATTATTTGGGTTGAGATGATAAGTCTTAATTAGAGATGATTATGACGTGGAGGCGAGGATTAGACCGTTTGAGGGGTACGAGGTTTACTTGCTTACTTACGAGGTGAGTCTTCTCACTATACTTACCATGAGTGGTAACATTATGTGATCGAATGATCTTGTATGCTTATATTGAGAATTGTGATATTCTGCATTATGTCTTTGTGATTTATGTTGTGTATTATTCTGAGCTTTATTGAGTTAGGACTGGAGGGATCCCACTGAGACACATTGATCGGAGGTCTCTATCGAAATATAGTCATGAGAGGCTAATGAGATGTGTATGGTATTTTGGGGAACTCACTAAGCTTTGTGCTTACCGTGTTATGTGATATGTGTTTCAGGTACTTCTCAAGATCACCGGAAGGCGCCGGATATGATTGTATACACGAGATGGAGTTTATGTTTTTGAGGATCCTGGATTATTATCAGACAATTATTGATTGTGTTTTGTGATAATTTAAACAGTTGTGGATTTTTGAAAAGTGATAATTGGAATTATGTGATTTTGCAAATGAAATTGTTAGCTGGAAATTTACAATGTTACAATTGGATAAAGCCACACTTAGATATTACTTCATGGATCTTATCACGAGTAATTTCAAGATGATAATATCTTCTATTCTTAAACATAGATATATAGTTCATAGTTTACAAATTAGTTGTAGATTGGTTTACTCAAATGCATCATGTAACTAGGTGTTATAAAGGGTTATTCCATGTGTGTTTTGATGTGTGAATTATATAACTATATATTCAAAGTAATTCTTTCCTTTTGCCCTAACAGGAAAAGCGAGTTGGGCCCCTCGATGATTTGATGTTGACTATATAGTGCTTGGCCCAGCTAGGACTAATTTATGGTTTCAATTTGACATCCAATTTAGTCTTAACAATTCGGGAAATCGGGAAACAATATTTTGGACAATGAGTTTGATTCTGATCCATGTCTCGTGTTCACACGATATCTTGAAGAATGAATGAATAGATGATCACTTATCTTAGGGCCAATAGCTGATTTGACTCATAGTTTGGTAGTGGCTTTGGATAGCAATCTTTGTTGTCTATTTCAAGATCTATATTTGCAATTGTAGTTACAGATGTAACATCCCAACTCATAATCAAGAGTTCAAGGTAGTAAAGTGTAAATTAAGTCAGGGACTCGATGAGTAGGTCATCTTACTCGCCGAGTCGGCAGATGGACTCGACGGGTTGGTGCTGAGGGGAGAAAACCCTAATCTCAGGAGTTATTCCCTATATAAAGCACATTATAGCCACCCTCAGCCTCTTTACTGCCCATTTGAGTTCCAGAAACCCTAATTAGTGTGTGTGATACTCCATTGTTAAAGTTTGAGCTTGGAAGAAGATTTTAAGAGGGGAAAGTTAGAAGATCAAAAGGCTAGCATCGGGAGATCGTTGTAGATCCCGAATCTACTCCTTCTTGGGCACATTTCTGAAGTAACAAGTCCTTACCTTGATTTTTCTCCTTCTAGATCCATTCTTGGTTGTTGTTTTGGGAATTTTAGCTTGATTAGAATCCATTTCGGGTTTAGAGGTTAGATCTGAAGTTGCAACTTCAGATCTAGGTTAATAATGAGCCATGGAAGCTTAAGGCATCAGCCATGGGGCTTGATTGTCACACCCCCGAACCAGGCGCCGGAAACGTCTGGGGCTTATGCGTGACTTCATCTAGAAATATCATTACAATTAATATAATTGAAACATAACATCATCATCATCACACATGTAATATAACAACATTCATTTTTTACATCGAGTATTGTATCTGAATATTATATGCCAAAATAGTAAGAGTATGATAAAACAAAATATAACACAATATCCATTAGTTTGTTTCATTCATCCTGCTTCAACGGTTTCATGAGAATACAAGTTATTTTGAAAAACGTCAACATATATAATGTTGGTGAGTTCATAAGCATGTTTGTGAAAATGGTTTGTATAACTTTGAAAACCACCAGAAAATCCAATATTTTCTAGAAAACTGTTTTGTAAGTTTGTGTCAGATCTTGTATTAATGCATGTGTGTTTTTGTTTATTTGACTAAAAGGGGTAAAGAGAATGTAGAGAGAATGTGAAGAGCATGTAAAGAGATTATTCCCAGACAAACCGATGTTGTCTGTAAAAGAGAAAGCTGCCATACCAACCCCCGAGGTTGAGTACCAGTACGAGAATGTTTCTGAATAATCCAAAAGAAAGAGAAGGGTCTTCCGTAAACTTCATAACGTTAATTCCTCTGAGTGAACCGTCATAACCATACTAAATAATGACAATTTCGCTTGTCTTGGCGTTGTTGGATGCTGGTTTTGATTATTGATTATAAGGTTTTTATCACCCTAGACTGAGTTAGTCTAACTGTAGCGAATAGCTCAGGTGTGGGGTGTAATCCCCGTATAGATCTATACACAAATCCCCGCTCTCCCTCCAAGAGACTCTGGTTATAACTACAGGCTACGATCGTACACTTAATAGGTGCCAACCGACAAAACTTACTAGATCCATAATCGAATTTACGCGAAGAAAAAGGTATAAACTCATTCCAGGCCCAATGATCCAAGTAAGTGAACCACTAAGGTATCGCTAAACATGTAAATCATTTCAAGACCCAATTGGAATGAGATTATATAACATGGGTCCGAAATATATATGAAATGACAACTAAGTCCCATTTCACATGTAAAGTATTTACAGGCCCAAATAGCACACAAATAGTATCCAAGGTCTGTCTCACATGTTAATGGGTCAATGAGGCTCAATAAACATATAAATAGTATACAGGACCTCTCACACATAAAAATGGGCCACTAAGGCCCAATAACCTAGAAAATTATCAAATTAATCCGTTTGTTAGTTTATCGTTGGTTTTTGTTCAAGTATTCACTAAAATATCAAAAGAAAGAAGAACACATATAAAACTCATTCCTAGGCCCAATAAACATGTAAGTGAACCACTAAGGCCCACTATACGTGTCTATTATTTCTAGGCTCAAAAGGAATATGAATGTCTATCCTGAGCCCAATATACATGTAAAAGGACACTAAGGCCTACTAAACATGTATATTATTTCTAGGTCCAATAAGGATATGAATATCTATCCCGAGCCCAATATACATGTAAAAGGACACTAAGGCCCACTAAACATGTATATTATTTCCAGGCCCAATAAGGATATGAATATCGTTTTTAACCCGTTTGTTATTGTTTTTTTTTATTTTAGCTTGACTATTTACAAAATTGATATATAAAGCCCACTTTTTGTAAAAATAACGTTCTTGGCCCAATAAGCCACCACGTTTTCAATTAAGGCTCAATTATAGTAAAAATAACACTTTAGCCCCCATTTTGTTTCAAAATTTGTGTTTTTGACTAGTTTGTGGTAAAAATAACATTATAAACCCATTTTTGTCAAAAATATCATTTTTGGCTTGATTTTTGTGAAATACACATTTTTCTGGTTTTTGACTTTTTTGACCTAGTTGTTGAAAGATTTGTTGAAAAATCATCGTAAGTCGAAACTTGGATCCATAAATTCTGGAAGTTCGGAAATTTTTTCTACTTTGTCCACAATTTTTATCATAATTTTTGGTAGCCTCTAACAAGTTTGAAATAGCTCACCTTCATAGGCTGGTCCGAAATTTATTCAAATCTGATAGGCAGTTTTGTAAAATTTGCCAAAAATTGTAGAAAAATCGTATGAAAACATGAGAGTAGTCATTTTAAATAAATCTGAAATTTATCCATGTAAAACAGTTTTGAAAAATACTTCCATTAAGAGGGTCAAAACAGTCCGGGATTAGACCAATACTTTTCTGTCAAGGGCTGTTTTATGAATTTAATTTATAGATCTTAGAACACAACACTCATTTTTTCTATTTAAAGTGTATAAATCCCAGATCTACTAGTTTATATATAATATATGTGATAAAACATACTTTTCTAAAAGTTCTTATGAAGATCCAAGTGATAAACTTCAAGTTCTTAACATATTTTTAGATTAATGAAGTAATCAACACATAATCACCAAATAATTCATGGAAAACACACATAGTTATGCATATACACATAGATCTACACATAACACTTGTATTCTCCCCCAAAAACAAGTAAAAACCAAAACAAGGGGGTATGAACTCACCTTGGGGTTTGTATTTCGGGTTTGATGAAGATAAGAAGAATGTGGTGTAAGTTATGACTCTAGCTAGCTTCTTGAAGTGATCTTCGAATCTTGATGAGTTCTAGAGCATGCTCTCGAACTTGGGGTGGTAAGAGGAGTGATTTGAGTTTAAAGATGTAGCAAATCAATTTAGGTTGTGAGATCTTACCAATTATGATGATCTTTGATGAAAAATCCTCTTGAAACCACACACCAAAACTCAAAAATTTAGAGGAAGGAGGATGAGTTCTTTAGAGACTTCTTGAGAGTGTTTGAAGGAAATGAAATTGGTGGGGAATGAAGGGTTTGGCCGAATTTAGAAGAAGAGGGAGGATAAGAAGATTGAGGTGATGTTTGCATGGATATCCACCATGCAAACATGAGGTTTCATAAGCAAGATTTTTCTTCTTTTCTCTTTTTTTTTTTTTTTTTTTTTTTTTTTTTTGTATAAATGTGAGTTGGGCCTAGATTTGGGTTAGAGTAATAAGAATGAAATTAATTGGGCCTAACCTTGGCCTTGTTCAAAATTTTGTGAAGCTCCAAGCCTTTTTCAGCCCATTGGGCTCTTAAGAAGGTTCACGGCCCACTAGGGCAAATGGAACCATTTATGGCCCACCAAGACCAATTAAAAATAAAAATGGATTATTTTTCCGCCTACATGGCCGAAAATACTAAAGTTTTATGAATGTGGTCCATTTGGAATCCATTTAGGGTTCCTAGTACCAAAATAGTGAAATTGAAAATTTATTGGTCCATTAGGCCCAATAAGGGGATCTTAGTCCATAACAAACGTGAACCAGGATTTTTAGGGTTTACAATCCATATGAGATGTATTGTATTAGGTTTTAACTTTAAATAAAGAGTTTTGAATTCAAACGAATGGTTTTGATTTAAGCATAGAGTCTGATATTCACTTATAGTACAAGCCTTACAATAGATGATGTTCTCATGAGAATAGAATTTCCTAGCAAAAATGTTAGTTATGACATTGATTTAGGGTATCTTTGTCCCAAAACCTTCTTGTAGCTTTGTTGGAGCTTGTTGAGCCTTGCATTCATGTAAAGTTGGAAAATTTACGTGTGAATCTGGCCCTAGGAGTCCAGATCTATGTATTGGAAGCAATAAAATAGCCTGAAATCGTCTGAATGAAGATGTCACGTTTGGACTCAGTGAGTTGGAAAAACAACTCGGCGAGTATGTTCTTAGACTCGGCGAGTCTGGTCGTGGAACCCTAACCTTTTCTAGTTAAGCCTCGAATCGGTGAGTCGAGGGACGACTCAGTGAGTTAAGCAGGATGGGACTCTGAGATTGTTGGACTCGACGAGTCTTGGGGCGACTCGGCGAGTTGAGTCGTATTATGGGAGTTTCTGAGTAAAGGAAATCAACAAGTCGACAGGTTGACTCGGCGAGTAGGGTCAACCAGGAAGGTTGACTTTGACTGAGGACTTTGACTTTGACCAAGGGTTGACCAGTTTGACTTCCCAACGTATTTTGGTAATTATTGGTATTTATTGGATTTGGTTAATTGGTAGTGTTCAGAGGTGGAGTTCGTGTCGGTTGTCGAAGCAGCGTGATCTTATCTCTTCAGTCAGCTATAGCAGGTGAGTTATCCTCACTATATCGATAGGGTCTAAGGCACCAAGGCCAGCCCTTTATCGGATAGGAATCCAGGTAGTTGTTTCTTATGTTATTGCTTTGCTATGTCTGCATCCTGGTAGTTAGGATGGTATATGTTAGAGACCTGGTTAAGGTCGGTATCCTGGTATATAGGATGCTGCTATGTTAGGGACCGGTTAGGTCGGTATCCTGGTTAGGATGTTGCTATGTTATGTGATCTACTTGATCGGTTGATTAGTTGTGAATTACTATATGATTATATGTTTATGTGTACATGGTTGTTGGACTGGGGTTGGGTTGAGGCAGGTCCTACTTTTTGGTGTAGGCCAACATACCTAGGGCGGATCGGTTAGACCGAAGGCCCGATGGGCGGTCCGGATAGGCTGAAGGCCCCAAGAGGGCGGACCAGACGTGTCGAGGCTCGGAGAGTGGACTAGACAGACTAAAGGCCCGATGCGGGCAGACCAGTCATACTGTAGACTCAGAGAGTGGACCAGGTGGACTAAAGGCCCGGTGCAGGCGGACCAATCATACTGTAGACTCGGAGAGAGTGTGGACCGGGTGCACTAAAGGCCTGGTGCAGGTGGACCCGTCACATTGTAGACTCGATATGCATGGTTGTTCTGTTTATGATATGATATGATATGTGTATAGTATTGAGGTTGGTATTTTTGGGGTAACTCACTAAGCTCTCGGGCTTACAGAGTCAGTGTATTGTTTCAGGTACTTCAGGAGATCGTGGCAAGGCGATGGCGTGATTGTACCGCTCCTCAGTTTTATGTTGATGTTCTGGGATACTCTGGTAATAAATGAATTGAAAACCTTTTTGTAATAAATTAATGAATATGGGTTGTTTTTGAAAAGTTTAAATTGGTTGTAAGTTTTTGGATGTTACAAGTTGGTATCAGAGCCTTGGTTTGAGTGAATTGGAAGAACATTCGTGTTAATCCATTCTCAAATCAAGGAGAGTTTTCAAAGTGAAATTAAAATGGTTTTCAAAAATGAGTATAGGAGGATACGGAGGAACGATCAGCCAGAGCCAGTAAGTTGACCCCAAAATACAATACAAGTTATTTGATTATGTGATATATATGTTAGAACAACATGCTAGTACTAGGCTTCTTGATTATATAATGCCTACTAGCCTAGGGTTTCCTGTTGTGTGAGGTAGTTAGCAGTTCCTCTAGAGGTGAGGATTGAGTGTTTTCCATGCATATTTTTATCGCTAGGGTGTTGTGGTGATACTTGATATAAATATGGGTAGGTGTGGAAGGTAGTATGGGCCCGTACTATTAAAAGCACAGGACCCATACGAGTATCAAGGATGTCACAACCCCTAAGGTTGGGTTGGGAGTTGGTTCCCAGGTTATTGGGAAGCATCTGATGTTCTTGCGGTGTGATTTCAGTATGGTGGTTACGAGGCATGTCGGGAGCGGATCCGGATCAGGAGAGGGCGGTCAGGGTGGATCAGCACCACCCGAAGTCATTGGTCAAATGAGTACGGAGGAGCTGGATGCTAGAATTCGCAAGATCTTGCATGATGAGGTTGTTGCTATGTTCCGGGATGAGTTGTCGGAGATGTTTGGGTCGATCAAGACCGCGATGGTTGAGTATTTTGATGAGCGCTATGCAGCTCTTGCAGAGACGACTGCTTGGTAGCTGCAGTTGTTGTAGCAGAGGCAGGTGGAGGAGTTGGTCGGGGTTTTCAGTATCGGGACTTCGATAATACGAATTCCCCTACTTTTGATGGAGTTCAGGATCCGATCATTGCTATGAGATAGTTGTTAGACGTAGGTCCGGTGATGCGTGCTGCAAGTGTGGGAAAGAGGGGCATTACGCGAGGATTACCGTCAGTCAGCCCCGGTTTAGGATTTGAGGATTTGTTATCATTGTCATCAGGTTGGTCACTTGAGAGCCAACTATCCACAACTTGTTTCTAGATCGGTGAAGGTTCCAGCACCGTGTACTATGAGGACTACTGGTGGGGGTCAAGGTGGAGCGGAGCCTCCGAGGGCTCAGGGGTGCGCTTTTCAGCTCACAGCAGAGGAGGTCAGGGCAGAGCTGGATGTAGTTGCGGGTATGTTTTTGTTTCGTTGTTGTCTGGTTATCTGGTTATTTATGTAGTGTTGTATTTTATTTGCCGTTCTACATGTTTCATGGTTTGGTTGGGAGTGTTGGTAACTAAGAGTTGTAGGCGGTTAGCATCCAAGGGATTGATGGTTAGAATTTAGTTGTATGGTCTTGTTTTTGGGTATAGAAATTGCAATTTGAGAGGTGTTCAGCGGAGAGTCGAACTCCCTTAGAGTTCGTGTTGTGCGATGTCAAGAAGTGATTTTGTGGAGGTTGCTTGTTTCAGAGGAAATCAGTTCATGGATAAGAGGAGTATGTTGAGTAGGGATGATTGATTTATGCCGGTTGAGTCACTGGTGGTTGGTAGTCAATGCTCTAAGTGGGGAGAATTGGAAAATTTTCAGGAGGATCGACAAGAATTAGAGGTTGATTAGCTGTTTGGGATTCAACAGTGTTTCAGTCAGCCAAGAGTGTGGGCTGGTATGAGTAACTGATAGACAAATGGGGCGAGGTACAGACCAAGGTTTTCGGAAAAGGTGATTGATTGTTGTGAGGCCTAGGATTAGGCCGAGATCTGAGTAGATGGAATGGAGTTAGAGTTCGGAACCCCTAGAGGGCTAGAACAGTATGAACAGGAGAGATTCCCAGGAAGGATAGTTCGGGATGATGTATGATAGTTTGAGCGGTTCGGGGATACTGAAGGCCGATGGGTGTACCATTCAGGCCGAAGGCTCGGAGAACGGTCTAGATAGGCTGAAGGCCCTGGAGGGCGGACCAGACATGCTGAAGGTTATGAGAGTGGTCCATATTGGCTGAAGGCCTGGTAATGTGGTCCCGTCAGCTGAAGACTCTGTATGTGTTGATAGATCTATATGAGGAGATGGATTGAGTATGTTGCGATGCAATAGCAGACAATAGGTCTGGCCCTGGGTATTGATCATGTTAGTGAATGGTGGTGTATAGATTTCGATAGTCCTTGTGATCAGATTCAGAGTGTAGGTGATGCCTGGAATAGCGGTTACTCTACAAGGGATAGTGCAGAGTGGGGTGTGAGCACCGTGGCACTTGTTGTTATGGCAAGGTCGTCGCGTAGGTTTCCTTGGATAAGGAAAGGGAAGGGTATGTAGCTCCGAGAAGGAGTGTTGGTTCACTGCAATGGAAGTAGTAGTGTGGATGGATGATTGAAAGTATTCCAATTATAATTATTGAGCATTGTGTTTGTGCCAGTGGTGTGGAAGCACATCCGGGTTGGTTGTCTGTTGAGGTCGCGGAAGGATTTCCGGTGGTGTAGAACCAGAGGAGTACGGAAGGGATGCAAGGATGGAGTTTTGGATTTTCAGTATTGTTGTGATCAGGAGGTTATGTATGTAGTGGTAATTCATCATGGGGATGTCTGGAGGTATCGTCAGTGTGTCGGGTTTTTCCAGCCCAAGGATGTTGGATCAGGTTCAATATGTGTATATGATTGTAGATGGGATCTCATAAGAGTTGCTCAGGAGTTGTAGGATTTATTATCTTGTTAGCATGGAAAGAAAGAGTCGTTTCAAGAAGAAATTGGGATGAGTTCCCAGCAATGCAATTCAATAGAAGTAGTGCCAGTTTGGGCAAGGGGTGACGGATTGGTACCGGGTCAGGACCGATGGTTTGTAATGATATCTAGTTTTGCACAAGGCGAATGAGTGGGAAAATTCGGAAATAAGAATGTATCCTTTGGGTGATCCTGAGTTGATAAGTGTTGTTATCAGTAGGAGAAACCTAGTAGCCGGCTTGGAGCAATTGTCAGAACTCTGCAGAGAAAGAGTTGGATTGTATGAGATTTGATAGTAATGTTTGGAGGAATATGAGTCAGTTGAGATCCGAAGTTGCATTGTGGGATTATTATTTTGGAATTTTGTGTTGCAGCAGGCTTCGAGGATGAAGCCTAATTTTAGTGGGGGAGAATTGTAACATCCCAAGTCAGAATCAAGAGTTCAAGGGAGTAAAGTGTAAATTAACTCAGGGACTAGACGAGTAGGTCTTCTTACTCACCGAGTCGGAGCGGGATTTTGTCACGGGTTAAGTGGTCAACTCACCGAGTCGGAAGATGGACTCGACAAGTTGGTGCTGAGGGGAGAAAACCCTAATCCCGGGAGTTGTGCCCTATATAAAGCACATTATAGCCACCCTCAGCCTCTTTACTGCCCATTTGAGTTCCAGAAACCCTAATTAGTGTGTGTGAGCCTCCATTGTTAAAGTTTGAGCTTGGAAGAAGATTTTAAGATGGGAAAGTCAGAAGATTAAGAGGCTAGCATCGGGAGATCATTATAGATCCGGAATCTACTCCTTCTTGGGAAGATTTCTGAGGTAACAAGTCCTTACCTTGATTTTTCTCCTTCTAGATCCATTCTTGGTTGTTGTTTTGGGAATTTTAGCTTGATTGGAATCCATTTCGGGTTTAGAGGCTAGATCTGAAATTGCAACTTCAGATCTAGGTTAATAGTGAGCCATGTAAGCTTAAAGCATCAGCCATGAGGCTTGATTTAGTGTATCTTGGTCCCAAAACCTTCTTGTAGCTTGGTTGGAGCTTGTTGAGCCTTGCATGCACGTAAAGTTGGAAACTTTACGTGTGAATCTGACCCTAGGAGTCCAGATCTATGTATTGGAAACAATGAAATGGCCTGAAATCGTCTGAATGAAGATGTCACGTTTGGACTCGGCGAGTCTGTTGAAGATTGCGATGGACTCGATGAGTCTGTTCTTGGACTTGGCGAGTCTGGTCGTGGAACCCAAACCTTTTCTGGTTAAGCCTCGAATCGGTGAGTCGAGGGACGACTCAGTGAGTTAAGTAGGATGGGACTCTGAGATTGTTGGACTCGACGAGTTCAGTCGTATTATGGGACTTTCTGACTAAAGGAAATCGACGAGTCGATGGGTTGACTCGGCAAGTAGGGTTAACCAGGAAGGTTGACTTTGACTGAGGACTTTGACTTTGACCAAGGGTTGACCAGTTTGACTTCCAAGCGTATTTTGGTAATTATTGGTATTTATTGGACTTGGTTAATTGGTAGTGTTCTGTGGTGGAGTTCATGACAGTGGTCGGAGTAGTGTGATCTTATCTCTTCAGTTAGCTATAGCAGGTGAGTTATCCTTACTATATCGACAGGGTCTAAGGCATAAAGGTCGGCCCTTTATCGGATGGGAATCCGAGTAGTTGTTTGTTATGTTATTGCTTTGGTGTGTCTGCATCCTGGTAGTTAGGATGGTATATGTTAGAGACCTGGTTAAGGTCGGTATCCTGGTATATGTGATCTGCTATGTTATGTGATCTGCTAGATCGGTTGATTAGTTGTGAATTGCTATATGATTATATGTTTATGTGCACATGGTTGTTGGACTGGGGTTGGGTTGAGGCAGGTCCTACTTTGTGCTGTAGGCCAACATACCAAGGGCGAACCAGTTAGATCGAAGGCTCGACGAGTGGTCCGGATAGGCTGAAGGCCCCAAGAGGGCGAACCAAACGTGCCGAGGCTCGAAGAGTGGACCAGACAGACTGAAGGCCCGGTGCGGGCGGACCAGTCATACTGTAGACTCAGAGAGTGGACCAGGTGGACTAAAGGCCCGATGCGGTCGGACCAGTCATACTGTAGACTCGAAGAGAGAGTGGACCGGGTGGACTGAAGTCCTGGTGCAGGCGGCCCAGTTACACTGTAGACTCAATATGCATTGTTGTTCTGTTTATGATATGATATGATATGTGTATGGTATTGAGGTTGGTATTTTGGGGGTAACTCATTAAGCTCTCGGGCTTACAGTTTCAGTGTATTGTTTCAGGTACTTCAGGAAATCGTGGCAAGGCGAAGGCATGATCGTACCGCTCCTTAGTTTTATGTCGATGTTCTGGGATACTCTGATAATAAATGAATTAAGAACCTTTTTGTAATAACTTAATGAATATGGGTTGTTTTTGAAAAGTTTAAATTAGTTGTAAGTTTTTGAATGTTACAACAGACTTATCCAAGTTGGAGACTATTCGATTAAGATGTCTATGCCAATAACTAAACTGTTATATTCTTGAATTAAAAACAAAGCCCTTTTGGGTTGCCCTCAAAACTAGTATTTGGATAGAATGACTTTTGAAGAGAGGCTGAATTGCTAATTTTTTATATGATTAATAAATTGGAATAAATATTTTATTAGTATATTGTATGGCTAATATATTAATAGGAAATAATAATAATTAATTTGGAATGAATTAAAAGTTAATTGAAATTAATTTTGAGATTAATTGAATTAATTAAAAGTGTAGGGACTATTTGATTATTTATTGAAAGTTAAAGCATGAAAGTTCTAGAACCCCATGGGATGGGGGTTGAACAAAATTTGGCTAGGCATGACCTTGAAATTTCGTTCATGAGGCTTAGGATAAGGAGATAAGGCACCTTGATTATTATTTTAATTAATATGGACCTTATCCCAGAAACCTAACTTTGGCCTCAAGTTTTCTTTAGCTATATAAACCCCTGGATGCCTCTCATTATTTCGTCCACTCTTTCTTGCCTTCATAGAGCTGAAATTTTGATCAAGCCTCCTCTTTCCTCAAGTCTTCTTGCTACTAGTGTTTTGGGTTCAAGCCATTAAAGGCATTCATTCCTTTGGTGCTAGCTTTCCAATATTTTGAACAAGGAATCTACTATGATTATTTACAATAATAATCAAAAGGTATGTAATCCTAATTTTGTATGAATTTCAATTTCATAGCCTCTCTCCTAGGATTTCTTGATATTCATAGTTAGTTGCTATCAATAGAGAAAACATAAATCCTTTCTAAGTTCCTTGTGAACTTAAGGGTTTAAGTGTTTTTCCGCCACATGTAATTTTTTTATAACCTAGAAA
This sequence comes from Lactuca saligna, assembly GCF_052625555.1. NCBI lineage: Eukaryota > Viridiplantae > Streptophyta > Magnoliopsida > Asterales > Asteraceae > Lactuca > Lactuca saligna. The sequence goes on along the minus strand of NC_136419.1, from coordinate 70,323,848 downwards.
ACCTATCAATCATAAGTAAAACCGTATAAATAAAATGCAAATAACAACACGACAAACCATGGGAGGCCCCCACAATAAGAGTTAGATGAGACACGATTCATAGACACTGTGATAGATTTTCAACTAGCTCCCATCCTATAATCGTTCAATCTTAAGTAAGCGAGAGAGATATGTATAAATCTATACAAGATTAACACTACCATATGTGGTTGCTATCTACAACCCGACGACAAGTTGAACCATACATATCTTTCTAAGCACACAACGACGTCTAAAGAAACCTCGTGGATTTTCGGGATCAATAGTCATAGCTAGATTATAGGAACTCGCCGTAACTTTGTTAAACTAAAACTAACTATCTTATATTACTACTGGGGACCAACCTAAGAAAGTAGTGATAGTACACACAAACTTGAGGAAGCAAGTTTAGGATAAATAAGATAAATCAAAACACCCACGTTTTAAGAAAATCATAAACATGTGGACTCACCAACATTATGTTGACCTTTCAAACCACATGTATTCTCAGGAGAATGAACCCGTCTGAAGGAGGAGATAACCCCGGTGATGCAACCTGGAGTCTATGTGCTTTATTTTTGTAATTTAATTTTGTAACCTACTTGTACCTTGAACAATTATGTAACATATTTTACTTAATGAATAAATAGCAATGTTGTTTAGTACATCCTGTGTATTAGTCAATGTATATCTTTGACCTAAAATCACAACATGCTAACATCGTACAGCTTGGCGCTTCCGCCATTGGCTAGGGGTGTGACAAAAGGTTTGTAATATATCAACAACTTGAATGATACTTCCATCAACAAGTTACATATGAGTTGGTTGAGATGTTCCGACCGGTCATGGGATGTCCATAAGATGTAAAATGATTTATAAGCACTGCAAAAGACCAATCAATGTGACGCCCACTCAACACCCTATTATCTTTATATAATACGAACTATGCGCCACATTCCCAAAACTAAAACCATGAAAATAATTTGACATATCTTTACAAACTCCATTCATCGAAACCTTGGAAGCTAGTATCCCACATATAATGTCCACCATAATTAGTCGGATTGTTTGTGATTTTATTGTAAGCAATCCTTTTAGTATAGTCAAGATTAACTCGATAAATGCTAACTTCATTTTTGGCTATAACCCAAGGTTTGAGGTATGTGGTGCATACTCATATAAGCTAATATAAACTCGGAAACATGGTGATCGAGGGTAGCATCCTTAGTAGGGTTCCAAGGGGCATCGTCCCTAACAATGTTCCTATTGCGAGATCATTGGAACCTTTGTGTTTGGTGGGGCAACGATTAAGCTAAAACCAAATCCATATGTAATACATATAGCTGATAGTTAAGTTCCTGTTAAAACCAACCATCAATTTTGTTTTGAAACAGTTGTGATTTTTCCTCCAAAATTAACTGATTTTAACTTCCATTTTCTTCTACATATAGAAAGATGTTTGGTTCTGCAGAGTGATATACGAAAAACATATTATTACTTTGCCAAATTTCTATCTCACCAAGTATCAAACAATAAAGGTACTTCTATGTTTAACTATTCGATTTTTGCTTGAAATCAATTTTTTTTTGTTCTAGGATCATCCAAAATTTGGTTTCTTGATACTCCGAAGCATAGGTCGAAATCATATATTTTAAAAAGTATTTTATAGATAGACCTAAGTTTTTATTAATTTTCTTACATAAAATCTATCATAGATCCCAATGTAGAGAAACAAATAAAAGAAAGACAAAAGACATAATAATGACTGATGTGAAGAAGATAAGTAACAAATAAAGACAAATAATGATTACACTTCCTATGTGGTTGGGTAAAAGACGATTGAATTGTATTTTTTTTTTATATGATATTGTGGTTGGGTAAAAGACGATTGAATTTTTTTTTTTTTTGGAACGGCAAATTTATTTTACTCCTACACTAGTTCTAATTATTCACATATACTAACGAGATTTGAACCATCGACCTCAAGGAGGGAGGACAACACCAGATACCGTTGAGCTAGAAACCCTTTGGTACAACTGAATTGTTATAAGCGATTTTTTAAACATATGCTCTAAAGACACAAATAATAACTATTAATTATAGAAAATATTATCATAATTTAAAACAAAAAACATTAACTATGAATAATATTTTCTATAATTAATGAATTTCAAATTTAATTATAATAATATTTTTTTTATATTTAATATTTTAATTATTTTTTCGATCCTTTCTTATAAATAATTATTAAAAAAAATCCTTTTGATTGATGGATATGATGTATCATAAATACTCAATCAATCCTCATAAATAAATAAATAATTTTCAAATAAAACATTTCCTGACAATTGACTCAACTAGTGTCCTTGGAAAGCACATATCTTTTCCAACTTCCTTCTTCACACAAATACACCGACAACACGTGACTGTAAATCTAGAGAAGATAACTCCTTTAAACCGAGTTCATAAAGAGTACAAATACCCACAAAAAAATTTAGTATTATATTTTTCTTCAAAATAACCTTCTTTTTGTATCTTTCCTTCCTATTTCCAATCATACAGTAAAACCGCCGGCCGAGGGAAAACCAATGTTTATTACTCGCCAATGCCACCCCACTAAATTAATGACAATAAAGTTGTTCCTCTTGGCATTATATGCGCATTACATTATATATCCGGATTTCGGAAATAAAACAAGTGGATTCGGATGGATCATAGATGATTTCAATTAGGGCTTTCTGAATATGAAACAAAAGATGTCTGATTCGTTAAAATTTCCCATTTTTTCATGGGTGTTTGTAGTTTGTGTTCTTCTTTCTTGTGAATTGATTTCTGGGTATGAAACTGGAAGTGGGATTGTTGAAGGGAAGTTGAATGTTCACTTAGTTCCACATTCGCATGATGATGTCGGTTGGTTGAAGACAGTTGATCAGTACTTTATTGGATCCAATAACAGTATACAGGTTCATATTTCATATATTTGAATTTTAAGTTAAAATGTCGATTCATACAGATTGATTATATTATATGATTTAAAATTTAAAATATGATCTCACTTGAATTTGAATGTGTTCTTATAGGGTGCTTGTGTTGAAAATGTGTTGGATTCAGTTGTCATGTCACTACTCCGTGATCCAAACAGGAAGTTCATATTCGCGGAGATGGTATATATAAACCTCATTTGATGTAATCTAATTAAATTAAGAACAATTTCAATCAAACCATAAAAGTTTTTTTTTTTTTTTTTTGTTTTTTACATATTTCCAAATCAATGATTTTGATTTGTTATGTACTTATATATTATATTTCACCAGTAATTTTCCAAGCTAACGATTACGATATGTTATATCAAAACCAAAATGGTTTTAATCGTATGATTGGAAAAATAAAGTTTAAATTGTATTCCTAGAGTTAAAGAGACATAAATTCTAATAAATGCTGCAGAAGTCAACATTGATTGGTGTATTGATGTGCATTTAAACTGATTATTGATAACCAAATATTGAGAAAAAAAAGTAAAATTACCTATAACTAATCCTAGCTAGACTAAACAATGGGTTAAACGTGCTTTCATTTCAGGCCTTTTTCCGAAGATGGTGGCTATTACAAAGCAAGAAGATCAAAACCCAAGTGAAAAAACTTGTTGCTAAAGGCCAATTAGAATTCGTGTACAATCTTTATATATATTTTTATTTCCCCTAATCACTAATCTTTAGCTACTAAAAACACTTCTTTCTAATGATCTAAATATTTTAATTAAATCAGAAATGGAGGGTGGTGTATGCATGATGAAGCAGCTACACATTACATAGACATGATTGATCAAACAAGTTTAGGTCATGCTTTAATAAAGTACAATTTCAATGTAACTCCTCGAGCCGGTTGGCAAATTGATCCATTTGGGCATTCGGCAGTTCAAGCTTATCTTTTAGGAGCCGAGGTATATATATAATAATTCAATAATTCAAGATTCTTGATATTACTATTTTTATTTTTATTAATTTTTGTTATATACTTATATGGATTTTTTTTAATGTTTATGTAGCTTGGGTTTGATTCGTTGCATTTTGCACGTATTGATTATCAAGATAGAGCAAAGAGGAAGGTTGATAAAAGTCTTGAAGTGATATGGCGTGGCTCAAAAACATTTGGTGAATCCTCTCAAATTTTTACAAATGCGTTTCCTAGACATTATAGCGCGCCAGATGGTTTTAATTTTGAAGTTAGTGGAGACTATGAGCCCATTCAGGTTATGTTTCTAACAATAGCAATATACTTTTGTCTATTTGTTTTTTATAGCATCCTATTTTATTTTTTCTTTTTATGGCGTTGTGCTTTTGTTTTTCTAAGGCATTGTGCTTTGAAAATTAACTGGCATCTTACTTTCATTTATTTCTATTACAATATTGTACATTTGAAAAAAAAATTATACTCAAGGCATTCTATTTAACGCCTTCCTTATTTTGATATTGTACTTTGGAAAAGTAACCCGATTACATCTTTGAAAAATTCTTTGTAGTTGAATAATGTTTATTTAATTCGGTGGAATTTTCAAAGTACAATCTTTTAATAAGAAAAAATTGAAAGTAAAATGCTATAATAAATATATAAATGAAAGTATTTTGTTGTTTCTTGCATTTATTTTCATTTTTTTGTTATTAGGACATTATATTATGAGAATATACCTACACTAAATATTTGTTTTGTATTTGGATGATATTGCTATAATTCGATATATTTTTAAGTAGAATGCTATATATGGTAGGAAGATTATGAATGTAAGATGCTAAAATAAAACCAATCAATGAAAGTATATATTATATATTGCTATTAATTGAATTTAACCCAAAATTATTCCCCTTCGTATGGATTTTGTATTTTTTTATTGAAAATATTCTATTTTATCTTGATGAAATCACAGGACAACCCTCTTCTATTTGACCGAAATGTGGAGAAAAGAGTTAACGATTTCATTGATGCTGCACTAACTCAAGTAAGTATTTTCTTTTTTATTTCAAACTTTTTTTTTTACCACAAAATAACAATATTTTAAAAAAACAAAAACAAACAGGCAAATGTCACAAGAACAAACCATATTATGTGGACAATGGGAGACGACTTTCAATACCAATATGCAGAATCTTGGTTCAAGCAAATGGACAAACTAATTCACTATGTTAACAAGGTATACTTTAAATTATAAATTCCCTGTTTTTTTTTCTCCATTTTTTATGTTTACAATTTAAAACTCGACTTCGAATTAAATTTAAATATGTTTTTAATCACAGGATGGGAGAGTTAACGCGTTATATTCCACTCCATCTATTTACACCGATGCAAAACTTGCTTCAAATGTGTCTTGGCCAATCAAAACCCATGATTATTTTCCGTGAGCTTCTTCTAGCTTATTCATGAAGTTATTTTTTTAATCATTAAAAAATCAACTATATTTAAAAAATTTATTTCTTGTGTGTAGATATGCAGATGGTGGAGATTCTTATTGGACAGGTTACTTTACTAGTCGTCCAGCTTTGAAAGGATACATACGTTCATTGAGTGGATATTATTTGGTAAGAAAACGAATTATGTTATTTTAAGAATATACATTTTCATTATGTTTATCTAATAAAGTGTTTATCGAATTATGTTTATGATCCGAAATAATCAGAAAATCGTAATCATAACAATTTAAGGTAAACAATCGAAACTGATTATTGCAACTTAAATTCCAATAATGTAAAATTTACACCATTTTTTTAGGCATCAAGGCAACTAGAATACCTAGTAGGAAGGCGAACAAAAGGACCCAACACTTTTAGTCTTGGAGATGCTTTAGGAATCGCACAACATCATGACGCTGTTACTGGAACTGCTAAACAACATACAACAAATGATTATGAAAAACGTTTAGCAATTGGAGCTCATGAGGTACAATTTTAAATTAATTAATCTTTTATATCAAACTCTTATTATTTATTATTATTATTTATGTGTATATATTTATGTTCTTTAATTCTCAATAGGCTGAGGCTGTTGTCAGTTTAGCTTTATCACATCTTACCACCTCTAGCATTAATTCCACCATTCCCACATCACTATTTAGTCAGGTAATTAATGCTTTAAATTTTTCATGAAAACGATTTTTAATTAATTTTGAAATTCTAATGAAAATAACAAGGTTTGATATATAGTTTTTTTTATATAACATGTGACAGTGTCCGTTACTTAATATAAGCTTTTGCCCACCAACAGAGAACATTCCTTCTGGAAAAAGTTTGGTAATATACAATACAACGATTATAAATTTTATGATAATTTGAAATTTTGAATAAAGAATTCCGAGTTTTTCATGTTTAAAATGTTGTGTTTGGTTTTTTTCAGGTTGTTGTCGCATATAACCCTCTTGGATGGAATCGTGTAGATATAATCAGGATACCCGTGAGTTTTATAAGTTCACCATTTTTTTTTTTATACTTTTCGAACCATTTTTATTCGATCTTTTGTTGAAAAATTCAGGGTTATTAATGACTAATACTAATAATCTTTTTGCATGACTTTTTAACAGGTCAAAGATGCTAACGTCATAGTCCAAGACAACAAGGGCAACAAAGTCGAAACACAATTTATAGAATTCGATGATGTAAAAAGAAACTTAAGAAGCTTTTACACCGAGGCTTATTTGGGAATTTCACCTAAAGAAGTTCCAAAATATTGGCTTTTGTTTCAAGCATCTGTGCCACCTTTGGGTTGGAATACTTACTTCATTACTAAAACAACTAGTAAAGGTACTTAACACTCGTTGCATAACTCCTTTTTCATATCTATAATAACCATATGTGTAAAAGACGTGAATACCCTTCTCAATCTCATATTAGAAAATATCCCTAAACAAATTTATGGGTCTCTTTCCTCTAAAATCTTTAACTCAGGAGGGTATATATCCACGGTAGACACTCCACAAGATGAATCCATTGTAATAGGTTCAGGAAGCTTGAAGATGTCGTTTTCTTTACAATCTGGACAATTGAAAAGAATTACAAATTCTAGAACGAGGGTAAGTTTCATTTTTAATCGTTACAAATAAATAAATCGGTAAATCCATAGCAAAAAAAATACTCTTAGATTTATGTATTTATTTTGAAAAAAAGGTTGTACACTAAATTAATGTCTTTGACTTTCTAGATTGATTTACCTATACAACAAAGCTATCTATGGTATGGTAGTGAAGCCGACATTCAGGTACGATAATTCAAGATCCATTCGTTAGTTAATTTGTCGTTTTCCTTTTGTGGGTCTGTTTGGGGCCCACAAAATGATGAGGTGGATTTTTGACATGTGGGTTTTATATGTATCTTTTGATATAGCCTTCGGGAGCTTACATTTTCCACCCTAATGGATCACCTCCATCGATTGTTTCAAGATCTGTACCTATTAAAGTCATTCGTGGGCCACTTGTTGATGAAGTTCATCAGCAGTTTAACTCATGGATCTATCAGGTCAGAATCTTAATCTTTTTCATTAATTTATATAAATGATGTCTAAAAAATATTTGAGAAAATGATATTATTCTTTCGATCATATGTTTTCAGGTGACTAGAGTTTACAAAGACAAAGAGCACGCTGAATTTGAATTCATTGTAAGGATTCCATATTTCCCCATATAATTAATTTACACTTTATATATTCAAGAATATATTTTAACAAAATTTTCTTGATTGTAGATCGGTCCAATTCCTGTAGAAGATGGTGTTGGAAAAGAAGTCATTACAAGAATTACAGCCGATATGGCCACTAACAAGGTGTTCTATACCGATTCTAATGGAAGAGACTTCCTCAAAAGGGTAAAAAATAAATAAATACAAAACTAAAGTCTTTGTTGTGTTCATAAATTTGTATTTAATTTGAGGTTTATTATTAGGTACGAGATTATAGAGAAGACTGGCCTCTTCAAGTTACACAACCCATAGCTGGAAACTATTATCCGGTAACTTTTTAAACATTGTGACAAAAAACAATGTACATGAGATTATTATACTATTTGATACTAAAATATCGTTTCAATTTTTTTGTTCTTAGCTAAATCTTGGAATATTCACAACTGACAACAAAACCGAATTATCAGTGCTTGTTGATCGTGCCACTGGTGGGGCAAGCATCAAAGATGGACAAATGGAAATTATGTTCCATAGGTACTCTCTTATATGTGTTTCTCATTTTCAATAATCATAAAATTATTACTAAATATTTTTATTTTGTCAAGGCATATGTTGTATGATGATAGTAGAGGAGTGGGTGAAGCCCTTGATGAGACTGTGTGTAATAAGACCACATGTCAAGGACTTACGGTATGTTTGTAACAGACAAAAATAAAATGAATATTAAAAACTTAAACAAAAAACATTGTTTAGGTTCGAGGAAATTATTATATGAATGCCAACGCGGTTGGAAGTGGATCACGGTGGCGTAGAACAACAGGTCAAGAGATTTATTCTCCCCTCCTCTTAGCTTTTGCACATGAGGTATATTGTTTTTTATCTGTCTGGATAAACCATATTTAAAATATATAATAGAAAATAATGGGATACTTTGAGAGGGTGATAGTTTGTTTCAATATATGGCTTACAGAAACAAAACGATTATAAAGCTTCTCACTTAACAAGATCAACAACGATGGATCCAAATTATATTTTACCCCCAAATGTCGCATTAATTACACTTCAGGAATTGGAGGATGGAAGTGTGCTCATTCGTTTAGCTCATCTATATGAGGTAACACCAATCAAAGTGTTGTTAACTTTTAAAGACTTTGCTATAAAACCTCAATTTTTTTGTCTTAATGATTGTCTGAACTATTAATGATTTAGTTTTTTGAAATCAACTTGTTCATGTTATGAATGTTCTTAGGCTGGTGAAGATGTTGCCTTGTCAACGTTAGTCAAAGTCGAATTGAAGAAACTTTTTGCTGCGAAAACGGTACACCAATATATGCCAAAAGTTGTAAAATTACCTAATCTTTGGTCATGTTATAAAGTGTGAGTTGTGTTAATTTTACAGATTAAGATGATACAAGAAACAAGCTTATCAGCAAACCAAGATAAGTCGGGTATAAGAAAGATGAGATGGAAGGTCGAAGGTGGAAGTGGTCGTGAGGTGACACCAGTTAGGGGTGGGCCTGTTGACCCTTCTGCTCTGGTTGTTGAGCTTGCTCCTATGGAGATTCGGACATTTATATTAGGTTTGAAGTAATTGTTTGGAAATGATTATTGTTAGTTCAAAAATAAAAATCAAATAATAAAATAATTAGTCAATAATTTACATGTATTCCTTTATCAAGGCCTAACATGTTAATGATTCTATATGTTAAACGATAGAACAAAAATTGTATACATACATATTTGAATAAAAATAATAATATTCTAGAATGGTCATGTCCTTATGTATTTATTTATACCCAAACTCTGAGTAACCACTTTCACAGAACATTTTTTTATTTAACTTTAATAACACATGAAACCCAAATTTTAATTATACTAGAGTATATATTAAACCAAAAGTTATTAGCAATAGTAAAGTTTATAGACTTTATAATTTTGCCACCATACTTTCCTTTTTACTCTTTTGACACGATATATACTTTGCTTTTACACTTTTGTCACCATACTTACACTTTTGCCAGAATATATATGTTTGCTTTTTACCCTTTTGTCACAATATTTTTGGCATTTACAATTTTCCCATAATAGTTTTGTATGTTAACAGGTTTAGTTTTTAAATGAAAAATAAACTACAAAAGTTATCCATATAATTTATAGAAAATATCTTGTTCATTTTCTTTTACCTTTGAGCTTTTGACTTTGGCAACAATCCTCTCATATATCGGGATGTTTTATCCCTATGTAAAAAATACGTTACAAAAATTGTCTATGTAATTTACATAAAAGGTCCATCAAAGCGATAATAATTAGATTCCCAACTTACTTCCCTCGTGAATTGGGGAAAGAGCAATATATATAAATATATATATATATATATATATATATATATATATATATATATATATATATATATATATATATATATATATATATATATATATATAACATTAATTGCCATGGTGTTTAGGAACTGTAACTTTTTGATGATTTAGATTTTTTTAACCACAAAAATTTCTAGTTTTGGCCTTTTCATTTACCAAACGTGTCCCGACTTTTTGGCAAATTAGTTTGTGGATCCTCTTCTTTTCTTAAAATATTACACACTAACTTCATGATGATTTAGAATTTAACCTCAAGATTTCAAGAGTTTGTCAGTTTTGGTTATTGGCATTTACCAAATTTGACTTTTTGTCACATTAGTTTGTGAAGTCGATATTTTTGGTCCCCAATTTTCCTCAAAACCAAAGAAACGCCAAAATATGTAAACATAAAAGAAAGTTATTCGATCCGTCGCAAAACACAGATCATTTTCTAGTTCTAATGGTAATATACTAATCGACCCATGTGGGCGGGTTCACAGAGTTGTCAGAAGCCTTTTTCAGGCAGTTTCGGGCCAAAGTTAGTTATGTGGTTTCTTTGTATTGGTCTACGCATAATCATCATTATTTTATTGATGACCAATAAGCAAATAAATATTCTAATTATGAACTTTAATAGAAAAGCTTTGCAACAAGACGTGAGAAGTAGGTATTATGGATTTTGTGAATCAAATTCCCATCAAGTGGTGTTATTATGTTGAAAGTTACTTTTGACTTCTAATTCCAAATCAAAATAATACAAATAAATGGATTTTAAAAATGTAACAATAATATAAGATCCATAGGTATTTGAATGCATATTTTCATCGCCGTTACTGTAACAAGAATTATAATCGGAAATCACATTGTAAGTTGTAGCAAAGTAACTGAATTTTCTGAACGGTACAAAGTTTTTGAGAATGTTTAGTTTCTGTGAAAAAAAATAACTAAAAAATTTTCTTGCTTTTAGCTTTATTTTACACAAAAAATTGGGAATCCATAAACTACTTCAACTAGTTTTTGGAAACTTTTAGCTTTTGATTTTTATCTAATTTTATACTTTTAAAAGTCAACAATTACTTTTGTCAAACAATTTTATACAAATAAAAACTTTCCAGGTACCGATTATCAATTTTCCAACTACCAACTAAATTTATCGAACACGCCGAAAAACAGTTAATGATTTTTAAAACCGATCTCCCAACCTTTCAAAATTCATGGTTTGTCTTGAGATTTTCAAACTCGAATGTACATAAACGCTAGTTACTGAAAAATAACTTTTATGGTAATTATTTATCACTTTGTAAATATTCGCGTCATTATATATAGAGAACCATAATTAACATAGAACCAATAAACCGATCGTGAGCGTCGTAAATCATCGAAAATCATAATGATCAACGGTCAAGTAAATAGATGTACATTTATACATTAGACACACCTACACACCAGATTATACAAAAAAATCCACCTCTTTTTTTGTTTAAATTTGTTTTAGGCCACATTTTTTTATCAAAAAAAAAACCGAATATACCGTTGTTCACGATTTTACGTCCTCTTTCCATAAAGATCCATATTTATATATAAAAAAACGAATTTTTTTCCGAAAAAAACTTACTTTATTTTGAAAAAAAATTAAGTTTATTTTTATCCCAAAAAAATTAATTATACCAAAAATATTGATTTTTTGTACTCTATTAATAAACATCAACACCGATTTAACAAAATATCTCGATCAGTTTATATTCAGAATGTGAATCTAAACTGTAAATATTTCAATTTATAACATTCACAATGTGAAAAAACTCGATCTGATCAGATCCACACTGTGAATCTAAAGTATAAATATTTCAATTTGTAACATTCACAATGTTAATTTGACTTACTATTTCAACTCTCTGATCATTCGCAAATTAACATAGGGCCATGCATGCACGTAAAGTTTGCAACTTTACGTGATAAGCATACCCCAAGAGGTTAGATCTATGGTTTGGAACCGTTGCATGTCTCAGATTTGGTTTGTATGGGAGGAGGGTTGAAGGGACTCAGCGAGTTCCAAAGTGGACTCGGTGAGTTCTATGAAGATGGTCTTAGACTCGACGAGTTGGATGAACAACTCAGCGAGTCCTTTGAAGATTGCTTAAAACTCGGCGCGTTGTTCTCGGACTCGGCGAGTCGGATCGCGAGTCGGTCTGATCGTCCCAAGTAGTGAGTTAAGGATGACTCAATGAGTGGGAAGAGGGACTTGATGAGTTAATGATGGGATAGTAGGAGAGGGACTCGGCGAGTTCGTGCCATGACTCGGTGAGTCCAATCAACTGGAAGTTGACCTACACACCAGATTATACAAAAAAATCCACCTCTTTTTTTGTTTAAATTTGTTTTAGGCCACATTTTTTTATCAAAAAAAAAACCGAATATACCGTTGTTCACGATTTTACGTCCTCTTTCCATAAAGATCCATATTTATATATAAAAAAACGAATTTTTTTCCGAAAAAAACTTACTTTATTTTGAAAAAAAATTAAGTTTATTTTTATCCCAAAAAAATTAATTATACCAAAAATATTGATTTTTTGTACTCTATTAATAAACATCAACACCGATTTAACAAAATATCTCGATCAGTTTATATTCAGAATGTGAATCTAAACTGTAAATATTTCAATTTATAACATTCACAATGTGAAAAAACTCGATCTGATCAGATCCACACTGTGAATCTAAAGTATAAATATTTCAATTTGTAACATTCACAATGTTAATTTGACTTACTATTTCAACTCTCTGATCATTCGCAAATTAACATAGGGCCATGCATGCACGTAAAGTTTGCAACTTTACGTGATAAGCATACCCCAAGAGGTTAGATCTATGGTTTGGAACCGTTGCATGTCTCAGATTTGGTTTGTATGGGAGGAGGGTTGAAGGGACTCGGCGAGTTCCAAAGTGGACTCGGTGAGTTCTATGAAGATGGTCTTAGACTCGACGAGTTGGATGAACAACTCAGCGAGTCCTTTGAAGATTGCTTAAAACTCGGCGCGTTGTTCTCGGACTCGGCGAGTCGGATCGCGAGTCGGTCTGATCGTCCCAAGTAGTGAGTTAAGGATGACTCAATGAGTGGGAAGAGGGACTTGATGAGTTAATGATGGGATAGTAGGAGAGGGACTCGGCGAGTTCGTGCCATGACTCGGTGAGTCCAATCAACTGGAAGTTGACCTACACACCAGATTATACAAAAAAATCCACCTCTTTTTTTGTTTAAATTTGTTTTAGGCCACATTTTTTTATCAAAAAAAAAAACCGAATATACCGTTGTTCACGATTTTACGTCCTCTTTCCATAAAGATCCATATTTATATATAAAAAAACGAATTTTTTTCCGAAAAAAACTTACTTTATTTTGAAAAAAAATTAAGTTTATTTTTATCCCAAAAAAATTAATTATACCAAAAATATTGATTTTTTGTACTCTATTAATAAACATCAACACCGATTTAACAAAATATCTCGATCAGTTTATATTCAGAATGTGAATCTAAACTGTAAATATTTCAATTTATAACATTCACAATGTGAAAAAACTCGATCTGATCAGATCCACACTGTGAATCTAAAGTATAAATATTTCAATTTGTAACATTCACAATGTTAATTTGACTTACTATTTCAACTCTCTGATCATTCGCAAATTAACATAGGGCCATGCATGCACGTAAAGTTTGCAACTTTACGTGATAAGCATACCCCAAGAGGTTAGATCTATGGTTTGGAACCGTTGCATGTCTCAGATTTGGTTTGTATGGGAGGAGGGTTGAAGGGACTCGGCGAGTTCCAAAGTGGACTCGGTGAGTTCTATGAAGATGGTCTTAGACTCGACGAGTTGGATGAACAACTCAGCGAGTCCTTTGAAGATTGCTTAAAACTCGGCGCGTTGTTCTCGGACTCGGCGAGTCGGATCGCGAGTCGGTCTGATCGTCCCAAGTAGTGAGTTAAGGATGACTCAATGAGTGGGAAGAGGGACTTGATGAGTTAATGATGGGATAGTAGGAGAGGGACTCGGCGAGTTCGTGCCATGACTCGGTGAGTCCAATCAACTGGAAGTTGACCTTGGACTAGGGGTAGGTTAGTCTTTTGACCTAAGGGTATTTAGGAGTAACTAATATGTGTTTATGGATTTATAGTCGGAGGATTGCCGGTGCAGCAGTCAGTCGTCTAGCAAGCAGACTTTCAGCAGCTAGTTTTCGAGGTGAGTTACCTTCCAGTAGCGGTGGGTCTAAGGCCATAATGTCGGCCCACCAATAGGAGTTGTATGTTAGATGATTGTCTTTGTGATATTCATCTAGGTTTGCTACTACTTGATATGTTTATGTGCTAGCATATTATGATGTTATGTGATAATGGTAGTAGGGGTGAAATAGTCCCTGGTTACCGGTCGATAGGACCAAAGGGGTAGTTTAGTACTCAGCCATGCTAGCCAGATTATGATATGTGTGATATGATATTATGTGGCAGTATCCAGTCAAAAGGGCCGAAGGGGAGGCCAACACCCAGATATGCTAGGCGGTATCCGGTCGAAAGGACCGAAGGGGAGGCTAGCACCCAGATATGCTATGCAGTATCCGGTCGAAAGGACCGAAGGGGAGGCCAACACCCAGATATGCTAGGCAGTATTCGGTCGAAAGGACCGAAGGGGAGGCCAGCACCCAGATATGCTAGGCAGTATCCGATCGAAAGGACCGCAGGGGTAGGTCGGGCACCCAAATATGCCTGACAGTATTTGTATGTTATGTGATTGTATGGTATGTGGTACGATAGGGGAACTCACTAAGCTTCGTGCTTACAGTTTACAATTTTGTTTTCAGGTACCTCTTCTTCGAAGGGGAAGGAGCTGGCGTAGTAGCGGCACATCATACACGCACATTGTTTTCCGCACCATGAGTTATTCTGGGATTTTGTACTCTAACATTATGGTTGTTTTTATGTTTTGGTTTTCAGACACGAAATATGTTTATGAACTGATAGAATCAAACGATGTTTATTCACAAATGTTTTCCAAAGTATTAATTTAAAAATGAAATTTTTGGATGTGAAAATTGGGTCGGTACAAGTTGGTATCAAAGCCCTGCTTTGAGTGATTAGGACACACCTTCGGGGGTGTCTGAACTCAAACCAAGGGATTAAAGGAGTTAATAGCAATGGTTCAGAAATGCAAGATTGATGAATCCGGGAGGCTGTTGAAGATATACTTCAGTGTCAAGTTCACCATTTAGAAAAGCACTTTTAACGTCCATTTGGTGAACTTTGAAGCTTTTATGAGCAGCATAAGCAAGGAAGATTATGATAGATTCAAGTCGTGCAACAAGAGCAAAGGTCTCATCTTGTACCAACAATAGGATGAGTCTGAGGAGGAGGGACGAGAGGCCAAACTTCATTTCTATCAAATTCTGCTAGTTCTTCTTGCATGGTTGTGATCCAATCATCATGTTCAAGTGCTTCTTTAATGGATTTGGGTTTAACCATAGAGATAAATGGCGAAAAGTGACATTCATATTGAAGACTTGCAGCAGATCTAGTTTGTACATTGGCGTTTAAGTTTCCGATCACTTGGTTCGGAGGATGATCCTTGGTAAAGACATGTAACCTTGGAAGTTCTTGAGTAGAAGATGAGCCAATATCAATGATGGGATTGAGTTGCTCCCCCTGAATGGTTTGAACTTGAGGATGATGCTCCCCCTGAACTTCTGAATCGGTGAGATTGACATCATCATCAAAAGGGAACTCAAAGAAGTTTTCATTTTCATCATTGTTGATCGGATTTGAATCATGGAAGTCAGCAGGTGCATCTTGAAATCCATCCACATTTGATTTAAGGAAAGGTTAACCATTCTCCTCCTCAACATGTGAAGGTTAAAACAGTTCAGAATCAAATGGAGGAAGACTTGGAATCGGACCGGAGACATTTTGAGAAACAGGAACATCCGTGGTTGCATGATGCCTTATACGAGATTCCGAATCAAGAGTTGTTTCGGAGGTTCCAAAGAGAGTTTAAAAATATACTGCATGGATTACTTGAATGTTCGGACATCTAGAGGAGGAGCATCGGACTCCATAATGTGAGTGGTGACATAAGCAAGGATAGAATTCCGAATGAATTTGTCATCAAAGGTAACATCAAAACTTTCTTCAATACTCAAGTACGTCGATTGAGGCCTCGGTAAGACTTTGATTTTGAGGAATATCCAAGGAAAATAGCTTCGACAGCCTTGGGTTGGAACTTGCTAAGCTGATCACAGTTATTCTTGATGAAGCATCTACATCCGAAAACATGAAGAAACGAGATTGTTGGCTTCCGTCCATTCATGGCTTCGTACGGTGTTTCGTTGAGGCACCGATTGATGATACATCTATTCTGATTGAAGCATGCAGTGGAAACGGCTTCAGCCCAAAGATAGAGAGGAAGATTTGCAAAATTTAGCATTGATCGAGCAACTTCAACTAGAGTTTTATCTCTTCGTTCAACTACACCATTTTGTTGAGGAGTGTATGAAGCAGAAATTTTTGGTCTATGCCCTTTTCGACAAGGAAATTATCAATGGTGGAGTTTGTGAATTCTGAACCATTGTCACTTCGGATTCGCCTTACTGGGAGTTTGATAAGAACTTTTATTCCGTTGATGAAATTTTTGAGCTCGGAGGTTGTGTCTGACTTCAGCCTAAGGAAGAAAACCCAAGTGAACCTAGTGAAATAATCTACAATCACAAGAATGTATTTGTTGTGATGTAAACTTTCAACTGTTGATGGTCCACATAGATCAATGTGTAGAAGTTATAAGGGCTCGGAGATTGGTTTTTCAATGATGACTGGATGACCTTTCTTTGACTGATTACCACACTCACATGCAGAACATAAGTGATCATTTTTGAATTTGAGGAGTGGTAGACCTCTAACCATTTCGCCTGAAACAATATCATTCATGTATCTAAAGTTCAAATGAGCAAGCCTTCGGTGCCATAACCAACTAACATCAGGAATAGTTTGGAGATTAAGCATAATTGGGGCTTACCAATGATCATGTTGATATCAAGAGGGTACATGTTTTTGTTGTGGTTGGACTTGATCAAGCATTCTTTTCTATCTCCGATCAAGATGTAGCTATGTTTTTTTTATGCAGAATTCAACTCAATGATTTGCATCAGTGAGTTGAGCCACACTTATCAAGTTTTGCTTTAGATCAACTACATATGCCACGTTTGAAATTGAAAAGTTTCCATTGGTAAGGATGACATAACCTCGGATTTAAGAGTTGGAATTGTTTCCATATGTTACATATCCAACATTTGGTGCAAGCTTCAGATCTCGTAGAAAGTCCTTCTGCCTTGTCATATGCATATAGCAAGCACTATCAATATACCATATTGTCTCTTGCTCCGAAGCATACAGTGCCTGCAAAATTAGTGAATAGTGGAGTTTTTAGGCTCCGAGTTAGATTTTGGGACAAGGGCACGAGTCTTGGGCTTTGGAGTGACTTATGAGCAACTAAGGGTTTCGAAGGCTGATTTCGAGATGCCTTGGGAAATAAACAGAATGACATTGTTCTTTCATCTATCCAATAGTAATATTCAATGACACAGATTTCAGGAGTAGTTTGCTTCGGAACATGACTACTTGACCCTTTCGGAACTTTGGTTTTCATAAATGCGAGATTTGATTTTCCACACAAAATTTTGCTTTGAAGATTTTGATGAGACTGTTTTCTTTAAACTTTTTGGTTTGCTTGATGGCACATTGGTTTTTGAATATTTTGGTTTAAAAATTGTGCCATTAGATTTAGCAATAAAAACAGATGAAATAGTCAGAGGAGAGGTCTTTTGGACAGAAGTGGTATCCACATGAGTTTTAGGCCTGGTGGAGCTGACTACATTCTATGGTTCTACAGGACTGGTAGAATTTAAAGGTCTCTTGAGGATCTTAGTAGGAGTAAAGGAGTTTTGACTAGGGGTTAAGGATCGAGAATTCCGAGATACACTCTTTTTGGAGTTCTCAAGGAACCTGGTATTTTGTCTAGACTTAACCTCCTTTTTGTGAGCATTTCGAGCTTCCTCTTTCAGATCTACAATATCCTTCCTATTGAGCATTTATTTTTTCTTGTATTGAAACAAAGGTTTGTCCTGCAGAAGGATTACTAAATTCAGGATTAATGAGAACTGATGTGTGTAAAACTCACTTAGTTTTAATCCTACTTTAATTATCAAATAACACACAAAAGGCAGTGAACCTATCAATTGTGGTATAGCTAAATAAGCAGGGTATCGAACACAGGGAACGACAAATTAAATTAAAAACTGATTCTATCTAAGTTGATTAAGAAAATAGGGGTTTTTCTCTAGTTTTACAAGACTAGAAACTTACTAACTATAACTAATTAAAGACTAGAAAATAACAATTTAACTAGATTCAATAATGGGAAAGGAACTTCTGTTTAGTTCAACTCGGTTAACTTTATGGTTGATTTCAAGGTAATAGTGCAATGGATTAATTCTTTCGTTGGTTACCGATTCAAGTGATTAGGTTCATGTTCACTACCCTAATCCTTAGCAAATAAACTAACTCAAACAGTGGCCAATTGCTTAATTTAATTATATTTACTAGATTAATTATTCGGGTTAAGTTAGACTTGCAATATCTAATTAATTTATTATTCTTAATTAACCTCTTGTTTGATGGTCATCTTACAAGCTTGCACATGAATTTACTCAATTTCCTTATTAATCCAAGTTTCATATTCATTAATTCTAGACATATGGTATAGTGGTCACATATCATATGAGGTTGATAATCAATAGATGTTCATGCTAATCAATTATCTTCCTATTAACAGAAAATTAATTATTATTCATACACAAGGTTCTTTAGCAAGCTAAAATAACAATAATTCACCAACTTGGAATTAATCCTACCAATCAATCATACCATATTGTCAACTTTGTATTCCCAAACAGAAGTCTAAAGATTTTAGTTCATAACTAAGGTAAATAACAGCAAACAAACAAGTTCAAGTTGCTTAATCATGTTGACAAAACAAAAGGAATAAGTAGAATGATGAAATTGTGCCTTAATTACTCCCGGAATTGAATTCTAGCTTCCTTGGTCGACTTCTAGGGTTCTTCTGGCTTCTTATTCGCAGCAAAGCACTTCTGAAACTTCCGAGAATTCTTCTCTCTCGATCTATGGAGTTATCTTTAAATATGCGTTCCGACTCGTCGAGTCATATGGTGACTCGTCGAGTCCCTCTCACATTCTTCGTATTGTGATAACTATCTTGACTTCCGAATCATTATCCTCCTGACTCCGCGACCGGACTCGTCGAGTCCAGGATCGACTCGACGAGTAGAAGCCTTTTTTAGGTGTTTTCCTTCTTCATTCCACTCTCGAGCTCCTAACCACTTCTCTTACTTCCTTTCGCTTCCGAGCTTCATCTTTGGACTGAAAAACATAATTGAACACTTTTAAGTACCTTTTGTCCATAATATGCAATAATTTAGCTAATATATGAATAAAAAACTATACTTAATACACACTAAATATGCACATATCAAAATACCCCACACTTGTCTTTTGCTTGCCCTCAAGCAAAACTGAATTTTAACACATTAGAATTATGTATAACAACTCCAATCTAACCCAACCATTATGCCAAGACCACAACGCATGCATTTGTGTCTAAAATTTTTCCTAAAGAACCCCCCATATTCCAAATACTCACAATCCTCATAAACATTCGTCCACTCACCCCGAACTATGCTCATTTTATGCAACCCTCCGAATCCATCCTCAGAAAACCTCTTTACCCTCAAGGTATTTTTAATTGAGCAACCCAAGCATACATATTCTAGAAAATTACAACTTTTTGATACCACTATGGAATTCTTTGAATTCTTCACTTTCTTGATAATTTGATCTTTGATATCTTTAAATTCACCACCTTTTTTTATTGATTTTTGGTATCTTCAACTTTTTGAAGTTCTTCGAATTTTGATCTTTAGATCTTCACTTCATTTGCTCCAAAATTCTTACAATTTTTCTTGTAATTCTCTCTTTTTTTTTACATGTATACCTCACTTTTTCACACCAATCCCTACATGCTTAAGCAGGGGCGCTCAATCTCAACCTTTATTGGATAATGATAAAAATTTTCCTGGATACATTTCAGGTTTAGGCTGCTAAACATATTGCATCCCTCAGGTTGAGCAAGGTCGTGTTTTTGTCTCATGATTTCACTGAAATAAGGAAGCCACAAATGCACTAGAACGTATATAGGCTCAACTAAACATTTGGGTCTTCATGCAATTATTAACACAATTCTAACATGGAATCCTAATTTTTTTACCAAAATTTTCTAATTTAAATCCTAAATAATACTTTTGGTATGCAAATTTTTAAAAATTGACTATTATGTAACCAACCCCCTACCCCACACTTATGTGATGCAATGCCCTCATTGCATATTATGCATAAAAACATAAAAAAACTAAAGAGGGAATTGGAACAAACTCCCCTGGGATAGCATTGGATAGGTTGATCACTCTCATTTAAGCTCCAACTTCAATCAACTTTAGACATGGTAACATCTCATCCATGTCTTGGGTGTCTCGTCTCGTGTGGATCGCTCCAAATATGCGAAAATCGGTGTAAGATCTTCAAGAATGGATATGAAAGAATAAGGAAGCAAGTGGTACAAGTATCAGCATCAAATCAGCAGTCTTTCGGCATAAAAAGTGAACGACTCGTCGAGTCTTATGGTGGACTCGTCGAGTACCAGCGCGCCTTCTCAGAATTTGTGGAAATACAAGGCGACTCGTCGAGTCAGCTTAGTGCACTCGACGAGTTGGCCACTGAACGAAAAATCTTGGTATTTTGCAACTATTTTAGCCTCTAAAAACTTCTTTAACTCTTCCTCACGTTCGGACTCAATTGCTCATACCCCTAGGACCGGACTTGACACTTTGACGTTAAAATTCCGCTTCCGTGACTCGCTTTCACTCGCGATAACATCCATTTGCTATATCTCTAAACCATCCTAAGCAAGCAATCCTAATTCAATCCTGAAAAATAACTAAAGCAAACAACCATTAAACACAATAAAATTTCAAACATGTCATACACACCAAATAAAAATAAAAACAAAACAAAAAATTAAAATTGTTTGATTAAAAACACAAAAAAAATCAAAATCAATCTTCATCCTCCTCATCATCATTGGCGGCTCCACTTCCCCCAGCTCCACTTCGTCACGCACCAATCACTTCATCCCAAGATGGAATAAATGGGTAATTCCCACCATCAATATGTGGGATATTGAAGTGGTCAAAAAGTCGTATGTGGGATTGGTTGCTAAAGTTCAGCCCCCTCGCCATTTGATCCTGCATCCGCCTCATCTCTACATTGTACCAATCCATTGGTACGTCTTCATTCTCGACCAGAATCACTGGCGGCTCGTCCTCCACATCCCACTCTCTTCTTGATCTTACCCTCCTTCCCGGTGCTTCGGGACCAACAACGGGGTCATCATTTGGGATGGCATAATGGCCACCACCATAGTCTTCAATTATCTGTGCTCTTCGGAAAAGAATGGGATTGAACGGAGGTGTCGGGATCAATGTCATGAAATTCCATGCACCGCGGTTTATCAACCCGAATGAGTTAGCCAATCGGGTGACAAACATTCCACCATTAATACGGGAGGTTTTGCGATCTTTGACCGCACCCTCCGAAAGGTATGAAGCTATACACCAAGGAATGTTGCAGAAAACGCCGGGTGTTATTATGCTCCATAAGTAGAAAACGTCAAGGTTGGAGACCTTGTCATCATCTTTTCTTTGGTTGATGGTGGATGAAATAAGGCGGTGAATCAGGCGGTGAGTTGGGGATCGAATGCTCCCTTCTTGTGCAGACTTTGGGATGTAAACTTTATTTCCAATGGTATTCCACCAGCCTGTGCTTGTAACTCCATCGGGGAACACCATATGAGTGTTTGCCAAAAAGGCCCGAAAGATGTTTGTTGACACCAAGGGCTGATCGTAGATCCCTAGTCGGCAGGCAAGATCCACCACCGAGCATTGACGATACTCGCCCCCAAGACAAAAAGTAAATCTTGCCGGGTGATACACGTCCACTCCCCCGGTAAAAGATACCGTGGAGAAAAACTCCAAACAAAGCTCTAAATAGACCGGCTCTTGTATACGGAAGACCCGGCTCCACGTGTCACAAATCATTGTCTCGCCTTCATGTTGGAACTCCTTTAAAAGGTAAGGAGCTAATTCCTCCTCATATCGAACACTTTGCAGCCACTCCTAATCAATTCTGTTTGGCACATACACCTCCTTCTTCTTAATGTCAGATAGCTTCTTCTTCCATTTCCTCATTGTTGAAGCGGACTCAATTTGCGGGAAGTTTAGCCATGGAAACTCCCCTTGGTTGGAACTAGAACTTTGTCCCCTTCTGAACATGATTTCTGCAAAACAAATAAACAAAACCCAGAAAACACAAAATATGATTAAAAACTGGCTTGTATCTGTAACTCGACTGGACTCGTCGAGTCCATGCCCGACTCGGCGAGTCGCGCAACCTGCACGAGTCGGTCGACGGGTCACATAAAATTGGACCATTAAACCTGTAAATTCTTTCAAGGGTTTTGTCTCAACACTTAGTATTGATGTATTAAGGCCAAAATAAGCATTCCAAACAACTTAATTCATGAGAAATCAAAACCCTAGAAATTTTGAACTTCTCAAAAACGGCTTTTTCATGCAATTTCTACCTTGGATTGCCTTATAATCATGCTCTTAATAGAAAATAGGAAGAAATTTGTTACCTTTTTGGATTGTGCTTGAGAAATTTGGAAGAACTTGAAGAACTTGATGAATGCTTGAGAGAGAGAGAATGCAAAAAGCGGCACCCGACGAGTGTAGATGTGAAACTGATTCTTAGGGTTAAAACCCTACTTACCCAATGTAAAATTAATTTCGAAATTATTTTTTTCTGTAAATAAGACCGACTCGTCGAGTCGTGGTCAGACTCGACGAGTCTGGTCGCGAAGTCAAATGCTTTTCTGAAATCCATGTGGACTCGTCAAGTCGTGGTCAGACTCGGAGAGTCGCTTAAAAAATTGTATATTTTTCAAAAATTTTCTGTTTATTATGAATCATTTCACCCCACACTTAGCCTATGCACACTCTCAAGCAGACATGCCCGATGATTTGGAAGATTAAGATTAAAAAAAAACGAAGGGAAAATAAAAAGAAAACTAAAAAGTAAAAGAAAGCAAACTCTATATAACAGGTTGCCTCCCGCCAAGCGCTTCTTTTTGAGGAGTCATTAGCTAGACTCCTTCCCATCTACGTTTTGTCATCTTTGAGCTTCGGGAACGCACGCCTAACTTTTTGTGATTTGTACTTGGTCTTGTAAGCGTGGATCTTTTTCTTGTAAGCCCTTTTTAATTCATCTCTTTTTCTTTTCATTGCCTCATCTTCAGCTGGTTGGGCTTCCCTTTTCCTCTTTTTCTTCTTTACCCCCTTCTTTTTCACCGTCTCTTGAACCTCCTTTTCTTTAAATTTAATAACTTCACATTCCATGATGGTCCGTGCTCTAGGTTTAGTGGTGAATTGGTGATCAGCTTCCTCCTTCCTTTCCTTTAATTCTGCATCCTTTCCAGTGCTTAACCCTTCCTCGAAATGGACTGTATCAAGACATGCAACATCGGCGTATTGAACTCTCCTTTCCTTTCCTCTTTCTGCTGTTTGTTCTTCTAAAGAATCATGTATATTATTGAAATCTAAGGTATGTGAAGGACTAGTAACAAGCAGATCTAAGTTGGCCAAGTGTTTGCCCAAATCGTCTGGACTCGTCGAGTCCATTGAAGTGACTCGGCGAGTCGGTACGAATTCCATCGATTCTTGGGTTTTTTCTGAGTGGGCTCCTTCCAGTAGCTTTTCCAATTCATCCAAGTCCTTGTTAACATCTCCTTCTTCTTCAAAGTGTATCACAAACTTGCTTGGGTCTTCTTTCATCAAACGTGCAAGCTCTTGTTCTAATATCTCATCATCCAATTGGATTGTTGAGACTTCTTTCATCCCCGACAACGGCGCCAAAAACTTGATGTGTGTAAAACTCACTTAGTTTTAATCCTACTTTAATTATCAAATAACACACAAAAGGCAGTGAACCTATCAATTGTGGTATAGCTAAATAAGCAGGGTATCGAACACAGGGAACGACAAATTAAATTTAAAACTAATTCTATCTAAGTTGATTAAGAAAATAGGGGTTTTTCTCTAGTTTTACAAGACTAGAAACTTACTAACTATAACTAATTAAAGACTAGAAAATAACAATTTAACTAGATTCAATAATGGGAAAGGAACTTCTGTTTAGTTCAACTCGGTTAACTTTATGGTTGATTTCAAGGTAATAGTGCAATGAATTAATTCTTTCGTTGGTTACCGATTCAAGTGATTAGGTTCATGTTCACTACCCTAATCCTTGGCAAATAAACTAACTCAAACAGTGGCCAATTGCTTAATTTAATTATATTTACTAGATTAATTATTCGGGTTAAGTTAGACTTGCAATATCTAATTAATTTATTATTCTTAATTAACCTCTTGTTTGATGGTCATCTTACAAGCTTGCACATGAATTTACTCAATTTCCTTATTAATCCTAGTTTCATATTCATTAATTCTAGACATATGGTATAGTGGTCACATATCATATGAGGTTGATAATCAATAGATGTTCATGCTAATCAATTATCTTCCTATTAACAGAAAATTAATTATCATTCATACACAAGGTTCTTTAGCAAGCTAAAATAACAATAATTCACCAACTTGGAATTAATCCTACCAATCAATCAAACCATATTGTCAACTTTGTATTCCCAAACAGAAGTCTAAAGATTTTAGTTCATAACTAAGGTAAATAACAGCAAACAAACAAGTTCAAGTTGCTTAATCATGTTGACAAAACAAAAGGAATAAGTAGAATGATGAAATTGTGCCTTAATTACTCCCGGAATTGAATTCTAGCTTCCTTGGTCGACTTCTAGGGTTCTTCTGGCTTCTTATTCGCAGCAAAACACTTCTGAAACTTCCCAAAATTCTTCTCTCTCGATCTATGGAGTTATCTTTAAATATGCGTTCCGACTCGTCGAGTCATATGGTGACTCGTCGAGTCCCTCTCACATTCTTCGTATTGCGATAAATATCTTGACTTCCGTATCATTATCCTCCTGACTCCGCGACCGGACTCGTCGAGTCCAGGATCGACTCGACGAGTAGAAGCCTTTTTTAGGTGTTTTCCTTCTTTATTCCACTCTCGAGCTCCTAACCGCTTCTCTTACTTCCTTTCGCTTCCGAGCTTCATCTTTGGACTGAGAAACATAATTTAACACTTTTAAGTACCTTTTGTCCATAATATGCAATAATTTAGCTAATATATGAATAAAAAACTATACTTAATACACACTAAATATGCACATATCAAGAACTAACTTGGTTTTTAAGGTAACTAAGGATTCTAATTGACAAGAATCAGAAGAGACACAACTTGAGGTTTCAATTTTATCATCTAAGGATGCCCATACAAACTTAGAGGTAGTAGTTTCAGTTGTCCACCGGAATGATTTCCTCAATAACACAGTTGTTAGGAGGATTATGTCTTGGAACATAATCTACACAATTTGAAACACTATGATGAAATTTTGTGGTCCGAATCAGGTCCAGGTTTGTCAGAGGCGGAAGGGGCGTGGAATTAGGACACTTGACAACAATTGGTTGAAACTCAGGAATTAAGGAAGCAAAATGGTCTTCGTTTTCATGAAGATACGACAAGGGAGAAACTGAGGTTTCCGAATGTTTGATGTTCGGAACCTCTCTCATAAATGTCAAATTTTGCAATTCCTCCAAAGGACGAGCAATTGGCTTTGGAAACTCACTTCCGAGGCCAGGTGCTTTGGACCATGGATGACGAAAGTTATGATTCATCCATATATCTGCTTCAAGAATGTCAATGGAATTGCACAAAACATCTATCTTAGCATTGAGACGTTTGTTATCACAAATCAAAACATTTCTTTCAGAATAAGTGATTTCACATTTGTCTTTTAAAATGATACATTCATCTTTTGACATTAGAAGCTCATCTTCTAAAGAGTCTATTTTTAAATTCTTATCCTCGAAACGTAACCTAAGATGATTTAACTTGATTTACTTCTTCTCACTGGCTTCTATGGCTGACACATAGGCTTTGTAAATGATGTTCATGTCTAATTGAATCTGAGTTAGATATGATTCACAAATAGATAAATCAAAATTGTTTTCAGTAATCATAAATTTTACCTGTTGAATGATGCTTTTCTTTGGAGGATCGTTTGTCACCACGTAGCAGTAATTGGGCTCAGCATCTTCATCATCTCTTTCAGATCCAGACAACTAGTATCCTTCATCACACTCAATATCTTGTCGAGCCATGAGGCACATGTTTATGCCAGTAGTTATTGATGGTTTTGGTCATAAGACATCCTATGTGCTCATACAAACCCTAAAGCTTGGATCTAGGTTTCTCTATTGTACATGCTTTGAATCAAAGACTATAAACCCTAATTCTAGCATTCAAGTAATCATATTAATATGTAATTAGGTTTAAGATCATACCTTGATTGTTATGTAGCAATAACAATCCCAAATCTCCTTGTATTGACTTTGGAATGCTTAGAGTCACAAGTGTCACTCCTCTAATGACTTACAAACACCAAGAGCAAATGGAGAAGGTATAAAGAGAGAGGAGAGGTATAAGAATTCGTCTCTAGGACCTCTTGGGAAGGCTTAGGCGAATTCATGAGCCTTAGGGGGTTTATATAGGTGTAAAGATTAGGGTTTTAGTCCTTATCCTTATCTAGTTGCTTGCCCACCAAGTAACCATAAGATAAGTCTTAAAAACCTTTATCCTAGTCGAATTCTAAGGCATTATCTCCCTAAATTCGTTCACCCTATATTTAAGATAATCCTTACCTTATTTTGTAACTATCACATAATTACAAATCAGCCCCTCTAGTTTAATTAATTACACTTGATCAAAAAATTAATTCCTAATTGATTATTGACGAATATTAATTAAACAAATATGATTTCTCCTTTAATATATTATTCTTATAACATATTAATAAATCATAATATCCTCTCTCTCTCTCTTTATTTATTTCTCCAATCAAGTTGCTTTGGTGAAGGCAACCCAAAAGGACCATGCACCATCGGGTCAAGTACATACCAAAATAGTTATGGACTTAGACAATAATCCAACAGTCTCCCACTTGGATAAGTCTAATAACTATTATGCGTATGACTTCAGATCCTGATCTGCAATTGTAGCTTTCCAAAGTCGCTGTCAACTCTGATCCTATCAGATACGCGTGTCCTTAGATAAGGGATCATATATTCCTCCATTCTAGATATCATATGAGATATGATTTCAAACCATTCTCTTTGTACTATATCTCGATTTCCAGTTTATGACGACTGACTAATTGAACAAATCAAATTAGCCCTAGCTCGGTCGAGCATTTACGTTTGTCATCACTAAACCATTGAGGGGCCCAAAGATATCGCTTTTATCCTTCTTTGGATAAAAGGAACGGATAAACTTTGATACAATGCTTGCTTGCACTCACCCACCGAATTACACACAACAATATGTTTTATAACACCAAGTTACTGGTGCGTTTACATATTATCAATGTGCAACCGATTTGCAAGATACAACTCACACATCTCGGTTTCAAGAATATAAGATGTTATCGTCTCACTAATTACTCATGATACAATTCATGGAGTAATCCAAGTGAGCGCGAGTTTAATCCAATGCTCAAATCATATTCATAAGCACTCATGAACGTTGCAGTAAACATTTGCTTATGTCTAATGCTCTTTAGGCAATCCACACACTAATTCATGACAGTCTTCATTCATATCTACTTCCAACATATGAATGACTGTGGCCCGTTCGAATAATTCGATTATTCTTAATAAACTCAATTATTTTGGAAGTCAAAACATGCAAATGTGAAACACAAGAATAATACTAATCCCATATGGCCTCAAACCTTTGAGTATAAATAAAACCCCTTTTATTTATCACCATATTGATTACTCATTATTTGTCGTTTCGGGTAATCAACTTCTTACTTGAATTATTACACTTCTCCCATGCTCCTAGCATGCACACAATGTTTACCTATGGTTCTTACTTTGTGAAATAGACAAATTGCACACATTTCCACTCATTCTCATTTCACAACTCCAAATCCATTTTCATAGTTGTAAGAATATCAAATTCTCGCTACTTATAGAATATGTTAGATCTTAACACTTTGTGCAACGATCTTTTCGTAATGTCACTGCACCAAAGTCACAAAGACTATTGCCAATGATATTACAAAGTCCTCTAACGAAGATTGTTACAAGACAATTCCTTAGATATGATGTCTCTCACTCAAAGTACATTCCTTTGAACATCCTTTTGCATAAAAGTTTCTAATCTAGACATAGATTTTCAATATTTACTTCCTAATATGAACACGCTTCCATATTTTCCTCATGACAACTCATTCTTAATAGAATCTTTTCTATTTGTAATGATGCTGATATGGTCCATCCAATATGGAAACATTTCCATATTTTCCAATACTATACTTCCAACTACTCACAAGCGACCAATCCTCGTCGAACTTTGGATTGTCCTTTGATAGTTGTTTAATTATTTTAGTCAAAACCAATTCTAGTCCCTTTTCCCTCTAAATGCGCTAGACATTTGGAAAATTTTAGAATGGTCAAACATTAAAGCATTTGCAATCGATCCTATACCCGAAGCGTATGGGACACGACGCATAATGTTTTATTTGCTATGTTCTCAAAATTCGAATTGTGAAGAGGAATGCCGTAATCATAATCGAAATTTTAAGAACACACAATGTACCTTTGACTAAATTTATTAACATTCCACAACCTAATCTTTTAGATTTGAAATGAAGCATAATATTCTGTCCCTTAATTATAGCAAAACAACTTTACAACCCTTACGACTTTGCAAGGTATAACTCTTGTTTTTCTATAATTAATATTGCCAACTTGCAATACTTTCCATAATAATCATACAATCATAACTTTTATGCTCCCACTATCATGATGATTACTATAAAACATAACACTTATGCTCCCACTAGCTTCGACATGTATTCATAAACATCTTAACTTTCAGAAAGACAATACCTATTGAATTTCTTAAGTCCATGTTTCTAATACTTAGTGCTTTGATAATCTTTTATCAAGGCTTCTTGAACTTATACACCTTTGCCTTAGATATTTCATATGTGTGTCTTAACAATTAAGACTAATTGTCAAACCTCACAATTCAAATTATGGAAAGGGATATCGTAACCATGATCGAATTCGAGAATGCAATTTTGCAATCACTATCTTTTTAAAATCTTTCTTAGTGAAAGCATTTCCTCACAATCATTTTCATGAAGAAGGAAATCTTATGACACTTAGATTTAAACGGTGTATGTGTTTCTATCCATGTGAATTTGTTAAAACCAAAGTTTACAACAAATTCAAACTCATATGGACCGAGCCTTTTTTAATCTTGATTTCTTGCCTTATGGTAGCACAGCTGCCCACCACGTCTTCCAAGTAGTTAAGCAGCTCACCTTTTCCTATCAATGTACCTTTCATTGATTAAGGTGCCTTGCCTTTTATGCGTTCAAGATGAGAACTCATAGGACTCACATGCATAATTAACTCAATTGGAACAACACATAATCAAAATATTGTCAACACGATAGGTTGTAATCCTCAACTCGTGTACTAGTGATGATCGATAAGGTTTATTTGATTTGTTCTTGAAACCTTTCAATACCATTAAGACTCCCACTGACTCCTTGACATATAAGATTCTCTTGTCAATAAACATTTGTTGACAATCAAATATTCAAGAGTTAGTGTAGCTTTTATCAAAACACTTCATAAATTGGTCCAAGTTGGTCTTTGTCTTATTCAAGACATCACAACTTTCCACATTTTATGAATGTTATAAACCTTTAATACTTTTCACTCATTGCCACAATCTTAACTTTAAGACTTGTTATTGGAACGAAGTATGATAGACTTCTTGATTTTTCCATTTCTTCAATTCTTGATTCCTCTTCTCAAACATACAATTGTACTAAGACTTACTTAGAGGATCAATTGAGATATGATTCTTAATCATTAAGACCTATCATAAAGCATAAAAGGTACTCTCCCTTCTTCTTAGAATGGAGAAACTTTTATCTTTCTGCCTACTTGACTCTTCTTATTCGTTCTGCTATTGATTTAAACATTTTCAATCAATTCAGAATTACACTTAATCATATTTACTAAACCTTTAGTAAATCATGACGAATGTATTTGTTACTCTTATGGTGGACTTTGATCAACACGTGACACTGTGTACTTGATCTCCTAGTCCTTCACTTGACACTTTGTCAACGAATTTGTCTAATTTTCAAATATGAAATTTCTCATTCATCATGCAACCAAGTTGCGTGATTCCAAGTTTCTGTCCAATTGAAACTTGGGCGATGAGAAACTCTCCCTAT
Source organism: Lactuca saligna (assembly GCF_052625555.1). Lineage (NCBI taxonomy): Eukaryota > Viridiplantae > Streptophyta > Magnoliopsida > Asterales > Asteraceae > Lactuca > Lactuca saligna. The sequence continues at coordinate 70,293,123 of NC_136419.1, read as the reverse complement.
TTGGTAAATTCTTGACTTTCCATAACACAATAAGAAACAAATCCATTATTGCTAATATTTTTAACATCAATTTTTCATACACACCATTGTAAGGATAAATAAATAAAATTTAAAATCAAAATTTATTTTATTGCGGAAAAATTTGTCCTTCACAATGCAACTCATTGAAAAACTTATGCTAATACATCTTTCTTAGCAATCTAATTCTAACTCTAAGTAGTAGCTCAAGAATCTAATCTTCGAGAAACGTGATCGAAATCCATTCCTTCACGGTTAGATTCTGCTCACTTCTTCCCTTAAGCTTCCTTTCTTTTCTTCGATCTTACAAGACATCAATTGTAATCTTATCACATTATGTATTAAGAATCTAGAATAGAAGCTTAAAAGAGTTAGTTAATGGATTTTACCTATATTAGAGCCATATGTTTCGACTCTCCCATCTCTTAGATCTCTTAGGTAAATAGGGCAGCTTCGTCTCCAATGCCCCTTCTCTTGGCAATAAAAGAAAATTGACTCTTTTTGGAACAGGACATGGAACTACTTCAGACATCGCCTTTCTCTTATGATCAATCTTTTCAATCATAGCATGTCTTTCGTTGCCGTTGTCTATATCCATAGAGGTCTCGAAGGCAGATTCACCAATCAACTTTGCTTTTCTATTGCGCCAAACCATTGCTGATTCAGTAACAATAAGCATATAGGGGAGATCTATAAGGGTCACGTCGCGGTTTATCATATAGTACTCTCTTACGAACTCACTATATGAGTTAGGAAGTGACTGAAGAACCCAATCAACATCCATTTCCTCACAGACAACGGATCCCAACATTCTTAACCTATCAATGTGTGACTTCATCCTTAGGATGTGTGCACACACTGACTTTCCTTCTTTATGTTCACTTGCCAAAAGGGATCTTGAACTTTTCAAGCCTTTGAACTTGTGGGTTAGGGAGAATATTTGGAGGAGAAGGAGGAAGTGAAGCATGATCTCTTGTTCCTCGATCGAATCGTGGAATATCATCTTCATGTGGAATGCTTGTTCCACGGTATCCGGGAAGACCATAGTTGTCGAACTTTGACATCTACAAAATGGGAGAAAACAATTCAAGTTAGTTGATTGATTGATTGAGTCCTTAGTAAATCACCCAAATGAGATACTAAGGCTAGGACCCAACACAATACGCTACAACCTAGAAAAGGGATGTTGTAATCTAGTTGCACAATATTTGAAGGTAAGTGAATGACGATTCACTAATTTCCACCATGAAAAACGAAAAAGAAATTTAAGTTTTAAATCTATGAAAACTCCTAGATCCTTTGAGATTCATTGAATATTTCAATGGCATGTTTAAATCTCGATATACCCCTCTCGTTTGTGACCGGGATGCCGAGGATCACAAAGCGGGTGTGAATAACCATGCAAAGTTACATGGTGCCCTCACATGTTACAGTCACCTATTCGATGTGCCGGTAAACCACAAACGCTCCACCGAACTATGACAAACATTGAGTCACCCTTTGCTACCTTTGCTTAGAACCATTTAGTGTGCCGGTAAACCACGCACGCTCCACTAACGTCTTCGCAAGGGCACAAAGTGTAATTTCATGGAATTGCATCAATTCACTTTGCCTAAGTAACTAAGATTGGGAATTTGTAAAAACATTTAGTTACTTTTGTATTTCATTATACTTATAATGGAAGGTTTCGTCCTATCCTACCCGTTCGGCTAACGACCCTCCACTAGTCAAAAGTGCGGTGGGTAAGAGTGGATACCCATTCAATCGCCATTTTATAGGCAATTTCCTTAAACACCCCTTATAGACCAGCTTCATGAATGAGGCCTACTAACGGTAAGACTGACTTTTACTCATACATATATATAATGTTAGACTTTAAATGTTATATATAGTATAGGGTGCATTTTTACACTTTTAAAATGTTAGGTGGTTAACTTTAACAATTACACTTTTAATTCAATTAAATGGTTAACCTTGACTTTTATGGATTTATTAAGTCTCTTTTAATTATACTCCTTAATTAATTAATAAAACCATAAGGGTGTATTTGAACTTTTCAAAACATTACTAGGGTTTTAGAATTTAACATTCCTAATTAACTTTTAATCAACTTTTAAATTTCAAAACTTGAGGGCAAGTTTTGAAACATTTCAAAAACATTAGGGTTTCAATTATTTAAATTTCAAAACAACAAAACCTTTGGGTTCAAAGTTAAACTATAAAACCTAAAGGGTAAAATATGAAACTTTTCATAACAACAAGGATCAAATAACAAATAATTTTAAATTAACATTTAATCACATAATTATCCATATTTGATTTATCTAATGATTTCTTGCAAAACAATTTATCAATTTACTCAAAATAATTAATCAATTATCTTATAAGGAAACAATTATCTTATTAATTGATAAATATCTTCATTTAGATCAAAAATATAGTTAAATATATCATATAATCGGATTAATACTGATCTAACATGATAAGGTAACTATCCATATGCAAAAACAGCAAGAAATCCCGAGATAACCACTATCTGACGAGTTGACTCGTCGAGTCAAGCCTGGACTCGTCGAGTCACCCTGGACTCGGCGAGTCCAGTCTCTAATACACCAAAAAAACGAATTTTTCAGATATACAATGCATCAATACAATTGAAACCATCCTAGGCTCTGATACCACTGATGGTTTTGGTCATAAGAGATCCTATGTGCTCATACAAACCCTAAAGCTTGGATCTAGGTTTCTCTATTGTACATGCTTTGAATCCAAGACTATAAACCCTAATTCTAGCATTCAAGTAATCATACTAATATGTAATTAGGTTGAAGATCATACCTTGATTGTTATGTAGCAATAACAATCCCAAATCTCCTTGTATTGACTTTGGAATGCTTAGAGTCACAAGTGTCACTCCTCTAATGACTTACAAATACCAAGAGCAAATGGAGAAGGTATAAAGAGAGAGGAGAGGTATAAGAATTCGTCTCTAGGACCTCTTGGGAAGGCTTAGACGAATTCATGAGCCTTAGGGGGTTTATATAGGTGTAAAGATTAGGATTTTAGTCCTTATCCTTATCTAGTTGCTTGCCCACCAAGTAACCATAAGATAAGTCTTAGAAACCTTTATCCTAGTCGAATTCTAAGGCATTATCTCCCTAAATTCGTTCACCTTATATTTAAGATAATCCTTACCTTATTTTGTAACTATCACATAATTACAAATCAGCCCATCTAGTTTAATTAATTACAATTGATCAAAAAATTAATTCCTAATTAATTATTGACCAATATTAATTAAACAAATATGATTTCTCCTTTAATATATTATTCTTATAACATATTAATAAATCATAATATCCTCTCTCTCTCTTTATTTATTTCTCCAATCAAGTTGCTTTGGTGAAGGCAACCCAAAAGGACCATGCACCATCGGGTCAAGTACATACCAAAATAATTATGGACTTAGACACTAATCCAATAGTTATATCATCATCATCTCCAAATGACCAGTATCCTTCCACATCCCTTGACATAGTGGTGACAAATGCCTTTTCACTTTCAGCCAATTCTTGAGCACATCGAGCATAGTAAGTAGAGTCCTTAACCTTTTGTTTTTGTGGGACTTCAGCTAGGAAGTCTTTGGCAAAGTGATTTGCATGTCCGCACTTGCGACACACAATTTTTGGTTTTTCTGATTTCGGAATCTGTGAGTGTAACATCCCGGAATATCAAGAGTAAAGTTGAAGGACTAAAAGTGTAAATGTGAAGGGCAACTCGGCGAGTAGGGTCGCGACTTTGGTCGCGTGTCAAGTGGCCTACTCGGCGAGTCCAAAGATGGACTCAGCGAGTAGGTGTTGAGTGGAGAAAACCCTAAATCCGGGGGATGAGCCCTATTTAAAGGACATTATACCCTCTCCCCAGCCTCTTTGATCTCCCTTGAAGTCCAGAAACCCTGGAAAGCGTGATTGTGGAAGATTGGATTGCATTTGGAGCTTGGGGAGGTGTTTGTTGGAGAAATCTTGAAGGAGAATAGTCTTGGATCAAAGGGCTTTGTTTAGATTCGGATTCCTTGCTGTTGGGGGCTTCATTTTGAGGTAATATCTCGTTCTTGGGCTGTGTTCTTCTAGATTCATCATTTTGGGGTTGTGTGGGAAGCTTTGATTTGTGGCATCTTGAGTTGAAGGATAGATCTGAGGGTGCTACCTCAGATCTGGAGTGGAGAAGGTCTTAAGTGCATTAAAGTCCATGTTCTTGTGTAATTGATGGAGCTATCTTGTCCCAAACCCAAACCCTAGAGTGAAAATGCCTAGATCTTCTTGGATTCACGTAAAGATTGCCATTTTACGTGATGGATGGCCTTAGGAGGAGTAGATCTATGGTTTGGATCATCTGCATGGCTTGGAAAGCCTCTGTATGGATTCAGACCCGGTGGTACTCGGCGAGTCACATGGGTGGACTCAACGAGTTGCTTGAAGAAAGGCTAGAACTCGGCGAGTTGGAAGAACAACTCGGCGAGTAGGTTGAAGATAGTCGTAGACTCGGCGAGTGTGTTCTTGGACTCGGTGAGTCTGGTCGTAAGGTCCAAGTTCTTTTGGAAGTGTTGTGACTCGGTGAGTCAGGGGATGACTCGGTGAGTTATGTGCGAGTGGGCTCGGAGTTGTTGGACTCGACGAGTCTCGGGGTGACTCGGCGAGTTGGGTCGCGAATTGAAGGAGGTTCTGTGTATGAGGACTAGGCGAGTCATCGGGTTGACTCGGCGAGTAGAGTCAGTTAGGGGCAGACTTTGACTTTGACTTTGACTAAGGGTTGACCAGTTGATTTCCAGGGGTAGTTTGGTAATTATTGGTATTCATTGGATTCAATCTTTTGGGTATTGACAGTGTTGGAGTTCGGGTCGAAGGCTGAAGCAGCGTGGTTTTATCCTTTCGGTCAGCAGTTGCGAGGTGAGTTATCCTCACTATATCAACAGGGTCTAAGGCACCAAGGCCGACCCTTTATCGGAATGAGATCCAGGTATCTGTTGTTATGTATTGCTTTGATATGTTTGCATCCGGATAGTTAGGATGGTATTCGTTAGAGAACTGGTTAAGGTCGGTATCCTGATATATAGGATGATGTTAGGCTAGTGACCGGTTAGGTCGGTATCCTGTTAGAGTATGTTGTGTTATGTGATCTGCTAGATCGGTTTGACTGAATATGAATTGTTATGTGATTGTATGTTTATGTGCACATGGTTGTTTGGACTGGAGTTGGGTTGAGGCGGATCCTGCTTCGTGCTGTAGGCCAAGATACCCAAGGCGGACCGGTTGTTCCGAAGGCCCAGCGAGTGGTCTGGATATGCTGTAGGCCCCACAAGGGCGGACCAGACGTGTCGAGGCTCGGAGAGTGGACCAGGCCGACTGAAGGCCCGATGCGGGCGGACCAGTCATACTGTAGACTCAGAGAGTGGACCAGGTGGGTTGAAGGCCCGGTGCGGGCGGACCAACCACACTGCAGACTCAAGGGACATGTTTGGACTTGGAGGGTGGACCAGGTGCACTGAAGGCCCGACACAGCAGACCAGTCTCATAGTAGACCCGATATGCATGGCTGTTCTGTGATTCGTTATGATATAGCATGTTATGTGTATGGTATATGTGGTTAGTATTTTGGGGGTATCTCACTAAGCTTTTGGCTTACAATTATGGTTTAATGTTTTTCAGGTTCTTCAGGAGATTGTGGCAAGGCAAAGGCGTGATCGTACCGCTCCTCGCGTTTATGTTTTATGATATGGACCTGGGAATGCTCTGATAATAAATGTATTGAAAACCTTTTTGTAAATACTTAATGAATTGGCATGTTTTTGAAAAGTTTAAATTTTATTGAAATTTTGGGTCGTTACAGTGAGTGTTCCAAAGTGTGATCCTTATTTGGAAGATTTGGCTTTGAGTAGGAGGGTTTTCGGAAGGTTTCTTGAAGGGTTGAGGATTGTCTTGGTGCGGAGTTTGAAAGTTATTTTGTTGAGAATTTTGAAAGTGATTGTTGAAGGGTTTGTTGTAGGTTTTGTGGGCTGGATGATTGTACTTCATTGAGAGTAAAGCAAATTCTTGCTGGAATCGAAGTTCTGAGTCTGCTTCATCAAGATTCAAAATATCCATAGGAGGATAATTTGAGTTGCCATAAACTGGAGCAGCAGGAAGTACGGAAGACGTAAGTGGAACAATAGTAGTGAGAAGGTTAGAAGAGCCTGGTTTGGAGGTCTGATGATGGTCATAGGAGCTGACTAAGGCAAGGTGATCTCCGGAGAGTTCTCATAGAGTTTGAGCAACATTTGATTCATGACCCTGAAGCTCATCAAAAAGTTTATAGAGCTTAAGCTTTTTTATAGATCCATTACTCCGAAGACAAGACTTCACATTACCGAATCCCTTTTCGAGGCTGTTGATGAACTTGAGGTTGTACTCAAGAGGAGTTCAGACTATTCCATGAGCTGTCATGTTGTTGACAACGATTCGGTATCTGTTTGAAGCTGAGGCAACATATTCAATGGGAATGGTAGTGAATGTGTCGAACTCATTAACAACCGAAGTCAACCATTTGTCCTTCATATTCTCTTACCCTTCAAATAGATCTTGGAGTGTGTCCCAGATGTCTTTAGCACACTTGCATAGTTTGATGTGCTCGAAAAGAGAAGGAGGAACACCAAACACCATTTCAGAGAAGGTAACTTGATCAGCATGGAACTTCTCAAGATCATCAGCTGTTAGAGGAGCTGGACGAGTTTCATCTTGACCCATGAGCTGAGCAATAACATCTCTTATATTTGTTCGAACTGGAACATGAGGACCTTCTTTGACGGATCTCCAGATAGATTCAACTTTTTATTTTCCAAGTTAAAATCTCTCCATTCTTACTTTCCAGTGATCATATTCTTCAACAACTAGCAATGGGGCACGAGTAGGGCAACCCGTGCTCTTTGCTATTTGCATTGAATACATTTGTTGAGGATTAGAAGCAACCATTGAAGTTAAGATATCTTGAGCAAAAGTGGTATATAGAAGAACTTTTATACTGAACACATAAATGATTGAAATACCAAGGTAATTTCAAATCAATGATAATCTGATCTTGTGGATTCAAAGGACAACCACTCAATCTCTGATACCAATTGTGAGAACAAGGATGATCTGATGCGCAGGGACAAGGTTTGAAAACTCAAACCTTGAATGAATGCTTAAGATCAAGGTCTGCTTACTAATAAGTGTTCCAGTCAAGTATGGCAAGACCAGTCAAGTCTTAATAAGTACTTCAAACAAAGTATTCAAGATATAAATGAATACAGAAGATAATGATCAATGTAAATATATTAAATGAAGAACAATAAGAATGTTTTTGAGAGAGATAAAGAAACTTAGTAAAAACACTAAAATTGAATGAAAGATTCGTCTTTGACTTTGCATTGAAAGCTCTTATAAATAGGAGTAAAAGTTACATTGAATGAAATAGGATGCTTACATAGGACCGGACAATAGAAATGTTTCTGACATTCTGATTTTCTAATAATACAAAAGACTAAGTCCTATGAAATGTCATATCAATACAAAGACAAACTTTAATAAATGCATAAAGACAAAATATAGTGACTCCGAATCAGCACCCATTCCGGACATGAGGATCATTCCGGAATGCCCTTACTTCAGCTTCTCATCTTCTTCTCTTCTGGTCCGGACAGATTCCAGACCACTCTTCACATTTTGACTTCAGACCATTCTTTGTTTTGGAACATCTTCACTTCAGAATTAGAGCTTAGGATTGCTAGAGGTTCACTTTCAGGTTCCAACATTAATGAAGATGGTAGTTGCACTAAGTATTGTTATTAGAGACCTCAAAAACATCCTCCATTACCATCATCGCATGATAAACCCTGATCCCGTTATCCTTCTTTTGTTGAAACCTACAAATCGCTAATTTTTGGGGATAGGATTTGGTGTCAACATTTGAACTGGTGGTCCCAAAGTTTTGAAGTTTAGGTCATATATGTTCTGATCATTACCGAAGCGAGCTTTGGTACCAGAAATTCAAGATCAATCCAAGTTTTTGTAATCTCTCTATTTCAAGCTAAACATCACAAAACTCTAATCATAGAAAACCCTATAGGCATTGATGATGGATTAAGGAGTTTCCCAAAGGGGAAAAAATCAAAAAGCGGATGCATTGATGATGGAAGTAGGAGTTACCGGAGAGCCGTGGTAGGCATGAGGACCTCCACCTCCATAATGTTTTGTTTGTGTTGTGTAGCCAGTAAGGATGAGAACCTCTACATTCGTTAATCCCTTACCACTATCGTTTATTGCTTCACACGTCATCATCTCCTATCTGTTTGAACTTGTGAAGAAGATAAGCATCTTGATGGCGTAGAAGAAAGTTTAAAAAGGTTGTGGTAATGCTAAAGAGAGGAGCGGTGTCTGTGTTGTGTCGTCGACAAGGAATTTGTGTGTGTGTGTGTGTGGAGAGAGAGAGAGTGAAAGAGAGAGGTAAGCCCTTAATTATTTTTTAATTATTAAATAGATAAAAATGAAAAAAAAATGCATAAGAATATTACAGTAATTCTAATTTTTGGAGGGACCAAAACCATATAAAAACATAGTTAAAATGACCATGAACCAACAAAATTTAGTTTTTGATCAAAATCCGGAAAAAATATATATATATATATATATATATATATATATATATATATATATATATATATATATATATATATATATATATATATATATATATATATACCACACGGACCATATTTGCAATTTTGTCATATAAATATAACTTTAAACTACTAGGGGTGAGCATGGTGCGGTTCGGTACGGTTTTCAGCCAAAACCAAACCGAAAACCGCAACTTTGGTTTTTTGAAATTTAGAAACCGTACTGTTCGGTTTTTATGCGGTTCTTTTTTTTTTTTTTTTTTGATTTGGTCTTTTTACTAAAACTCAAGTAACTCGGCGAGTTACTTTAACTTAGATGAGGAGTGCTAATCATTTTTTGGAGATGAACCGATATCACTACCTCTTGGTTTGAAATCAAATTACATAACCATTCATCCAACATGTTTCTAATGGTTGAACATAATACGAATTTAATATAATATTTGTTTCACATGTACATGCAATAATATTAATGTATTCATAAAAATGATACTATCATCACTAGTACTTTTCACATTTAAATGTTAAAAAATATCATAAACATTATTTTGTATTGTAAATATCACTGACTGTATGTTTAAAAATATAGAATCATCATCTGATAGATAAGATAGATATTTATATTTATAAAAATTTTAATTGTCATAAGTTCTTGGTTCTTATAAATATCAACACTTAATATATATATATATATATATATATATATATATATATATATATATATATATATATATATATATATATATATATATATATGGGAAAAGTGAATATACCCTTAAGTGTATATAAGCTTAGGTACCCAAACTCATCATAATACGTCATTTTATTTGATATATTTATTATAATGTTCTTCAACTTTAATCCTTAACTTGATTTACTTTCAAGATTTTCAAGATTTCATTATTATCTTCCTCTTACATCACATCTTTTTGACGAACATCAATTAGGCTATATATATTATAGTTGAAAATGAAAATTATGTAAGAGGAAAATAAATGTGAAATTTATAAAAATCATTGAATGAAATCAAGTTAGAAGTTGAATTATAAGAACATTAGACAATTACAATGGATATATATGATACAAAACGATGTAATATGGGGAGTTTGGGTACCTAAGCTTATATACCCTTAAGGGTATATTCACTTTTCCATATATATATATATATATATATATATATATATATATATATATATATGCGGTGCGGTTCGGTTTTTTGCGAGACTAGAAACCGCACCGCACCGAGTATTTTCGGTTTTTGCAAAACTAAAAACCGCACCATCGGTTTTCATTTCGGTTTCGGTTTTTTGTTTCGGTTTATGCGGTTTTTTCGGTTTTTTTGGTTTGCGGTTCGTTTTTGCTCACCCCTAAAACCACAATACAATTAATTCAAACCAGTTTTTGTGCGATTCAAGCCACGTTTTATACTACACATATTTGCTAAGTAGATTTTTGACGTAAGCGTATCTCTAGAACCAATTATAAGCATCAAACAAATCAAATGGGGTTTATAAAATTGGAGATTTAATCAACATCAAATGGATTTCGTATAGAGATAAACCTCTCTTAATATAAAAATACTAAGTGGTAGAATCACTAATCCTACCAAGATTCTTGATGATCTCCATTACCCTTTAATTAGGTTTCAGTTTCACCAAGAAATCGCTTCAAGGACAAATAATTGCATCAAAACCATATAATTTAATAGCAAAAAAGTAACACTTTTACTTTCAAAATAATTATATGATAATAATTTGTACATTAAAGATAAAATCGTACCTTCCTATAGATTCGATGGTGTTCAAAACATGAGTCTTCAAAGGAAAATAATCGTGCACTAGTTTATTCTTGTTCCAGTTAAAGACAATATGACCAATTATGAACCTTGTTAGTCAAGAGTCGCTATAATTCCATTCGTTGATACATTTTTATTCAATTTTTTATTAATTTTTTTTAAAAATAAAATCTTTATTTCTTCGGTATATCAATTATTCAATTTATGACGGAGACGACTAAAATTACATTTCTATTCTTCTAGCATCATATTGACAAGGCATATAAAATATTAAATTATCAAAACATACGCTAGAAGCGCCAAAGACATGCCCAAAGGCAATATGACTAATAAGTGACTCAAAAGAAAACCACATGCTGCCACTATTCGCTTAAAATACTGGATGGTGCCTTCCAAATACAGCATCAACAAAATAATTGTGACCTAAAGTGTGTCCGTATATTCTTTCTAAAATCATATATATATATATATATATATATATATATATATATATATATATATATATATATATATATATATATATATATATAGGTTGTTAATATTTAAATAGGATTGCTTTGATTAAAAAATTAATATAATGACATTTGCAAGTCTTTCATATATTGAAAGGCAAAGTCCTTGGTGCAATAAGTTTTGATTAGTAGCATTGCAAGTATTTTTTGAAAGACCGATGTCTAAGAACCTCGTGTGCACAATCCACATCACCCCACTCATGTCCATGCGTACGATTTAATTAACTGGATGGCTACACAAGGGGCGTGTTAAGTGTAGTTGACCCCATATCAGAAAGGTTTTTTTTTTAAAAAAAAAAAATCATTTTCAAAGAATAACACAAGACACATAAAGAACACTATCCCAACAACATTCATCACTTCGATCAAACCACACAAATGGCATCAGCCCCAAGACGAATTTTCAACAAAATTTCTACAACCTTAACTTCTTCGAGAATAAACCACTCATCTGGCAGAACAAGTCCACGTGGCAACATCAATCAAGAAAAAATCCGATGCTACAGTGTCTGTGTAGCGCGCCTTGCCATCATGGTAATCAACAAAACTAAACCATCATTTTCCTTAAAGAAAAATCCTCGTTTCTGCTAATGTTTTCTTGTGTTTTTTCATTAACATAATGAAGGCGATGCTAGCGATTCTTATAGGTCTATTAACACTCCTCACGTGGCATTTCACCAAAGTTTACACAAGAACATCATTAAACGCTTTAGCATTTGGCCTTCGATATGAACTTTTACAACGTCCCATGTTACGTATGTGGAAAATCTTGAACTCAACAGTTGAAATAACAACATCCCAAGTCAAGCTTTCTGAATACGTCATAAGAAAATATAGCAAAGCTGAAAACCAAGCACAACAAGTAGAGGTTATACTTATATCGATCTACTATGTTCATAACCCTAAAAAACTTCAGTTACTTACTTATTTTCGTTGTATATATAGTTATATGCTAATGTTTATTATTTCTTAATCTATATCATCAGTTGTATGAAGTTATGAGAGACGTAACGTGGGCCCTATTTGCAAGCCACAAAGCTTTGAATTCCATGTCGATAAAATACAGAAACGGATTCGTTCAAGCTTTCCATCGAGATCTTAGAGACAAAAACACGTATTACATATACTCAAATCTGTATAACTACACCATGGTTGAACCCTACGATGTAAACCAATCTTTACCTCATCAAGGGTGGAACGATCAAACAATCCACGGGAACATATCAGCAATCTGGTACCGAGAACCACTGGATCCCGACACCGGAAGAAAAACCGGGAAACAGAAGGAAATCCCGCCGGACGAGTTAATGAACATCGCCGGAATCTCTCAGGTACCCGACGGAGCAGCTTCTTGGCATATCTCCGTGAGTAAATTTACGAGTTCGCCCTTGCTATCGGCTGCTTTACCGGTGTTGGACGAGGGCGGAGGGAGTATAGTGGCGGTGGTGGGAGTTACGACGGCGCTGTACAGCGTCGGACAGCTTATGAAGGAGCTGGTGGAGCTTCACGACGGACATATTTACTTAACGTCTCAAGAAGGGTGGTTGCTTGCGACTTCTAATTCTAGTACGCCATTGTTGAGAAACTCACCGAGTGGGCCCACGCTCATGATGGCGGTGGATTCCGAAGATGAGATTATAAAATCGGGAGCTAAGTGGGTGGAGAAAGCTTACGGCGGACAACCTCCGGTTACCCGGAAAGTTCACACGGCGGCCGCCAGACTCGGCCACCAGAGATACTACATAGATTCTTTTTTCTTGAACTTAACACGACTTCCGATGGTCGGAGTTCTTTGTATTCCGAGGAAGTACATAATGGGGAAGGTGGATGCAAGGGCATTTAAGACATTAATGATATTAATATCGGCGTCTGTTTGTGTACTTGTTGTGGGGTGTATTTGTATTTTTATATTAACAAATGGAGTGTCCAAAGAAATGAAATTAAGGGCAGAGTTAATTAGTCATTATGATGCAAGAAGGAAAGCAGAGGCATCGAGCAATTTTAAGAGCCAGTTTTTAGCGAATATGAGGTTGGTAATTTACGATCTTGCCCTTTGTGAAAAAAGAAAATATAAATTTAATGTTTGTGTGAATGTTTTGAAACAGCCATGAGTTGAGAACACCAATGGCGGCTGTCATAGGATTGTTGGACATTCTTCTGTGTGATGAGTGTCTTACGAATGAACAAAGTGCAACGATTACTCAAATTCGTAGATGTTCAACAGCTCTCCTTAGGCTTCTCAATAATATCTTGGATATTAGTAAGGTAAAATACCAAAAAAATACATGATTTTAGCTATATAATGAAGGGGTTGTTGCTGATTGAGTCAAAGTCTGATTGAAGAGTCTAATTGGTATCAAACAGTCTAGGTGCTGTTTGTTTTTTCGAAGCGAAAATGTCTTAAGTCTGCGGACCATCTCTGCAATCCTCTGTAGCAGAAGAGGTGGAACAAAAGGCTGCAACATTTAATAAAAAATATGTTTGTTTTTTAACGTCTGCAGACTGCTGCAGTAAGTTAAAGTAAGGCGCGAAGAGATTTGAAGCAGTTGGTTTAGTACTGCGCAACGCAGCACACGCGCAGCAGTTTTTAAGTCAGAAGTCTTCAGAAAAAACAAACAGCTGCAAAAAGCTAAGTGCTGCACGTGTGTTGCGCAGCGCAGCAATAAGTGATTTGAAGTGGTTTTTTTAAAAGAACAAACAGCACCTAAGTCTAAATCTGACCGATTAAACATATTAAAAAGTCCTTAATGTCTATTTACATCAAATTCACTGTTTTTTTAGGCCATTTACCTTAGAAACCATTTTTATTTTTATTTTCTAGTATTAAAGCCATTGTTATTTTCAATTTTTTTTTTCAAAATTGGTTTTTTAAGTAAAAGCAAAGAGAATAATTAGTTGATATACATATGAATTACAGGTGGAATCTGGGAAATTGGTGTTGGAAGAAGCCGAGTTTGATTTGGGTCGAGAACTTGAAGGACTTGTAGATATGTTTTCTGTTCAATGCAAAAATCACAATGTGGAAACCATTATAGATCTCTCTGGTATTATTTAATTATATCAAATCGAACACTAAAATGCTAAATAATTAGGTTACACACTTACACTAATAATGTCTAATGATGTTTTTTTTTTTATTGTTTGTTAATTGTTTAACAACATTAGATGATATGCCGAAAGTGGTTCGAGGAGACTCGGGTAGAGTTGTTCAAATATTTGCAAATCTAATTAGCAACTCAATCAAGTTTACAACATGTAAGCACGATTTTAAATAATTCTTTTTAATTTATAAAAATTGGCTTTTAGTGATTAATATGAAAAAAAGAAAATGATTTACAGCAGGATATATTATTGTGCGAGGATGGAGCGAGAATTTGAAGTCTTTTAATGAAAATGAGAAGTTTTATGTTGATGAGAAAGCTTTATGGTCTGCATTTCAAAAAAGGTTAAAAAAACAAGGACTCCATGAGAAAACATGTTCAAAGAATGATAACACAATGATTCTTTATTTTGAAGTTGAAGATACTGGTTGTGGTATGAATTTTGATTTTTTTTAATAAAATTGCAAGAAATAGAAACATAATTTCATTTATTTGTTTATTATAATTTATTGCATCTTACTTTTACTCTTTTCTATTACAATATTGTACTTTGACCTTTCTCATAATATAGGAATTGATCCAAGCAAATGGGAGTCGGTTTTTGAAAGCTTTGAACAAGCCGATCCATCAACAACTAGATTGTAAATGACTAAACTACCCTCATATATTGAACAATTAACATTTTCTAAATTAGTTTTATAATTTCAGGCATGGTGGGACGGGTCTTGGGTTATGCATAGTTCGATCCCTTGTAAGGAATTCTTGAAACCCAAGTTCAAATTTTATATGTTTTTCAAAAAATAGATAAATAAAAGAAAGTTATTAACAGGTTAACAAAATGGGTGGAGAAATAAGAGTAGTGAAGAAGAACGGATCAGGGACTCTAATGCAACTATATCTTATACTCAGTACTCCTTCAGATACACCAAGAGAAATCTACGAACCTAAATTTTCAGAAATTAACTTGAAGGTGATATTAACATAACTAAATTCAACTTCTTCCATTTTTTTATGAGTTTTCAAGTTTTGTTTATGCTTAAATTCATAGTACACTTCACTAACATAATTTTAAAACATTAATGTTATTTTTACTCTATTTTAACTGTTTATTGTGTGAAAATAGTATACAACAACATGAATGACTTCACCCTTTAAGCATTATTGTCAATTACTCAATTCCTATTTTATGCCTTATTTTCTTTATGTTTTATGCTTTATTGCATATATTTTTGTTTTATGCTTTTATAATTACATATATATATATATATATATATATATATATATATATATATATATATATATATATATATACTTTATGTTTTATTTATTGTAAGTATATCTATTTTTATGTTTTATATTTATGTTTTATGCTTTATTATCTATAATATCTTTTATCTTTATGCTTTATTGTCTGTATACCTGTTTTATATATTATGTTTGATCTTTATGCTTTACGCTTTATTGCATATATTTCTACTTTAAGCTATGTTGCCCGTGTATCCCTTTTATGTTTTATTGTCTGTATATATGCATTATGTTTTACTGTCTGTATATCTGTTTTATGTTTTATTATCTGTATATCTGTTTTATGTTTTATTATCTGTATATCTTTATGCTTTATTGTCTGTATATCTACATTATGCTTTACTGTCTGTATATCTGTTTTATGCTTTATTGTCTGTATATTTGCATTATGTTTTAGTGTCTGTATATCTGTTTTATGTTTTATACTCTGTATATATTTGTTTCTATATAATTAAAATTTGAACTACACAGATAGTGCTTGCACTCAATGGAACAATGGGTCGAACAATTCTTTCCCAATGGCTACTTAAACTTGGAGTTCCCAAATGGGAAGCAAACGAGTGGAATGAACTTACACACATACTTCAACAACTCTTTAACCCCACAAAATTTTCCCAAAACATAAGTTCAAAAGTTGACTTTTTCCTCATAGTCATTGACATTGGACTACTTAACCTAAGCACAGACATATGGAAAGAACAACTCAATTTTTTACATAAATTCAACAAAAGGGCAAAATTCTGTTGGGTTCTAAACCATGATACTTCTAATACAATCAAGATTGAACTTAGAAGACGAGGGTATCTGTTAATGGTAAGTGGACCATTATACAAGTCAAAATTGATTCAAATAATTGAAACCGCTATAAACGAGACACCTCCATTGACATTCTTTCCAAATGGTGGAGACAAAATCGAAGTTCATGAAGAGATTCATGATGAAGAGAAGGGCAAAAATGGAAAAAAGAGTCTTCAAGGGTTACGGATTTTATTGGCTGAAGATACACCAGTTCTTCAGAGAGTCGCAACTATGATGCTTGAACAGATGGGTGCGATAGTTGAGGTTGTGGGAGATGGGGCCCAGGTAGTTGAAGCTCTTGACATTTTTATCCATGAAGAAAAGAAAGGGAAGAAATCTATTGAATCTACACCTTATGATTTGGTTCTCATGGATTGTCAGGTAAGAATGTTATTCCTAATTTGTAATTTATAATTTACAATTTACAATTTTTGGGTTATGAATGAAACCATGTAATTTGAAACACCAGATGCCGAAGATGGATGGGTATGAAGCAACGAAAGCGATTCGAAGAGCGGAAATGGAATCGGAATCGCACATTCCGATTGTGGCATTGACAGCACATGCAATGTCATCTGATGAAGCTAAATGCTTGGAAGTGGGAATGGATGCGTATCTTACAAAGCCGATAGACTGCAAGCTTATGGTTTCCACCATTTTGTCATTAACCAAATCTAGGGCTTAATTCTTGCGTAATGATGATTAACAAGTTTTTGGGAACCAAAAAGGCGAAAAAATATCATTTGGGTTGCAGATTGTGCATATAGAATAAATGCGTAATACAAGAGCATATTCGACACAAGTTCATTGTAGCTATCAACAAGCAATTTTATTGAATTTGTATCGAATTCTGTAATTCAAGTTATTTGAATACTCGCGTACAAATACAATGGAATACTTTTACAAATTTGGTCCCTCAACTTATACCCAACGTACATATTTGTTCGATAGGTCTTTTTTTCTTTGCATAGTCTAATACTTGATCATGATTGGTTACTTGCTTCATGGGAGTATGATATAAGAGAGTAGGAAATCCAGATTATGTATGTACTTATGTGTGGTTTATTTATATAGTTTGTGTAATTTGTAGAGTAGACAAAGAGCAACCCATATTAGACAGGTTAGTTTGAGATATTTAATGTATTTAATTAAGCCGATTGGATTAAATTGAAAACATAATTATATTTCATATATACTTGTTTTATGTTATGTATATTTCATGTGATATTGACATTTAATTATAATATATTTAATACATAATATAAAACCATATGTAGTTATAGTATTTAGTTTATGTTATTTATATTTCATGTAATATTGAACAACTGTTTAAGTATTTAGTTTATTTAATTAAACGACAATCTCTTTTTTTTTATATATATTAAAACATAAATGTGTCCATCCAAGTTTATCCTATTAGTTACGATGTCAAATTTGCGTAAAGAAATAGTAATCATGTCAATCTAATATTAACATGTTTGTTTAATAAGATGAGTTGTATTAGATTGGAAAATTCTAACATGTTTAATAGCAGACTTTGAGTTTGTATTATATTGCGAAAAGAAATAGTAGACTCTTTGTGGAGAAGAGTTTGCTATAGTCACAGATCTCCTACGTGCTATCACTGTTGTGGTTAATTTATGGTTAGCGAGAAGATGTGCGTCAATTTTGGCAGAGTTTGTTGCATCCGATCCGCTCCTCTCACACCTTTGATTAAATTAGACAACGGAATCCGTTCAATTGTAGTAGACACTCTATGGGGACGGCTGGTTTCCAAGGTTGCCATGAAATGTGTGGGTAAAGAAATGGTCAAGTACCTTAATGATTTTTAGTTTTGGGTTGGTGTGTCCGGGGGTGTTGAGGTTGTGTTACACAGTGCCTATAGGGTGTTCAGTGATCGCCACACTGATGGGTCTCTTGCAATGCTTACAGTGGATTTCTCTAATGCTTTTAACCTGGTTGATAGATCAGCCTCGCTCCATGAGGTTAGGAGGATATACCCTTCTATTTCTTTGTAGGTGAATTTCGTATATAGGCAAGCAACGAAACTTTATATAGGAGACCAACATATATGGTCTTCCACTGGGGTGCAGCAAGGCGACCCCTTGGGTCCTCTTCTTTTTGCCCTCGTTTTGCACCCACTTGTACATAAGATTAGAAACAATTGCAAGCTCCTTCTCCATGTTTTGTATCTAGATGATGGAATTGTTATTAGGGATTCAGAGGAAGTGGCTAAAGTGTTTTATTCGGGTGAATGATCTAGGTTTGGGTCTTGAGCAGAGATTTTTTGGCCCTCCTTTGATGGTAGAAAGCTTTGTACCGATATAGGGAGACCGTATTTGGGGGTGAAGCTCCATGGGGGGATGGGGCGTTAGCAGAGATGCGAGGCTTATTAGTGGGTTGGCCATGAAGAGAGCGGTCAATGTTGTATATTTAATGGGTCTTCTTCTGTAACGCCTGTACATCTAGGCTAGTCAATTTAGAGATAATAGGGGTCGAAAACGACTTTTTGACAAAATATTATTTAGAATAAATAATCTTAACCAAGTTATAGAATACGTCTCAAGGGCTCCGTACATATAAAGAACGTCGAAATTCGAGTTATAACGAAGAAGTTATGGTATGTCGAAGTTTTACAGCAAAACCAACACGACACCGGGAAACGTAAATAGTGAATTTAAGATGGAGTACATTTTAGCCTTATAAATCTAAACAAAACTTGTAGTATACATTAAAACGAGAACATACAAAAAAAGAACGCCCAAATCTGACTTCGTATAAGGAAGTTATGAGTTTTCTAAAATTTGGGTTAACAGTGCATAGCCCGAAACTCGAATTTTAGATCGAGCGGTTTTTGGCCTACGCGGCCTAAATGAGAATTGAAGATCTCATTAATAGGATCTCAACGGTAAAAAGACAGAAGAAAATAGAGTCCGTATGTAGAAGTTATGAATTTTACGCGGACATTTAACAGTATAATCTCTTTGTACTATTAAATTTAAGATCGGTTGGGAATTAGCCGACAGAGTCAAAATGAAAGTTGTAGATTTTATTTTTACCTACGCGTTGATATAAAGAACATAAAAAAGGAGCTCGTATGTGAAAGTTACGGATTTTAGAAGTCGGAAGCGTGTTGTGCGAAAATGGGTGACGTAGCATAATCTTGGTCATTGCTTTCTCCCCAAGTCTTGCCACCAGATGGTGACATCTGGAACCAAGTTCAGCCATATTTCACCCTATAAATAGAACCTCTCCACCCTCATTTTCTTCATACCTTTCCCATTCGTTTTTCTCTTTACTCTCTCTTTAGAACCTCTCTCTAGCTCTGAAACCCCCCGAAAAGCCTAGGGAACCTCCCTAGCACGAGGCGGAAGCCCCGGAGTGCTCGACAGCTCCGAGAAGAAGAGATTTTTAGCTCGGGAACGCTGCTCCAAGAAAAGCCCGGTTTTCTATAAAACTTGTTGTTTTGTCGAAGGAAATTGTTTTAAGAGTAACGAAGCACTGTCTGAGTTCAGAATCACCACCTTACCAGGTGAGTGCATGGCCCCTTTCATCTTACACATAGATATGAAGTATTTTATATAAATTATGTGTTATGTGTGCATATTATCTATATACTTGATATTTATGCTGGATGAACGATTTTATACAAGTATTATATGATTTAAACAGTATGGTGCTGTTTGTTTTTCTGAAGTCAAAATGTCTGCAGTCTGCGGACCACATCTGCAAACCTCTGCGGCAGAAGAGGTGGACCAAATGCCTGCAGTCTGCAATAAAAAGACTGTTTGTTTTTAACGTCTGCGGGTTGTTAAAAAAATTGAATTTTTAAACTTAATTTCATGTCATAAACATTAAAAATGCATTTTTAACAAAAAAAAAATGAAAGAAAAAAGAAACTGTACGATGGCCCATGTTTTTTTTTTAGGTTAAAATGAGGTCTGAAGACCTTTGAAGACAGTGGCCCATGTCTGCGCCAGGAAGACCCCGCGCAGACGTTTTCTGATCTGCGCACTTCCAAAAAACAAACAATCTGCGAGGGCATATGTCTGCGCGGCACAGACAAAAGTGGTTGCGCAGATCTTCACACAAAAAACAAACAGCCACTATATGTATTTATATCTACATAACATGTTGGGTAAAACATGTGTAGATGAAATATGAGTTGGATGATGAGTTGAGAAATGATATATACCATGAGGTAAGGGTGAGAGGTGGACGACGTGAGAAGCCTTGTTCCCAAATGTTGGCCTCGTCATCTAGCAGAGTATGGATAACAACAACAGACTATTCTAGACATTCTAGTGGAACACTAGCAGGCTCGCAACCTGTAGATGTTGTGAACGATATGTTCACCGGTGTACTATAAAAACCCATTGACATGTATTGCGAGTGGACTCTAAAAAATGATATTATCAATAAACGAGATAACCCTAGCAGTTGTGCTCGAAGGACAATACTGGCAGTTGCGCCTCATATAGAATGTCACAATTATGGCAGCTGCACCTAAATGATAGAACTAGCAATTGTGTTTGACAGCTATGTCATTGACAATGATGGACTTTGTATCTATTCCTTAGGAATGAATGAATGAGAAATAGCTGATTCTTAGGGTAGATCCTTAAGAATAAAGAAGCTAATGGGGATGGGTAATTGGGTTAACTGTTTGACGATTAAACATAATAATTATATTACTGTGGGCTGAAAACCCTATGTACTCACCAGGTTTCCCTACCTGACCCACTCAGTTTATTTACATCACAGGTGTAAATATGAAGTCACATTACACTGAGAGATTAAGGAGATATAGATCACTAGTGATGATGAATGTAAGTTTTGTTTATGCTTATGTCTCTGTATTGACGGTGACATCCCAATCTTTTAAATGAATAAAAATACATTTCTTCAGAAATGCTTTGATAACGAATTTATCATATTTTACTGGGTACAAATTCCGCAACATGTTTTATTAAAATAAGTACTCTGATTTTTATAAAGCATAAACAAAATAGGTATTTTCTGGCCGTGAAAATGGGGATGTCACATCTTCCATAACTATGTGACCCGCAGAGTGAGCTCCTTATGATTCGATCATGTATGGGCATTGCACAACTTTTCTTTGGTTTAAAGACATGTCAATCGGTGCACATAAAAGAGGCAGCTTTGTTCTTTGACAAAGGATTGTGCGGGTCTATCGAGGATATGGTGGTATGTAAAGGTCCCTTCTTTGGAGACATCTAGTGGTGGATAACTTCCTTACCTATTCGTTTTAGTGGTTTGTTGTAACACCTCGTTTCCAAGAGAACCCCTAAAATCAGAAAATGTGTTTTAAGTGTTATTTTATTCTGATTTATGATTAGTGGAAAAGTACGTAACTAGCATTATAATTGGTTTTGGAGGTCTAAAGAGTGCCTTCGGGATTAATAGTGGGAAGAATATTTGAATATATTGTAACGTCCTAAAAATCCGTACTAAATTTTTTTTTATAAATCATTTCTAAAACCATATTCATAAAAGATATCATAAACCATAACACAATTCAAAGTATTAATTTTCAAAACATATGCTCATTATCAGAGTAAAACATCCCATGCTGTCTAATCTATGGTGTGTGCCATGCGTTCACCCCGAGCTCTTCCCTCCGCTACCGGAAGTACCTGAAACCAAAACTGAAAACCGTAAGCACGAAGCTTAGTGAGTTCCCCCAACCTACCACATACCATGCATAAACACATACTTCACATATTGGGCCACGCCCGCTATTCTGGGCCTCGCCCGCTACAACGGCCCCGCCGCTCCAGGCCTCGCCTGGCTTCGAGCCCTGCTCGGATATAGATCTGTTTCACTTAGGCCTCGCCTGTCACTGGGCCTTTTCCCGCTAGCATATACTAACACATAAGCATATCACAACACATAAGCTAACATGTACTAATAAATCATGTCCTGAGGCCTCGCCTATCTTGGGCCTCGCCCTTGTCCTGCTACTGATGAGTCATGGAACCCCGTCCATGCTCCTACTGATAGTGAGATACGGGCCCAACCCACACTCACTCTTTCCTTAACTTGGGCCTCGCCCCTGTTCTGCTGCTAATGAGATGTGGAACACCATCCACACTCTGCTATTGGTGAAATACGAGACCTCGTCCACACTCACCTCCCTACTAGGCACATACATGTATCAAATAGACAACAAGTATAAACTATCATATAAACCATTCCTTGGACAGCCGGCCGCTATCATTGGACCTCATCCTCAAGATCATACTAGCATACTGTGCCTAAGGCTAACCCCCGAGTCTTCTACTCATAACTACATGGGCCGTCATTGTGGCCTTAGACCCATTCACACAAAGGGAAACTCACCTAATACTTGCTGAACTTGTTGGTAACCCCTCTGGATGTTGATCGATAATTCCCTGAACCGCTGATCCACTAGCTCCCCGAGCTACCAATATCAAAACATATATCATTTAGCTTAACTGATCTCCAAAAGTCAACTAAGTCAACTCTGGTCAAAGTCAAAGTCCTGGTCAAGGTCAACCTTCCAGGTCAACCCTACTCGCCGAGTCTGCCTACTGACTCGCTGAGTTCACATGCTCAAAGTCCTTTCATTCGCGACTCGACTCGCCGAGTCAGCCCATGACTCGCTGAGTCCACCGATTTCCGAGTCATGACCTGTCCAACTCACCGAGTCTCCACTTAAATAATTGATTTGAGTCTTAACTCGAAGGTTTTGGGGTTTCGCGACTTGACTCACCGAGTCCAAGAATAGACTCGCCGAGTCCAAGGCAATCTTCAATAGACTCGCCGAGTTGTTCTTCCAACTCGTCGAGTTCCTGCCCAACTTCATCCAACTCGTCGAGTCCACCCATGTGACTCGTCGAGTCGCTCCAGTTCTTAATCCATTTAGTGGCTTTATGAGCCATCCAGGGGCTCCAAATCATACATCCATACTTCCAAATCCTATCCCTCACGTAAAGGCGCAAACTTTACATGTAGCTAAGGAGATCTAGGCCCAAAACACTCCAAACTCGGGTTTAAGACAACCATGCTTCACCTACACCCTCAATGCTGATACTTTATGACTCTCTAGGCTAGAATACACATAGATCTGAAGTAGCAACTTTAGATCTAGACTTCTAACTCCAATTGGCTCTAGAACATGGCATAAAAGCCCCAAATCTCATGACAAAAGGAAACTATGAGTAAAGGAGTGAAGGTAATGACTTCTTACCTTCAAATGCTCTAAAAAGCCACACGAACTCTGGATCCAAGGCTTCCTCTTTAACCCTCAACTCCTTCTTCTCCTTCTAGGCTTCAAGAACACTCCAACTATTCAACAATAGCTCACACACTCAAAGAGAGCACTAGGGTTTCGTGGAATAGCTTCTGGACAATGCTGGCTACAAATGAGGCTGATAGAAGGAGAATGAGATGCTTAAATAGGGTACAAGTCCCGGAATTAGGGCTTTCTGAACCTAGACCATACTCGCCGAGTCAGTCTCCCCGACTCGTCGAGTCGGTCACTTAAGCCGCGACACGGATCACACTCCGACTCATCGAGTTTTTCCCTGGACTCGACGAGTTGACTCTTTGACATAGGGTTTTCTTTTCTTTCTTGGCCTTTCTGATCGTAGGTGTTACATATATGACTAAAGGATAATCAATTGGGTTCATTTTGTAGTTTGTGGACTTATATTGAAAATATTTTGTAGAAGAGGGGCTATTTGGGTAAATATGGATTTAATTTGAAAGGAAAAGAGAAGGGAAGGGCTAAATATGTCATAATTGAGAATTAGGGGTTAAAAAGGTAAATCGTGGATTAGTGTTGCAAAGATTCTCAAAGTAGAGGGTTGTTAGGTAAATATTATACCTAAATTGTAATGGATTTTGATGCTGAGGGTTTAAATGGTAAATATTGGACTTATTTTGAAATAAAATGTAGTGAGGGAGGGACCAGTTTTGCCATTATCGCAACGAGTTTGGTGTGGAGATGGGTATTTATGCCAAAGCAAACCCTAACCCTAGTGACCATGTGCAACCGTCACCCCCACCTTTATGCCTCCCATCACTGGCCACCACCCTCTCTTGCTCCTCCGACCACCGAGCCTCCATTGTGTCTTTTTGTTGCTGTTGAAGACAGAGACCATCATGTGATAATGTTGTTCAGTCGGTAACGAAGGGAAGCGGGTCGTAACCACTATCTCCTGTCGTTAAATCCCGTTGCCGCCGCTTCTTCGCCATCGAGATATCACGACGTCGCTTCCGTTGTTTCCCAGTCGGAGACTATGCGTATTCCTCACCTCCATCTTCACTGTCATCATTCGTTACTGCTACACCACCATCTTCTTCGCTTCTTCCCGCTAGCCACCACCTTTAGCCATCGTTGTGGTTGTAGAGTTGTTGTTGCCGTCACCGCACACCACCAGTGGTGGTTGTGTTCAGAATCTCGAGTAAGGGCTTGTTGTGTGCGTTGATTGATTGGGAACCAAAAGTAAACAACTACCACCACCGTGAGGTGGTGGCTGCCATCGTGAAACAGCCGCTGCCACCGCCATATGCCACCGGGAGGGTGGTTGGATGACTGCAAACGGAAGTATGGATGGGTGTGTTTCTGTTTTCTTTGGTGTGTTTGTGTGTATAACGTAGCTTGGCCGGAAAACCGAGAACCACCACTACCCCGAGGTGGTGGCTACCACCATGTGTGTGAATTTATGTTAGTTAGTGCGTGTGTTTATTTTTGGATTTTGCGTTGTAAACTATAATCATGTCGGAATAATGAAAAGAAAAACCCTAACCACCACCGTGAGGTGGTGGCTGTCGCCACCAACCGTCGTGTTGGGTGGCGGTGTGCTTGTTGTGTTTCATTCGTTGGTATGTTTGGACAAATGGACTAAATCCTAATGGGCCTAATAAACCCTAGTGGGTCCAATGAAACCTCAATTGGCCCAATGAAGCTCTAATTGACCTAAAAGCCCAAAGATGTAACTAATTGGCCTAATGAACCCTAGATTGATCAAAAGTCCTAGCTATTGGGCCTATTGGGCTAAGATGTGGTTGGAAACCCTAATTAGGGTTTAGAAAACCTTAATATTGGATTTATGGGCCTTGGACTTATCGGGACCCACATTTGGGCCATTGGAATGGAATTGTGTATAAAGCTCAATCACACCATATGATTTATTTAGAAGAGTGATGGACTTAATGGATTAAGTTCTTAATGGGTTAAGTGAGAAACACGTAACCCTAATTATCATTTTATATGAAACCCTAATTTCACTTGGGCTTTATGTTGGGCCTTTCAATTGGGCTTTGGTGATTGGGCCATTATTAGGCCATCCAAGAATAAAGAAATGGACTAGAATAATTTAATGGGCTTTAAGGTAAGGCCCATGTAAGGGGTTTGGGCCTAATTTGGAAAATTGGGCCATAGATGGACCATAGTTTGGGCCTTTATGATTATATGATATTGGGTCATTAGAATGTCGAATGTTTGGACTGCACTAAATGGTTGGGCCTTACGATAAGACCTTGTAAAGGTTTGGGCCCAATTTGGAAAATTAGGCCATATGTTGGGCTTTGATTCATAGTTTAACTTTTGGGCCTTTGGATTGGGCCTTGAGTTGAATCAAGCTAAGATAGGGGTTAAGAAGTCTTTTACCCCAAGCATGGACTTATGATTTTTGCGTTGGAACCCAATTATTCATTGGGTGATGTTTTGATATTGATAGTTCGGGAATCTGTCATCCAACAGCTGGGATTATGTGTACGGGACTTCAGCAGTGTGAGGTGAGTTGCCTTCCATCTTCACTGTCATCATTCGTTACTGCTACGCCACCATCTTCTTCGCTTCTTCCCGCTAGCCACCACCTTTAGCCATCGTTGTGGTTGTAGAGTTGTTGTTGCCGTCACCGCACACCACCAGTGGTGGTTGTGTTCAGAATCTCGAGTAAGGGCTTGTTGTGTGCGTTGATTGATTGGGAACCAAAAGTAAACCACTACCACCACCGTGAGGTGGTGGCTGCCATCGTGAAACAGCCGCTGCCACCGGGAGGGTGGCTGGATGACTGCAAACGGAAGTATGGATGGGTGTGTTTCTGTTTTCTTTGGTGTGTTTGTGTGTATAACGTAGCTTGGCCGGAAAACCGAGAACCACCACTACCCCGAGGTGGTGGCTGCCACCATGTGTGTGCATTTATATTAGTTAGTGCGTGTGTTTATTTTTGGATTTTGCGTTGTAAACTATAATCATGTCGGAATAATGAAAAGAAAAACCCTAACCACCACCGTGAGGTGGTGGCTGTCGCCACCAACCGTCGTGTTGGGTGGCGGTGTGCTTGTTGTGTTTCATTCGTTGGTATGTTTGGACAAATGGACTAAATCCTAATGGGCCTAATAAACCCTAGTGGGTCCAATGAAACCTCAATTGGCCCAATGAAGCTCTAATTGACCTAAAAGCCCAAAGATGTAACTAATTGGCCTAATGAACCCTAGATTGATCAAAAGTCCTAGCTATTGGGCCTATTGGGCTAAGATGTGGTTGGAAACCCTAATTAGGGTTTAGAAAACCTTAATATTGGATTTATGGACCTTGGACTTATCGGGACCCACATTTGGGCCATTGGAATGGAATTGTGTATAAAGCTCAATCACACCATATGATTTATTTAGAAGAGTGATGGACTTAATGGATTAAGTCCTTAATGGGTTAAGTGAGAAACACGTAACCCTAATTATCATTTTATATGAAACCCTAATTTCACTTGGGCTTTATGTTGGGCCTTTCAATTGGGCTTTGGTGATTGGGCCATTATTAGGCCATCCAAGAACAAAGAAATGGACTAGAATAATTTAATGGGCTTTAAGGTAAGGCCCATGTAAGGGGTTTGGGCCTAATTTGGAAAATTGGGCCATAGATGGACCATAGTTTGGGCCTTTATGATTATATGATATTGGGTCATTAGAATGTCGAATGTTTGGACTGGACTAAATGGTTGGGCCTTACGATAAGACCTTGTAAAGGTTTGGGCCCAATTTGGAAAATTAGGCCATATGTTGGGCTTTGATTCATAGTTTAACTTTTGGGCCTTTGGATTGGGCCTTGAGTTGAATCAAGCTAAGATAGGGGTTAAGAAGTCTTTTACCCCAAGCATGGACTTATGATTTTTGCGTTGGAACCCAATTATTCATTGGGTGATGTTTTGATATTGATAGTTCGGGAATCTGTCATCCAACAGCTGGGATTATGTGTACGGGACTTCAGCAGTGTGAGGTGAGTTGCCTTCCATCTTCACTGTCATCATTCGTTACTGCTACGCCACCATCTTCTTCGCTTCTTCCCGCTAGCCACCACCTTTAGCCATCGTTGTGGTTGTAGAGTTGTTGTTGCCGTCACCGCACACCACCAGTGGTGGTTGTGTTCAGAATCTCGAGTAAGGGCTTGTTGTGTGCGTTGATTGATTGGGAACCAAAAGTAAACCACTACCACCACCGTGAGGTGGTGGCTGCCATCGTGAAACAGCCGCTGCCACCGGGAGGGTGGCTGGATGACTGCAAACGGAAGTATGGATGGGTGTGTTTCTGTTTTCTTTGGTGTGTTTGTGTGTATAACGTAGCTTGGCCGGAAAACCGAGAACCACCACTACCCCGAGGTGGTGGCTGCCACCATGTGTGTGCATTTATATTAGTTAGTGCGTGTGTTTATTTTTGGATTTTGCGTTGTAAACTATAATCATGTCGGAATAATGAAAAGAAAAACCCTAACCACCACCGTGAGGTGGTGGCTGTCGCCACCAACCGTCGTGTTGGGTGGCGGTGTGCTTGTTGTGTTTCATTCGTTGGTATGTTTGGACAAATGGACTAAATCCTAATGGGCCTAATAAACCCTAGTGGGTCCAATGAAACCTCAATTGGCCCAATGAAGCTCTAATTGACCTAAAAGCCCAAAGATGTAACTAATTGGCCTAATGAACCCTAGATTGATCAAAAGTCCTAGCTATTGGGCCTATTGGGCTAAGATGTGGTTGGAAACCCTAATTAGGGTTTAGAAAACCTTAATATTGGATTTATGGACCTTGGACTTATCGGGACCCACATTTGGGCCATTGGAATGGAATTGTGTATAAAGCTCAATCACACCATATGATTTATTTAGAAGAGTGATGGACTTAATGGATTAAGTCCTTAATGGGTTAAGTGAGAAACACGTAACCCTAATTATCATTTTATATGAAACCCTAATTTCACTTGGGCTTTATGTTGGGCCTTTCAATTGGGCTTTGGTGATTGGGCCATTATTAGGCCATCCAAGAACAAAGAAATGGACTAGAATAATTTAATGGGCTTTAAGGTAAGGCCCATGTAAGGGGTTTGGGCCTAATTTGGAAAATTGGGCCATAGATGGACCATAGTTTGGGCCTTTATGATTATATGATATTGGGTCATTAGAATGTCGAATGTTTGGACTGCACTAAATGGTTGGGCCTTACGATAAGACCTTGTAAAGGTTTGGGCCCAATTTGGAAAATTAGGCCATATGTTGGGCTTTGATTCATAGTTTAACTTTTGGGCCTTTGGATTGGGCCTTGAGTTGAATCAAGCTAAGATAGGGGTTAAGAAGTCTTTTACCCCAAGCATGGACTTATGATTTTTGCGTTGGAACCCAATTATTCATTGGGTGATGTTTTGATATTGATAGTTCGGGAATCTGTCATCCAACAGCTGGGATTATGTGTACGGGACTTCAGCAGTGTGAGGTGAGTTGCCTTCCATCTTCACTGTCATCATTCGTTACTGCTACGCCACCATCTTCTTCGCTTCTTCCCGCTAGCTACCACCTTTAGCCATCGTTGTGGTTGTAGAGTTGTTGTTGCCGTCACCGCACACCACCAGTGGTGGTTGTGTTCAGAATCTCGAGTAAGGGCTTGTTGTGTGCGTTGATTGATTGGGAACCAAAAGTAAACCACTACCACCACCGTGAGGTGGTGGCTGCCATCGTGAAACAGCCGCTGCCACCGCCATATGCCACCGGGAGGGTGGCTGGATGACTGCAAACGGAAGTATGGATGGGTGTGTTTCTGTTTTCTTTGGTGTGTTTGTGTGTATAACGTAGCTTGGCCGGAAAACCGAGAACCACCACTACCCCGAGGTGGTGGCTGCCACCATGTGTGTGCATTTATATTAGTTAGTGCGTGTGTTTATTTTTGGATTTTGCGTTGTAAACTATAATCATGTCGGAATAATGAAAAGAAAAACCCTAACCACCACCGTGAGGTGGTGGCTGTCGCCACCAACCATCGTGTTGGGTGGCGGTGTGCTTGTTGTGTTTCATTCGTTGGTATGTTTGGACAAATGGACTAAATCCTAATGGGCCTAATAAACCCTAGTGGGTCCAATGAAACCTCAATTGGCCCAATGAAGCTCTAATTGACCTAAAAGCCCAAAGATGTAACTAATTGGCCTAATGAACCCTAGATTGATCAAAAGTCCTAGCTATTGGGCCTATTGGGCTAAGATGTGGTTGGAAACCCTAATTAGGGTTTAGAAAACCTTAATATTGGATTTATGGGCCTTGGACTTATCGGGACCCACATTTGGGCCATTGGAATGGAATTGTGTATAAAGCTCAATCACACCATATGATTTATTTAGAAGAGTGATGGACTTAATGGATTAAGTCCTTAATGGGTTAAGTGAGAAACACGTAACCCTAATTATCATTTTATATGAAACCCTAATTTCACTTGGGCTTTATGTTGGGCCTTTCAATTGGGCTTTGGTGATTGGGCCATTATTAGGCCATCCAAGAATAAAGAAATGGACTAGAATAATTTAATGGGCTTTAAGGTAAGGCCCATGTAAGGGGTTTGGGCCTAATTTGGAAAATTGGGCCATAGATGGACCATAGTTTGGGCCTTTATGATTATATGATATTGGGTCATTAGAATGTCGAATGTTTGGACTGGACTAAATGGTTGGGCCTTACGATAAGACCTTGTAAAGGTTTGGGCCCAATTTGGAAAATTAGGCCATATGTTGGGCTTTGATTCATAGTTTAACTTTTGGGCCTTTGGATTGGGCCTTGAGTTGAATCAAGCTAAGATAGGGGTTAAGAAGTCTTTTACCCCAAGCATGGACTTATGATTTTTGCGTTGGAACCCAATTATTCATTGGGTGATGTTTTGATATTGATAGTTCGGGAATCTGTCATCCAACAGCTGGGATTATGTGTACGGGACTTCAGCAGTGTGAGGTGAGTTGCCTTCCAGTAGAAGTGGGTTGAAGGCATCAATATCAGCCCACTAGTAGTTGATTATAGATGAGATGCTTGTCTTTTTGATAATTGTCTGGTATGCCACTATCTGTTATGTGTTATGTGCTAGTATGTTATGTTTTATGTGATAGTGGTATGAAGGGTAGGATAGACCCCAGTATCGGTTGTAAGGACCGACATGGTAGGTCAGGCACCCTAGACATGTCTGGCAGTATGTTTATGTTATGTTATTATGTGGTAGCAGTAGGGGTGAAATTGTCCCTGTAGCCGGTTGAGATAAACTGGAGGGTAGGTTGGCACCCAAGAATGGCCTGACAGGGTAGCTCAAGCACCCCAGAACTGCTTGACATGGGTAGGTCGGGCACCCCAGAATTGCTTGGCAGGGTAGGTCGGGCACCCCAAAATTGCCCGAAAGTATGTTTGATGTATGGTATGTGGTATGATGGGGAACTCACTAAGCTTCGTGCTTACGGTTTACAGCTTTGGTTTCAGGTACTCGTTTTCAAATGATAGGAGTCAGCTCGATCGGAGTGCATCACACTATGTTTTCTGCACATGAGAACTTTGGGATTACACTCTGATATGGTTTATGAAAACATGTTTTGATTATTGACACTTTGATTTTGGCATGAGATGTCATTATGGATGTTTTTATACTTATGGTTTTATAGTATCTTATTTAAAAATAAAATGTTTGGCCTTGATTTTTGGGATGTTACATTTGGGTTTGTACTCAACATACGAAGTTTCATCCTATGCATTTGTAGTCTCGAGGGCCTAATCTTGGATATTAGATGACCATATCTTGCGGGATAGTGGCATATGTGGTATGAACTTTGATTACTTTTGTGTTTTGACTCATCTTCACGATATGATTATGGGATTCAACTGTAGTGGTTTCATTAATAAGGACACCCTCTCATCCTAAAAGGCATTGGCATGTGCCCTTTTTAGCAAAATCGCCAAAGATACGGAAGTTGACTTCAACTTGACTGTTAAACAGAAACAATTTTTGAGTGTGTTCGGGCACCTCATGCTCGTGATTTTCTGCTATCTAGCCCTATTGATGGCCCCGACCAACATATGTGTCATGTGGAGCACCGAACTATCATTCTTTACCGCCTCATGATTCCTCTATTCCCGATTGACGAGAGATGCCTAGTTTGCCACAAAGACATGTTTGGACACTTTTGGGAACATGCGGTTCATTGTAGAGAGCTCCCTGGTTTTAAGTACCGACATGATGTGGTTAGGGATGTTCACTTTGATGCTTTTCGGCGTGCTGGTATTTCAGTGAAGGAAAAAGTGTCAGTGAACTTTTTGACGCACCCGTTGGATGAAAGATTCACACTCAGGTCAGCTGATATTTTGGTCTTTGAATGGGTAGGAGGGAAGCACGCTTGTGCAAATCTTACCGGGGTCTCCCTTCTCATCGATTTGAGAAGCGGGAGTTTCACAGCAGGGCATGCTACTTTGAATGTTGATGTATGCAAACTGACAAAGCACAAGAATGCATTCATAGAAAATCAACATGTGTTTATACCTTTTGCTTTTTATACCTTCGGTTTTCTCGTGCCAAAGGCAATGGAGCTCCTCAACAGAGTCCAACGGGTCATGCATTTTAATATTGTATCTCCTAGATCCACATATGTTGTTTCAAAAGATTTAGTTTTGCCATCCAAATTGAGCCAACGGCGCAACTTGTTGTCCGTTTGCCTTCCGTCGATATGTATTGACTCTAATCAAAATTAATAAGAGATGACTAATGAAAAAAAATGTTTAATTTAACTTATTAGATTAGGTTGAGATTTTTAGCTCATTTAATTGAGCAAATCACATTGAACCAAACCCTTTTGGTTGCCACCCCTAGTAATGTGTGTAGTTGGTGGCTAATCTACACCAATCCGGTTTTTATTTTGAAAAGTTATGGTGTTAAGGCCTACTAGATATTTTTTTTTATATCTATTTTGAATATGTTTTATTGCTAATCCGCTAGTCCTCTTTTTCTGCGTTCAAAAAACATCGTGAAAAGTAATCAACTTCGTGGACTTGATTCATGTATGATCGTCGCTCGACTGATTAAGGCATTTGGTCTATTTATGTTCCAAGACACGAGACCAAATCTTGATAATATATATATATATATATATATATATATATATATATATATATATATATATATATTTTCAAACAAGCTTGTGGAAGCTATTAAATTTAGAGGTGAGAAGAATCTCAACGCAATAAGATGATACATAAGACATGTATACCGAAAGGTGTGAATTTTAATCTTGGACTTTTCTTTTTTCTAAAATTCTACTTTGTTAAGCGGATTGTTTAAAGAAAGAAATATACATTACAAAGATCGAACGCAACAGTCAAATTAAGGAGCATGTGTATTACCCAATTATTCTAACCTCAACTCGTGAAATAAATGGAACGTCGGTGAATACTAATTAAACAGCATTTAGTTATATACGGAGGATTGGAACAATAGCATTTTGTATATATGATTTTGTATATATGGTAGTGAGTTTAATAGTATATTTGTTTTTTCCCTTTTGGTTCATCGTTTTATCATCTCACCTCTATAAATTATAATTTAAGGATATTTGAATAAACGTCATATATCAACTCTTAATATAATACATCAAAAACTGGGAAAAGAAATTCCCCTTAATAAATATATTAAATAAACAAAAAGACTGAAACAGGTCATAATTGTGATAAAACATCAATTATCGAGCTGGGAGCATTTTTAATAGCAATAGATTTAGCCACAAAAAATTTGGCCCATGCAGGTCTCGAACCTGCGACCTTCGCGTTATTAGCACGACGCTCTAACCAACTGAGCTAATGGGCCTTGTTGTCTTAGTTTTTTCTGCTTCTCATAAATCAAAAATATAGATGGAATGACAACGTGCAAATTTAGTCATACCCAGAAAAAGGAAAAGAATATATATATATATATATATATATATATATATATATATATATATATATATATATATATATATATATATATATATATATATATATATATATAGAGAGAGAGAGAGAGAGAGAGAGAATTAAACTAGTCATTAGTATCCCTATCCCCTTTATCACTTCACTTGTTTTGGCGAATAGATTTTTCGTACTCCAGTTTAACTAGTATTTTAAAAAAATATCTCCTATACATACTACGAGTCTTTATTTCAAATTCTTGTTCTTAATACTCCAATTTAACTAGTAGTATTTTAAACAAACCTCGTGTACACATGAATCTTCATTTCAAACTCTTGTTTATAAAAAGTGGTCAAATTTTGAAACCGAATGTTACATAAAGTCAACTAGGAATAGATGGCATCCTCTTAGCTCTAGGTAATATCTCTACTTTCATACCACACGAGTGCTTTCATTCCCAACCCCCTCTTTTTATAATTGGCTATTCCTTATTGGCATTTCAAAACAAAATCTTTCATGATCCATGTGACGTTGCTTGCTCTAGATTCTGAGCAAGGGAAGATGGATGGGCTGACCATGAGGCTTGTGATGGTGCGCGATAATAGTTTTGAATTGAGTTTCGTTTGATAGTACTTTTATAATAGACTTTTCACTAGATTTAGGGCAGAAGCCTGAAAGTCCTCGCAAGCATGGAAAGAAATAAAACGATGCAGAGAATTAATGTGATTCGGTTGATGTGACATACATCTAAGAGCAAGAACCAAAGAACGTTTATATTACTCTTGATTTTTTCAAAGTGATTACATTGGAGTCTCTATCTATGAATACTTAAGCATAGACTCTAGCAACTATAGGGTCAAAATCATATACAATTAAATCTGTAATAACTAAAAACGTATATACTCGTCAAAGTATTGGTTGAGAAGCCGTATGCTAATTACGAAAAAGTACCCTTGAATTATCACATGCTCAACAAAGTAGTCATGTATGAGACATTGTGGGCAGACTCACAGTCTATATATTTTTTTGGTTTTTTGATGTGAACTTTCGACTTCCTCATTGCTTGAATATCAATCATTATCTCCAAAGGTTTTGCAACCCTTCACCGCTTGCATCACCAATTCCAATGTTATCGAAGAGATGACGACAATTTAAATGAAATTAACGAAATAATAAAAGTATTGGTATGGTGTAAAATATAAATGTATGGTTGGTTGATTTTTATATTAGATTTAAAAAAAAAAAAAATAGCAGTTAACCAAGTATAAGGAGGAGAAAGAACATGGGGCCCTTTTCTCACTCCTTCTAGTCTAAATCTAAATAGAGCATATCTAATGTTTCTCTGGTAAGTACATGGGGCCCTTTTCATGCCAAGGACTATGAGGAAACCATAAATGTTCAATTAATATTATATAATAACCATACGGTTCCCCTACTTTTCATTTTTAAGCGACCCTAACAAGAAAAAGCTACAACATAATTAGTATATTTTAATCATGCACATTAACTAACAATGACATGTGTACTTCATATTCCATACCAGGTGGACATAGTAACATATACCATGATCCGGAGGTCCAAATATATGTCTCGAGGTCCAAATATATGTCATTAACATAATTATACTCCAAAGTTCGTTATTGCATAACAGTCAAAAACCGAATCATCATTCTATGTAAGTATAAAAATATGAGGTGCAAGATCCAACAACCTTCTTTTTACAAACCAATATATATGTTTCGTCCAACATGGAACGACTCATACCACCCTACATGTCCTAAAAAATGAGGAAACATGCCTATAAAAGGGCATGTGTTGTACAATACACATTGATTATATTACTTTAGACGATACATATCATTAATCATGATGATTCAATCATACTTCCAACATTACGTATATGGAACATTTCAAGAAAAGTCTTTGTTGTACTATCCTCTTGAACGAGTACTTGAGAATTAGAATAAACTCTTAACAAACATCCCAGGGTTTGTCTGATATTTTTGTGTTGCTGTTAAACCTAACAACCATCAGTATCCTAATTAGTACGTGAAAACCCCAATAACATCAACTGATGGTTAATTTTAAATCAAATAACATTGTTTTGACATTTCTTTATTATTACTTTTGTGTCGTATTGAAAATATATATATATATATATATATATATATATATATATATATATATATATATATATATATATATATATATCATGTCAGATCATAAATCTCATATTGAACTACAATTTCTATCAATTTATTTAACAGTTACATCTCGAATAAATATATTAGTTAACGGTCATATTTTCAATGGCGATAACATTCTTTTTATCTTTTGAGAGGGTAAAAGGACTTTTGGGAAAAGATATCAGAGAAAAAATATTTGGTAAAAGTTCCTTTTGGATTTTTTATAGAAGGAAAACTGACTTTTTGAAAAAGTCTGACAAAGCATCCCAAAGCTCACACTCTTGTGAAGTATCAATGTATCATTCTTCAAATCTTAGATGACTTTTCAATGCATCTTGTTATTATTAAACAAATAGAAAGACACTATAAATCATTTGTATCATAACTCCGTCTGTGAGATTCAAGTATAGTTTTCTTTGTGGTTACTTTTGGATAAAACCGTTTGAGCTAAATTGTCATCAAGTGTTACCAAGATTACAAAGCCTAATAGAACTTCGAGGGCATAAAAGTAAGAAAACTACAGGGGGGCTGTTCTACGAATTATTTATTCAGAAAGGGCAAACGTGAAGTTTGCCAAAATATCAGGGGCAGAATATAACAAGTTACCATTTTCCCCATCGCAGACACAACGGCTAGTGATTTGAACGGTAACCCTCCAACGGTCAGATAATTCAAAATAAATCTCAGCACTCAAAAACTCGCTAAATTCCACCGCCTCTCCCCTCTTCCTCCTTCATCTCTTTCTCTTTCTCTACCTCAAACCCTCCGCCGTATCTCTCTCTTTTTCTCAGCCTCCGCCACCATTATTACTGGTTATATCACTCTCACTCTGCAAATCCACATATCTTCTAATAAAGATTAATCTTTTTTTGAAGTAACCCTTCAAAAAATCAAATCAATCAAGATGATGCAAGATATGTGGAACGCTCCGCCGGGGTTCAGAACCACCAAATCGGCGCCGTCATCGCCATTAAAACCTCTGGGTGCTGGGGTATTGAGGACTCGGTCTGAGTCGTTTAATTTGAATCCAACTCGATCCGAGTCCATGATTTCAAACTTGACTCGGTCTGACTCGTTGAACTCGAACTCAACTCGGTCTGAATCTTTCCATGTTACCCACAAGGTCCCAGTCGGTGATTCTCCTTATGTCAGAGCGAAAAACGTTCAAGTAAGATTACAATAAACACAATCTTTTGATTTGTTATTATAGGGTTTGTAGATTTTGATTGATTTATATTGAAAATTTTATTATGTAGTTGGTAGAGAAGGATCCGGAGAGGGCGATTCCGTTGTTTTGGGCAGCCATTAACGCCGGAGATAGAGTGGATAGTGCTCTGAAAGACATGGCGATTGTTATGAAACAACAGAATCGAGCAGAAGAAGCCATTGAAGCGATTAAGTCGTTGCGAAGAAGATGCTCAGATCAAGCTCAAGAGTCTCTCGATAATATCCTTTTAGATCTCTACAAGGTTAGATTTAAAAAAGAAATCTTATTTTTTTTACTTTTCCTACCCTCAAAACTGTTGATTTGATTGAAAATCGAATTTGAATGTGTAGAGATGCGGAAGATTGGATGACCAAATCGGATTATTAAGACACAAATTGTTCTTAATCCAACAAGGAATGGCCTTCAATGGGAAACGAACAAAAACAGCAAGATCTCAAGGAAAGAAATTCCAAGTGTCAGTCGAACAAGAGGCAACTCGGCTACTCGTAAGAACTACGTTTGACTTTGATTTTGACTTTGGATTCGAATTCCAAATCTAAATTTTGTGTGTTTTTTGTTTTTTCGAAGGGGAATTTGGGGTGGGCGTTGATGCAACAGAACAACTACATCGAAGCAGAAGATGCATACAGGAGAGCTTTAGTGATAGCGCCTGACAACAACAAGATGTGTAATTTAGGGATTTGTTTGATGAAACAAGGGAGGCTCGGAGAAGCTAAGGATACTTTAAGGTTAGTGAAACCTGCGGTGGTGGATGGGCCACGTGGGGTGGATTCACATCTGAAAGCATACGAAAGAGCTCAACAGATGTTACGTGATTTGGAATCAGAGATGATGAATAGCGGCGGAGATAGAGTTGAACAGAGGAAACTATTTGATGCTTTCTTGGGTTCTTCCGCCCTTTGGCAACCTCAACCTTGCAAAGAACATTTATCTTCTGCACCTGTACCTGTTTCAAACAAAAAAACCGAAGATGGTTTTGGTGATGAGAATAAAAAACCGGTGGTGGTGGTGGGCCCACCTGTGAATCTCAATTCTAATTCTAATTCACTGAATATCGATGCTAAGCCTTTTTACGTGAAAACCGGTGAAAATGCGGCGGAGGGGCTAAAGAGAACGAGGTCAGTGAACGGAGAAAAGGACGCCGGAGAAATGGAGGTGAAGGCGAGAAGGAAATCAGGGTCGCCGGAGAAAAACGACTGGAGTGGGCTTTTGCCGGACAGTAAGGATTTTGAGGAGGCGATTCTTGCGGCGGTTTTGGGTTCCACGACGACGACGACTGAACCGGAGAAGATGAAGATTGAGACAGGAAAGGTTGTTGGGAGGAAAATTGAGAAAAGGTTGAAGGTTTTTCAAGATATTACTTCGACTCTTAGTCCAAGAGCTTGAAGAATCGAAGATGATTACTGACTTTTAATTTAATGGAATAGGATGATGATGGAGAAGATAGACTTGTTCTTCTCTCACTGAGGTTGGGTAATTTGGTTTGGTGTTAGTTGTTGGAGTGTTTGTGCACCCAACTCATGTTTTTTTTTTTCTTTGTTTAACTTAATTGAAAATTTGCCTTCACAATGTAGGCGATAGTCTAAAACAATAAGCATTGTATCAATCTTATTTATATGAATGCAAATCATGATGATGAGTCTCAGGTTTGGGTTTATTATTATTATTATTATAACATGTATAAATTTAGCACTTTCTGTTGATTTCATATAAGTAACTGAGGATGACCACAGTAGCAGCAACAGCAACTCCTACAGCAGTTTGTGCAAATAATGTAGTCTTTGAGCGTGGTGGGGTGAACCCAAGTTCTGAAAGCTTTTTGTGTGATTCAGCATAGTCTTTGAAAAACACATCTTCATCCTGTGTAAGCTTGAATTTATTTCTATTGAACATTGAATGAATATGATTGAAAAGATATTTTTACCTTTGCATAAAGTTCAACATAGGTACGAAAGTTTGGGTCATCCAGTAAAGCTTTATCAGTGGGAAGTTTCAGCAATCCTTCTGAATCTCCTTTTAGAAGCTCCCTGAATCATTCATTCATTACATGATATTATTTATTGTCAATTTATCAAAAAAGAGAAACTGGATGAATTTTGTGGAAAAAAGATTACTTACAGGAAATAAGAGTTGTCAAACCTGTAAGGATCTTTGGTCCATGGTTTCTCATCAAATCCTGACCTTTCTGGATGTGCCTTTCCCTGAGAGAAATTGTATTAATAAATATTTTATGTTTAAAACATAAAATAAATGGTGTCAAATTTGATGAAAGGAAAACTGACCAAAGTGTGAGCACCAGAAAGTGCAACTATATCTTTGTCTGATAGCCCCATCCTGTAGAACACATCCCTGAGATGTGCTGGACCTGAAGATTATACATACATACATGATACATACATACATACATACATACATACATACATACAATTAAAAACATGAAAAGAAAGTGACCTTGTTTGGCATCAGGAAGACGTCCTTCATTAGGGGACACTTTTGAATCCTGTTAGACCCAATAAATAATAATTATAAGAAACTGATTAATTAAATACTAAAAGGTTAGTTTATTATGTACCTTCCTTCCAGGTTTGAAGTTAATGGTGGGGCCTCCAGTCACCTCAACTGCAACAACTCCAGCAAGCTGAACAACATTTCATCATAATTTTGAAAGTGAGGTGGATTTAAAGTTAAAAGATTCAACGTGTTTGAGAGAGATGATTTGTGGTTTGTATTTAAGCAATGATTAATTAATCACCTGATAGAGATCAGCATATGTAACTCTCGGGTGTTTGGCCTTCACTTCTTCTGTTATTAATGTCACATACATCAATACTGTTCTCAAAAGGGATAAAAAAATATATTAATGTTTATAACATAAAGGCATAGAAACTTACCACAGAGATCAATAGCAATTTTCAAACCAGTGTTTGCTGCATGCATATATTCTTCTTTGTTCCTGATTGATCCATTTGGGCCTCCTGTCTTTGTTTTAGCATCATAAGTCCCTGCATCATGCCATCTGCATGCATGCCTCCAACAAACTCTCAGTTATAGATCGTTAACACTTAAAAGCAATGTTATGTTTTAGGCTTAATCATAAGTCATCTCTTCTGGCAACTACAAAACATAATTATTAGATAATACATTTACTTTGTTGCACAACATCAATGCTATAGTTTTCTATAACATCTATAATCCATATTTTATCATTTGACAGATTAAGCAACAAATGAATGAACTAATTTACATGACAGAATTGGAAAGAAATGTCGATCTCAAGAAGAATAAAGAAACTAATTTAAGAAGCTTGTAAGTAATCGATCAGCAAAGATAGAATAACGACTCTAAGGTCACAAATAATACCTAGGCAACAGAACATTAATTAAGCTCTTAATCTAATAGCTATGCAGATCATAGATCTGAACGTGATTCATGGATTCATACGCACAGAAAAGATAAGAAATCACGTACGCTAATCGAAGCATAATTGGAGCACATTTTTTGTTGGAGATGAGAGCACGAAGATCTCGACGGGCCTTTTCTATCTCCTTCAAATACTCTGCATCCACTACAAGAGCTGCTGCTGCCGCCATTTATGCTTTGGTAAGTTAATTCCTCCCTGAAAAAAACCCAATCACATCAAATTCCTTAGTAATTCAATATACTAACTCTTATCAAACATAACTAAGGTTATTCTTTCTAAAGCTCTAAAATCACTTCAAAATGTACGAAATCTCTTTTGATTTTAACAGAATCATGATTGTAGTACAAAAATCAAACTCGATCTTCGATGAATTTAACAGACTAATGATTTTGATCAAGTTCCGTTAACATGCACCTGAGTACCTGATCGAATCAATAACAGGTTCTTCGTTCTCGTGTTATATATATGGAGAGAGAGAGAATCAATAACAAAAATCAAACTCGATCTTCGATGAATTTAACAGACTAATGATTTTGATCAAGTTCCGTTAACATGCACCTGAGTACCTGATCGAATCAATAACAGGTTCTTCGTTCTCGTGTTATATATATGGAGAGAGAGAGAGAGAGAGAGAGAGAGAGAGAGAGAGAGTAGAAGAAGAAGAAGAAATGAATCAGAAAGAAGACACGCGAAGGATCGAGTATGAGGCGAGGAGAAGAAGAGAATAAATGGAGGGAAACTTATAGGATAAATAGCCAGACTCTTCCTACAGAGTGCATATTTTCGAACACAGAATATTGTACAAATATCAATACGTTGAGTACAACTACTTATAATGATTCCTCTAATTTTAATATTTCCAACTTTGGAAACAATCAATTATGTATATGGATGAGACAAAAACCAAAACCTTATAACAAAACTGAATCAAATGATGTTTGATTTATTTTTTTTCTGATTATTTAGTTATTTGGTTAACCAAATAAAGATACTTCATTTGATTTTGTTTTGGTTAATTTTTATGATTTTGGTTAAACCAAACAAATTGAATAAATATTTAATTAATATATGTTCATATCTATAAATTAACATTTTATATTTAAATTGACAAATAGTTACTAGAAAATATTTTCATAATTCCATATTTAGTTATTAATCATTAAAAATTTATAATTGTTTATATGTTGTATTAAAAAGTAACATAAAATAACTGTTTCCGGCTGGTGTTGGTGGTGTGATCGGACCACATAAATCTCTATGCACGAGTGCTAGCCGTTCTTTACCTCTAAATTTAGTATGCTTAGGATAGGATTTTCGAGCTTGCTTGGAGATCAAGCACGCTTAACACAAGCTTGTAGGAACTTCGATTTTGGGTAAACCTTCCACCATTCTTGTATCCGCCATGTGTTTTAATGCATTGGAGTTAACATGTCCAAATCGTTTGTGCCAAAGCCAAGATGTCTCGCCTTGTTCTACAAGTAAGCATTTCGAAACTTCTTCTTCAAATATAGTTTTGTACAAACGATCGCTTGATTGTTGAACTTTTAATAATAATTTTCCTTGTGGATCATGAATC
This sequence comes from Lactuca saligna, assembly GCF_052625555.1. Lineage (NCBI taxonomy): Eukaryota > Viridiplantae > Streptophyta > Magnoliopsida > Asterales > Asteraceae > Lactuca > Lactuca saligna. The sequence continues at coordinate 70,251,279 of NC_136419.1, read as the reverse complement.
CATAAATACAATCCAAGTATCACAATTCGATCTCCATGTTGAGCTAATTGTCTAAAGCTAATAATATTGCTACATAACCTAGGCATATAGTATACCTCTTTAAGCAATCTACTTTCACCATTCTTGCATTTGAACATAATTGAACCCTTCCCTTCTATTCACTCTCTAGATGCATCACCAAATTTCACATAACCTTCAGTAGACAGATCAAGGGTTCGAAATTTTCCTTTTTCGTCAGTCATGCGGTTTCTTGCTCCATTGTCGAGATGCCACACTTTTGATTGGGTTGGAGTTTGTTCACTTGATCTTAGCTTGGGATTAACTTTTTCCTCGTTCAAGTAAACTTCATCGTTTACTTGGCTTGCAAACAGAAGTGTCTGCTCATTATCATTTTGTCGTTGAGTTAGGTTGGCTTCATGATTCCTCTCACAATGTGGATTCTTGTACTCAGCAGCGTAATGACTAAACTTTGGATAATTATAGCATTGAAAATTAGAACTGTCATGAGGTTGATACAAGTCATTCTTTCCTTTGTTTTGTTGATTGCCACCACCTCATCCTTTGTTGGAGTTGTTGGAATTGTTGTAACCACCTCTTCCCCGTCCTTGTCCTCGTGTTTCACCACCTCAATTATTATTATAATTGTTGTTCTGTTGTTTTGAATGATCTTCATTATTTTTCTTCTTTGCCCATTCTGACCACTCTTCATGTGTTAACAATAGCTTCTTCTCTCTGGCTTCTTTATGAACCCTAATACGAATCTCATGAGCTTTTAATCTTCCAACCACCTTTTCAAAAGTCATCTCGTCGAGATATCCAAATTGTTCAATTGTTGATGCAAGTTGAACAAATTTGGAGGGTACGGCTCGTACCAACTTTTTCATAATATAAGATTCTTCAACTGTTTCACCAAGAGCTCGAATATTGCTTACAATACCTCTAATTTTTGTAAAAAAATCGCCCATAGTCTCTGATTCACTCATGTTCATCATCTCAAATTCGGCTTTGAGAGTTTGATCTTTGGCTATTTTGACTCGATCTGCTCCCAAGTACATCGTCTTCAGTGTTTCCCAAGCTTCCTTTGTTGTTTGCTTCTCCGCAGTCGTCAATAGAACCTCCTCTGGAATCGCTTGGTAGATAGTTGCCATTGCCATCTTGTCTCTCTTTACACCCACCAAATTTTGTGGGTTCTTTGGCTCTATGACTTCCTAATACCAAATGTTGGTTTAATCTTCTTAAACAATGAAAGTTTAATCTCCTTAACACTTTGTTGTTAATTGTTATTAGTTAACATGAAGAAAAAAAAATAGAAAAGTAACAGGTAGAAAACACAAGCACAAGCACATAGTGGAAGAGATGGAAAATAAAGGAGAATACTTTTTTGCTACTTTATTCTTAAGTTGATTAAAAATTAAAAAGAAAAACCAAATACACCTATTTATAGTTATTCAAAATCATGGCGACTAACTAAACTTGTTGACCAATGAAAACTTCCTAATTTGACTAAACATCTAACTTTCCTTATGTTGCATACTTTTCATATTCCAGATTACACCTACAAGTGGCACAATAGAAAAACATTTAGGATAGTTTCACATCGCTTGAATACATGGAAGAGACGACATAAGGCAGGCAGTCGAATTGAATAAAATGTGTTTTTAAAATCTCGAAACAGGAAAGAAGCTTTAATTGGGTTGATCTTATTCACTAAATCTAATACAAGCAAAGTTTCTACTTCTTAATTAACCTCAAAATTCTTTCTCTACTTTAAAAATGGTTGGTGGAAAAGAGAAGTTATGTAACACTCTGTTCCGAATTAACTCCTAGTCTGAGGTGGAGGCTCGAAGGTCGATCATTATAAGTATTATGGCTCTTGGGAAGGTAAGATCTAGCCCCTTTTGGGTGCGGGTGATGTATTAGAGGTGATCCGGGGGTTTGGTTCATTTTTCGGAGCCTAGGGGTATTTTGGTAAAATGGCAGTTTGGGATTTTATGGAAATTGACTTTTGTTTGGAAGGTATTTAGGAAGATATGAGTTGATATAAGTGTATGGCTTCTCGTTACCTTTCCGTGGATATAAGGATCATCGAAAACGGATATATAACGAAGAAGTTATGGCCTTCGGAAGTTTAGTAGTTTCAGGCTTAGCCGAGTACCCTGGGTGTACTCGTGACGAAGGTAGTAGTACACTGGGTGTACTTTTCGAGTACGATGGGCATACTAACCAGGAGGATCGCAAATGTCCCCGGAGTGCGTTAGGCGTACCATATGTACGTTGGGCGTACTCCAGTCAGATTAGAACCCTATTTTAGGGTCTTGGACCCTATTTAAACTCCTTATCTCATAACCTAACCCTAATATCTTCAGCCTCCACCCCTCTAAACCCTAGAAATTGTCATATATCATCCATGGTGGCATTTTAAGCTTATGGAGTCCATTTTTGGGGTGTTTGACTCATTTTCAAGCAGATGAAGTTTGATGAAAAGATGGGAATCAAGAAGGAGCTTATGGATCTGGCCTTTAGGACTCATTCTCAGCTTGATGAAGGTATAAAGCTTTGAACTTAACCATTGAATGCTTAGATCTATTATGTTGAGTTTTTGGATCTTTTGGTCCCAAGAATGGAGCTTTATGGTTCCAAATCCGTTTTTAGGCTTGGGGTTGTCACCCTTGATGCTATTTGAGTCCCTAAGGCAGAAAGTTTCCATCTTGATGGTCTTAATGGATTCATGCTTGAGTTAGGGTCACTTTTATGAAAGTAGAATGCCATTTTTGGAGTTTGGGTTTGTTTGGGACATGCAAAGTCACCAAGTGACTTTATGGGTTTAGACGTTAAGTATAGCTCAGATCTGTGATTTGGACTTACTGGATCAAGTATTAAGCACTTAATGGATGTTGTACGTGAGCCGTTTGTACGTTGGGCGTACAATGTTGTACGTTGCGTGTACAACTCTTTTTCCTAGTACGCTAAGCGTACAGAAGAGGTACGTTGGGCGTACGCTCTCAGGAGGTTTTGGGCCTTAGTGAACTTTGGAACTTTAGGACCTAATGGTTTTGGGTGTAGACTTACGGTTTGTTGGATCAGAATGTATCTTGAGCTAATGTTGGTATAGTTGGGCACATTGGGCCCTGTGGCCCAATATAGAAATGGACTTCACATTTATGGGCCTAGGATTGGGTCAATTTTTGGACTAGGTTATTGTGGGCCTTCGTAGGCCATTTGGGTCAGGATTATTGACTAAGTAGAATATTGGGTTTTAGTATAAGGTCTACTAGAGAGGTCTAGGCCTAATTTTGAAAATTGGGTCATTGATGGTTTGTGGACATTATAATGTTGGGCTTTTGTTTTGGGTTTGGGCCTTAGTTTTGGATCATATTGAGGCAAGGGTAAAATGGTCATTTTACCCCCATGCATGGATTAAGGATTATGGTATGGGACCCAATTGCTAATTGGTTATATTGATTGGTAGTGGTAGCTCTGGAGGCTGGAGGGGAGGTTGGCGGGGCAGCAACTAAGGAATTCTTCAGGAAGCTTCTGCATTCGAGGTGAGTCTTCTTACCCATGGGTCTAAGGCACCAAGGTCGGCCCATTATGTTATTAGGGTATATGTGTTAGTCATTCTGTGATTTGATATGCTATGTGATTGTATGTTATTGCCTGGAAGACCCTGGGGGGAGCCCGTGGCATTGGATGTAAGACCATGTGGGGTAACCCATGGCATTCCTAGGTAAAGACCATGTGGAGTAGCCCATGGCACAATGGTGTAAGACCTTGGGGGAGCCCACGACATCCTTACAGGTTTATTTGTGTTATGTGTAGATATTTCTATGATATATGATATGTTTATGTGATATGTGTTATGCTAGTTGTCTTTGTGAAACTTGCATGGAAGACCCCGGGGGGAGCCCATGGCAATTAGATATAAGACCATGTGGGGTAGCCCATGTCATTCTTAGGTTAAGACCATGTGGGGTAGCCCATGACACAATGGTGTAAGACCCTGGGGGGAGCCTACGGCATCCTTACAGGTTTTTGGTATGCATGGCTTATGTGTTATATGTAGCTTTTATAGCTAGCAGGAAATGTGATACAAGTAGCTTTTATAGCAACAGGATATGTAATATGTGGTTTGTGTGTATGGTATGCTCTGGGAAGCTCACTAAGCTTCGTGCTTACATGTTTTGTTGGTTTCAGGTATCATCATTTCGGAAAAGGGCTCAGATTGATCGCAGTGCACACACCTATGATTTCCGTAATGAATGATTTTGGGATGAACTCTGATAAATGCTTTACTTAATGTTGATTTGACGTGTTTAGTATAAATGGTATCAATGTTTTAGCTATATTAAAAATGAAATTTTTACCTTGGATTTTTGGGTCGTTACAAGTTGGTATCAGAGCCTTGGTTTGAGAGATTCGGGGATACCTTCGGGTGTATCTGAACTCAAATTGAGGATCTGTAAAGCTTTCAAAAAATTTCAAAAGGAAAATGTTTTCAAGTAAAAGGTTTTCTAAGACAAGAAAGGGTGTGGTGCATGCAATCAACCGAGCTCAAGTAAGTTTCCTGAGAACGCATTTGTTATATGTTATGATTTGATTATGAACCTACGAATCGCATGCTAGTTAGGGCTACGGGAGATGCTTGTATATGTTGTATGAGTTGGTAGACTTTCATGATAGTGTTGAGTAGTCAACAATAGGTTGGCCTGATACGTGGTGCATGTAGCCATGAGGATATTAGATGTCATGCTGGAATGAGAATAATAATTGGTATTTGGAATTGCAATGTGTATGTTTTGAAATTATATACAGTTAGGATCTTACAGCCTTAGAATAGCTTATTTGACCTTATTTCCTGTGGTCTTAGGGTAGAGTATATTATTCGGCAGTCTATTAGATCATGTTCTATGTATAATTTGCATGCATAAGGCAACTGACAGCGAGGATGGATGGATGTGGACAACGCGAGTCACGAGATGTGGGTGGAATGTTCTATGATAGTTCTTTAGATCAAAGTGCTACTGCACGAATGCTGCTTGCTTTGTGCTTTGTGGAACTCTTGAGTGATGGGAGTAAACTACTAAGTGGATATGACGATATCCAAGAGGTGGATGGATGGCATCATGAGGAGTCCTCAGCAGCTGATGGCAGGGCGAGGTTGGGAACCTAGGAAAGCCTAGGATATGCTCCGGTGAGTTAGTTGGGGCGGTTCATTGAGGTTGGAAGCCTAGGGGGAGCCTAGTAGGCGCTTCAGTGGATATCGTGCTGCTGTTTAGCGGATAGTTGGTACATCAGTGGGGTAGGTGACTTAGAGGATTCAGGAGGATTGCTAAGGGAAGTATGGATAGGTGTGGAAGGTAGTATGGGCCCATACTACTAAAAGCACAGGATCCATACTCGAATCAGTGAGAGTATTGGAGAATCTAAGAAGCTGATGGTAAGGGGATTCTTGGTTATGTTTGATAGTGAGGATAACTGGTTTTCCAGATGAGGATGAGCACACATGAGGGAGGACCAGGGTTTGGTCCCGGCTCCGGTGGTGAGCCGGATATCGGAAGGACTGTCAGGATTTCAAGATCGGTGTGGATATCTCGTAACGATCGGCACATGTTGATTTTGCGTTCTCTTGCACTTTCGGGATCGGAGACTATGTCTTAGGAATAGTTTATAGTTGGTTTAGAGCATAGATTGCTCCAGCTACTGTAGTTTAGCCATTGGCGATTGAGCTAGTGAGTGTGTCAGGGTGTGAGACCCTGAATGATACGAATCTCAGAGTCGAGGATGGAAGATTGATTATGTGTACCTGATGAGAGAGGTTCAGGGCAGGCGAATTGATTAGAGGGTCTCGAGCGGAGACCCAAGAGTTTGGATCAGCTTTTGAGAGGCCAGCAGGGTCGGACCCAGTGCAACACTTGCAAAAACTGCATGGTGAAGCTTCGTTCCAAGGGTTTGGATTGTTATTAGGATCGGAATGAGGTGTTACATCATGTTCTCAGGGTAGTCGAGGTATCACAGGAGGAGGTGGTCAGGATTCCTTCAGATGTTTTCGGATGTGCTATCTTCGGCCATTTCCATTGGATATTGGGTAATTGTATCGCTTGGGAATGGTGATGAGTTGGATCTCAGGTCGGTTTTCTGCTATTATCTGAGTTAGCAAGAGTATCAGGTGCCGGTAAACATGCTGAGGAATCCTTGAGCAATCTTTAGACGGGCGTATCTCGTAGAGTGGTTTCCGCATATACCGTGATTGCATCGAGTTGTTGTCGGAATCAGATCGGTGATTTGGGTTGCTGCAGGTGTAGCAGGTTTGGCCACGTCAGTAGGGATTGCCCATAGGGGCAAGTCCATCATATGATCGTTATGAGCAGGTGGGTGACAAGGAGGTCGACTACCTGACGATCAGGGAGGAGTAGTGAGTGCACCGAATCCAATTACCTTGGGTTGGTTCAAGGGTTGGTACGACGAAGTTATGATTAGTCTTCAGTAGCCTGAGTTTTTGTGTTGAGGCGAACAGTTAGGATTACCGAGGGAAGAGAGACTTGTTGTTGCGGTTTTGGTTAGACCATATGATCTTTAGACAGCGAGACCAGAGTGTGATATCATTATAAGTATCTGAATTCATTGATATGGTTGGGATTCAAGAGATGCTAGCTGGTTATCGAAAGTCATTTTTATTTGGGAAGGGTTATCTAGATTTGTTAGGCATCATCCGTCAGTAGATTGACCATTGGGTTGAGAGAGGGTTTGGGGAACCCTTCAATTCTCATGTGCTGAGCGGACTTACGAGGATGCGTTTCACATCCCCATTGGGGGAAGAAGGGTGGCTTTAAGGGTTGACTGAATATAGGATATCAGGGGATGGGAGTTTGGGAAACTCCCCAACATCTGGATGGCATCTTTTTGACGTCTTATAGCAAGCTTTGGGGGAGGGAACCAGGTAGTGTTCCAGCCAGTATTTGAGTTTAGTTGGGAGGATAGACCATGTGGGTGCTCAACATTGAGATATATTCAGTTGATAGGTGAGCAATAGGGTCATGGGTAGCGATCATGTAGTATGTGATGGGTTATGAGCACTACATCAATCCTATGGTGCACATGCAAAACCCTAAACTTTGGATCTAGGTTTATCTAATAGTACATGCAATAACCACCCAAATCTCTCAAACCCTAGATCTAGCATACTATGAACGAAATTAGGGTTTAGATATTACCTTTGATTGTTATGTAGCAATAACAATCTATTCCTTCTTGCAATTGGCTTCTGAAAGCTTAGTGCCTCAAGTGTTGAACCTCTAATGGAGTCACAAACATCATCAGCAATAAGGATGAAGAGGGAGAAGAGGAGAGGCACCCAAAACGTCTAGAAACCCTAAGGAAATTAGTTAGCCACGTTTTTGGTGCCCTAGGGGTCCTTAAATAGTGAGGCTATTAGGGTTATCCAACAGGGAAACCCTAATTTGACCGCTTAGGCCCTAAGCAGCCCATGGACTCCCTCCTTAGAGGCATTGGACGATTTCTAATGGGGTTCCCTATAGAATTCGTCTACTCCTCTAATATGGAGTTCATTAGCCCAATATTTAACTATCACACAATTGACAATTCCAATCCCCTTTATATAATTAATATCTTTTAGCCATAAAATTAATTCTTAATTAATTATTGACTAATATTAATTAAACAATATGATTTCTTCTTTAATATATTATTCTCATAATATATTAATAAATCATAATTAATCCTCTCTCTCCATAATTCATCCTACCAAGTTGCTTTGGTGAAGGCAACCCAAAAAAGACCATGCACCATCGGGTCAAGTACATACCAAAATAGTTATGGACTTAGACACTAATCCAACAGTCTCCCACTTGGATAAGTCTAGTAACTATTTTACGTATGACTACAGATCCTAATCCGCAATCGTAGCTTTCAAAAGCCGCTGTCAACTCTAATCTTATCAGAAGCGTGTCATTTAGATAAGGGATCATATATTCCTCCATTATAGATATCGTATAGACTAAGACATGGATTTAAATTATTCTCTCTGTCTATATATTGTTTCCCAACTTCCGATTTATGACGACTGACAACAGACTACAATTGAACACATCTACTTAGTCCCGACTTGGCCAAGCGCTTAGGGTGTCATCACTAAATCATCGAGGGGCCCACAAATATCGCTTTTATCCCACTTTGGGTAAAAGGAATGAATAAACTTTGACTCAATGCTCGCTTGTACTCACTCACCGAATTACACACAACAATACGTTTTATAACACCAAGTTACTGGTGCATTTATATATTATCAATGTGTAACCGACTCGCAAGATACAACTTACACATCTCGGTTTCAAGACCATAAGATATTATTGTCTCACCAATCAATCGTGATAAAATCCATGAAGCGATCCAAGTGAGTGTGAGTTTATTCTAATACTCCAAACTTAAAGCAGCACTCATGAACCATACAACAAAGTTTTGCTATGTCTAAAACACTCTAGACAATCTACAATCAGATTCATGACAATATTCTTTCATTCCTACTTCCAAAGAATGAGCGACTGTGAGGGTTTGAATAATCTCATTATTCGGGAAGTCAAAACATGCAAAGTGAGACACAAGAATAATACTAATCCTATATGGTCCCAAACCTTTGAGAATAAATAAAACATTTTATTTAATCACCATATTGATTACTCATTATTTGTTGTTTCGGGTAATCAACTTCTTACTTGAATTATAACAACAGTTGTCTCATGCTCTTATCATGCACACTATGTTTACCTATGGTCCTTACTTTGTGAAATAGATCAAATGAACACATTTCCAATGATGCTCATTTCACAATTCCTAATCCATTAGTGTAAGAATACAAAATTCTCGCCACTAATAGAATATATTAGATTCTAACATTTTATGCAACGGTCCTTTCGTAATATCACAGCGCCAAAGTCACCAAGACCTTGCCAATGAAATTACAAAGTGCTCTATTGGAGATTTTTACAAGACAATTCCATAGTCATGAAGTCTCACATTCAAAGTACATTCCTTTGAACATCCTTCTTGCATAGAAGTTTCTAATCTAGACATAGATTTTCAACGTCTAACTCCCAATAAGGAAACATTTCCATATTTTCCCTATGAATACTCATTAAATAGAATCTTATCTATTCATAATGTCAATATGGTCCATCTATGACTATACTTCCAACTATCCATAAGTAACCAATCCTTGGCGAACCTTAGATTGTCTTTAATAGTAGTTTAATTATTTTAGTCAAAACCAGTTCTATTTCCTTTTTCCCTCTAAATTCCCTAGGCATTTGAAAATTTTCAGCGTATGTAATCGATCTTGTACCCGAAGAGTATGGGATACAATTCATAATAAAAAACGTGATACTTTACCAGTTTCTTACTATAATATCGTCATAATATTTCTATTCGTCGTGTTCTCAAAATTCAAACTCTAAAGAGGGATGTCGTAATCATAATCGTATTTTGAGAATGCAGATAATAAATATACCCTTGACTAAATACAATTAAAATTTCTTGATCCAAGCTTTTAGATTGGAAACGAAGTATAACATTCTCTCCGTTAATTATACCATAAACAACTTTTCAACCCCTACAACTTTGCAAAGTGAAACTTTTGTTTTTCTATAATTAATATTGCCAACTTTCAATACTTAAATAATAATAATGTTCCCACTTACATGGTGATTATATCCGTTCCAACATAACATTTATGCTCCCACTAGCTTTGACATGTATTCAGAAAATAGTTGGACTTCTAAAAGACAATACTTATTGACTTCCAAAGTTCATATTTCCAATACGATGTGCTTCGATAAGCCTTTATCTAAGCTTCTCAAAATCACACACCTTTCCTTAGACAGCTCACATGTGTGTCTAAACTAATTCAGAACTTATATTACTAAGTCCCGAATGTTCCGACTAATTGCCAAATCTCACAATTCGAACTATGAAAACGGATGCCGTAATCATAATCTAATTTGAGAATGCAATTTACATAATTGCTATCTTCTTAAAATCTCTCATAGTGAAAGTGTTTCCTCATAATCATTTTCATGAAGGAGAGAAACCTTATGACACTTGATTTCATGGTGTATGTGTTCCTATCCATGTGAATTTGCCATAACCATAATCGAAAGATAATGTTTGTGACAAATTAAAAATCTTATGGACATAACTTGTTCATTCTTAATTTCTTGCCATCAAGGGTCCCACCATTGCTTCCAAGTTATCTAGCAGCTCACCTATGCCAGTCAATGTACCTTCATCGAACAAGGTGCTTACCTTATGCAGTCTATTGAGAACTCGTATAACTCATATGCATAATCACTCAATAGGATTGGCACAAAAATAGAACTTTGTCAACACGATAAGTTACAAACCTCAAGTCGTGTGCTAGTGTTTACTCTTGATTAGTTCGTGAATCTTTTCAAGATCTTTAGACTCCCACTAACCACTTGACATATTAGATTCTCTTATCAAGAAACATTTCTTGATAAACAAATATCCAAGAGTTAGTGTGTGTCTATATCAAGACAAAACATTACACATATTTGGTCTTAGTTGGTCTTTGTCTTCTCCAAGACATCACAACTTACCAATTTCAAACGTGCAAGAGTAGGAAAAACAATTTTCTACTTCACATTTGATGATTGTGTGTCACTCAATTCACAATCTTGGAGTACGATTCTAAGACTTGATTTTGGAACGAAGTATGAGTCATCCTTTTGATTTAACCATTTAACAATTTCTGATTCCTCTTCTTAGCCATACTAGTGCACTAAGATGTCCTTAGAGGATCAATTTTGATATGGTTCTTAATCATTAAGATGATCACAAAATTTGATACAAAAGTAATCTCCATTCTTCTTAGATTTGAGAAACCTTTTATCTTTTTGTCTTCATTGATTCTTCTTATTCGTTCTGCTATTCATTGAAACTTTTCAATGATTCATAATCACACTTAATCTTGCAAGTATAACCACATTTACCAGACTTTTGGTGAATTATGACGAATAGTTTCATCGTTATTTGTGGTGGACTTGACTAGTGCAAAACATTGTGTTCTAGTCCTTTAGTCCTTCACTTGACTTACATACTTGTGTGATGAAGGAATTAGTCTTAATTTCCTACGTACCAAGATTTCCATACATCACATGATTCAAATCATATGACTCCAAGTTTCTATCTAATTGAAACTTAGGTAATGGGAATCTTTCCTTACTTAGAAAATTTTGACATTACCATGAATAACATAACTAAGAATCACATCCATTTATAGAAATACACAAACATCAATTTTTCACAACGATTTCATTGCAAGGATATATATATATATATATATATATATATATATATAAATAAGACAAATCAAAATTTTATTTTATTCATAAAAGCAACGAAAAACACGTCCTTACAATGCAAAATCAACTGAAAAACTATGTAATCAAATATTCCTAACAAATCTATCATAACTTCCTAGCTCAAAATTTGATCTTTGAATCCATGCGATTGTGATCCATTTCTTCGTGATCAGACTCATCTTGCTCTTCCATCAAGCTTCCTCTCTTTTCTATGATCGTGCAAAACATTCAAATGTAATCTTATCACATTATATATTACGAATCAATGAATAGGAACTTAATGGAGTTAGATACTGGATTTTTCCTGAACTAGAGCCATTCTTCTTGACTCTCCCATCTCTTAGAGTCTTCAGGTTCTCTGGGCAGCTTCGTATCCAACGCCCCTTTTCTTGGCAGCAGAAACAGATGGCTTCTTCTGGAGCGACCATGGAAACATGGTTGGTTGAATTACCAGACAAATATGCTCTATTACTTTGCCAAATCATTTCTGATTCATCAGCAATAAGCATGTAAGTTAGGTCAATGAGGGTCGCGTCAAGATCCATCATATAATACTCTCTTATGAACTTATCATATGATTTAGGGAGTACTTGAAGAACCCAGTCTACAACCAACTTCTTTGGAAAAGATGCACCCAACATTGTCAACCTATCGATGTGTGATTTTATCCCTAGGATGTGAGCACACATTTGCCTTTTTAGCTATGTTTCTCTAATAGTTGAAGCTATATTGCATGTCTTTTAGATGAAAAAATACCATAAAGGTTAGGATTATAAAGAAAAATAATTTGTTACTTACCTATATTTTTGTATTTTTGTCATGTACCTTTGTGGTCATATGTATTTAAAACTTGTTATTTTTAGCATTTTTAGTCCTCTTCTACATGAAAAAACATGAGGGGCTTAGAGGCGGGGGGGGGGGGGGGGGGGGGGGGGAGTGGGCAGCTGCACAGGGCTCAATTTTTTCAGTACATATTTTTATTTAAAAATACAAAATTATAATATAGATAAGGGCCCCTTTTTTTCTTTTTCGTCCTTGGCCTTTAAAAATATTTCATTTTTCAGGACTGGCCCTGTGAAAAAACATCATAAAGATTAGAAATAACTAAGAGCAACTTGTTTTTTCTTTCAATTATGTACAATTATTGCGTATCCTTGTGATTATATGCCAAATCTGCTTCTATACACACTCGAATATATAAGTAGTTCTACTTTTAAGAGTTGATTGATTAAATTGTTTAATCGGCCAGGATATTGTGAAATGTGAATGTCATATGTGATGATGTATTTAATTTTCTTGTAGCCTCGTTCATACATTCTTGCAATACGATCTTCTAATGGTAAATGTGTTTAAGTAAGATTTTTATCTTGTAGTATGGTTCGAACATTCCATTTTTTTATAGGGAAAATGGCATAAATGGCCTATAAAGTATCTAGGGTTGGTCCACTTAGTCCCTAAAGTATTTTCGTTGATTTACGAGGGCATAAACTCATTTTTGTTAGGTCTATTAGGTCCTTTTGGAAGAATTGAAGGGGTAAATCGGTTACCCTTGCTACATAAGCCTTTCTTATGACCCCACTTCCCTTGACCAGTATGTAATAAGTCATCTTCTGATAAGAACCTACAAGTGTATACAAGAAAGAAGTCACGAGTTAAGAGGCAGGAGCAAGAGAAGTTTAATGCCCTTTTTGGAAATTAGTTGGATCCTTTAGGTCAACCACATAACAGTTAAAATAGAAGGAACAATTATGATCCAATAATGTAGGAGCGGTTATCTTTTCTGTAACAAACCTGCAGTTGATGTTTTTCAGTTTTCAGTCAGATAATAAGTAATTTGTGTTCTTGTAATTGAGGAGATTTGCCATCTTGAATTTGGCCCTGTTAATCTAAATAGTAAGAATTCTACTGTTTAATTAAATCAGTTTCTATCATTTAGTTCCATTGTCGGGAAAGTTCTTGAAGACATGGTGCAAACTCAGAGCAATTCAAAATAGGGAAATCAACCACCAGATCCTGTAGCAGTGCAACTAGCCGCAATTGCTAAGAAGTTGGAATCTATAGATTCGTTGCAGAGGGAGGTAGCATCCCTCAAAACTCAATCGCACAATAGAGAAAGGTAGGGTAATGGAAGACATGATGAGGGAGAATCATCTGGGCATAATCAAAGGTACCGACCCTACAACAAATTTGTTTTTCCAACCTTTAGTGAAGGCGATCCACAAGGTTGGATTCTTAAAGTAGAAAAGTACTTCCGTTATTATGACATTCCAGATGAAGAAAAGGTGGATGTAGCATCGATGCATTTGGAGGGTGATGCATTGGATTTTTATTCTTGGATATTTACTGATCAATCGGTTGATTTTTGGGAGGATTTTATTCGAGCCTTGCAAAGAAATTTTGGACCCACTGAGTTCCAGAATCGGGACGAATTCTTGTGTAGTGTTAAAAAAACAGGAATGGTACAAGAATACCGAAAAGAGTTTGCCAAACGATCCTCACGAGTGTCTAATTGGCTGGAACATTGTCTTTTAGGAGTGTTCCTTAATGGCCCCAGAGAAGAATTGAAGGCGGATGTACGAATACAGAAAACACGAGCAATATACAAAGCGGTAAGTATCGCTTTAGAATTTGAATCTAAACTTAGACATACCCGATTTGGGAGGGGATCTACTTGGACAACACCATCAAAAGCATCTCAAAATGAGTACAAAGATACGACTCTAACAACAAACTTTACCAAAAATAATACCAAACCTCTCCTGCAAACTTCTGATGCAGACAGGCAATCTCGATTTCTTAAAGGGGAATGTTTTCGTTGTGGTGAGAAGTATGGACCAGATCATCGATGTAAAACATGAACTCTCAAGGTGCTGGAAGTGGAAGAGAAGCTTGAAGAGCAGTCTACTAATGAAACTGAAGATATGGTTGAAGATATGAATGATATGGCGGAAATTAGTTTACATGCCATTCTTGGAAAACCCGATCCCAAAACTATGAAGGTTCAAGGTATGCTCCAATCTACAGAATTAATTATTTTAATTGATGGGGGATCTACACATAATTTCATCTCAAATATATTGGTTAAGGAATTAAGACTTAATACTCGATCAGTGGCACCGTTTGGTGTACAAATTGGAAATGGTGATTTCATTAGATATGGTTACATGTGTAAAAATCTTCCAATACAAATCAATGATCTCAAAGTTGTCCAGGACTTCTATCCTATTTCGATTGGTGGAGCAGATGTGGTTTTAGGTATTCAATGGTTGGAGACACTAAATACAGTCCAAGCAAATTAGAAAGAGATGTTTATGATATTTAAGGTAGATGGTAAAACTTATAAGTTGCAGGGAATTACTATGGGCTCACAAAAATCTTCTAGTTTTCAATACTTGGCTGTTGAACCGGTTACTCCACCAGAAATTCCCAAAGTGCTTCAATCAGTGACAAGCTGTTATGATCAGGTCTTTGAAGAAGCTAAAAGTCTTCCTCCTAAGCGTTCACAAAACCATTATATTTCCTTACTACTAAATTCTACCCCACCAAATATTCATCCTTATCGATACCCTCATTCCCAAAAAGCTGAAATTGAAAAATAAGTGGAAGCATTGTTAACAGCGGGCTTTATTCAACCTAGCAACAGTCCCTTTTCATGTCTGATTTTACTTGTCAAGAAAAAAGACAACACTTGGAGGATGTGTGTAGATTATCGAGCCCTCAATAAAATAACGATAGCTGATAAATACCCAATTCCAAATATTGATGAACTGTTGGACGAATTATATGGAGCTACAGTTTTTTCCAAGTTGGACCTTCGCTCCGGTTACCATCAGATCAGAGTTCATGGACCGGACATTCCAAAAACAGCTTTTCGTATGCATTCTGGGCATTATGAGTTTAAGGTAATGACATTTGGTCTAACTAACGCTCCTTCCACATTTCAGGCAATCATGAATGACTTGTTCCATCCTTATTTATGCCATTTTATACTAGTTTTCTTTGATGATATACTAGTATACAACCCGGACATGGAACAACATCTTTCGCATCTTGAGAAAACTTTGAAATTACTACGCGATCATCAGTTCTATGTCAAGCTTTCAAAGTGTTGTTTTGGATAATCTAAAGTTTCTTTTTTGGGGCATATCATAACCGGGGATGGTGTTCAAGTGGAACAGGAGAAAATTGTGGTTGTACAATCGTGGCCCGTTCCTTCTAATGTCAAAGAAGTTCGTGGTTTTCTCGGTCTCACCGGTTATTACCGAAGTTTTGTACGAAATTATGGTTTGATTGCACGACCTTTGACTAATATTACAAAGAAGGATGGTTTTGTGTGGTCTAACGAGGCATTATAAGTGTTCACTACATTGAAAGAAGCTCTACTTTCAGCCCTTGTTCTCCGATTACCAGATTTTTCCAAGACATTTATAGTTGAATGTGATGTGTCTTCAGCTGGAATTGGTGCTATTCTTTCTCAAGAAGAGCATCCTATTGCTTACTTTATCAAAGGATTTTCTCCCTCCAATTGATTTAAGTCAGCATATGATCGAGAATTGTTAGCTCTTGCCCTTGTTCAGAAATGGAATCGCTATTTATTGGGTCGTCACTTTCTTATTCGTACCGATCATTACACTTTGAAATTTATGTTGGAACAACGCATCACAACAACTGAACAGCAGCGAATTTTACTTAAATTGATGCCCTATGATTTTTCTATAACTCATAGGGCTGGAAAAGAGAATAAGGGAGCAGATCCACTCTCTCAACGAGCCCATTTAGGTGAATTGTTCACTCTTTCTATACCCTATTGTGTCGAACTTGCTGATGTTAAAAAAGACATTCAACAAGATCCTTATACAATCGATATTCTCCAACAGCTCCATACAAATCCTTCTTTAGTTCCTGATTTCTCTTCGCATGACCAACTTTTGTTTTTCAAAGGAAGGATGGTTATTCTAGACATACCTGACCTTAAACTTAGTTTAATTCAAGAGTGTCATGATTCTCCAGTTGGAGGACATGGCGGTTTCTTTAAAAACCCTTAAACGATTATCCCTCCAGTTCTTTTGGCAAAAATGAAACAGGAAGTCAGGATATTCATGCAAAATTGCCTCGTATGCCAGCAACAAAAATACCAAACACTTTCCCCAGTTGGTCTCCTGTAACCTTTACCCATTACAGTTCAAATTTGGGAGGACATTTTAATGGACTTTGTTGTGGGGTTACCCCCATCCAACAAGTTTGATACTATTTTGGTGGTAATTGATCACTTAAACAAATATGCTCATTTTTTGAGTTTGTCTCACCCCCTTTACAGCAAAAAGTGTTGTTGCCCTTTTTTGTAAGGAAATTGTTCGTCTACACGATTTTCCTCGTTCCATTACTTCAGACCGTGATGTTATTTTCTTGAGCACTTTTTGGCAGGAAATCTTTCGTTTGAGTCAAACCAAATTGCAATTGAGTACCAGTTACCATCCTCAAACGGATGGTCAAACAGAAGTTCTCAATCGGTGTCTCGAGGCCTACTTGTGTTGTTTCGCCCATGAACAACCAACTATATGGAGTTCATATATAGCATGGGCTGAATACTCTTATAACACTGGGTACCATACTTCCATAGGCACAACTCCTTTTTTCCATTGTGTATGGTCGCGATCTTCCTCTCCTTTTGTCTTATGTAATGGGCGAAACCAAAAATGCAGGGTTGGAACAACAGTTAGTTGATCGTGATCATATGTTGCAATTGTTACGTATCAATCTTACGAAATCTCAAGATAGAATGCGTACTCAAGCCAATACCAAATGACGTGAAGTTACTTTTCAGGTTAGGGATTATGCATTCTTAAAGATTCAACCTTACTGACAACACAGCTTAGCTAAATGTCGTTTTGAAAACTATCTCCCCGATTCTTTGGTCCTTATCGGATTAAACGTGTCATTGGGCCAGTGGTTTATGAGCTTGAATTACCTCCGAATGCAAAAATACATCCTGTGTTTCATGTTTCTATGCTCAAACCAGTTCCATGGTCTTTTTCTCCAACCTCTATTGCTCCCTTGCCTATCACAAAGGATTGGGAATTTGATGTTCAACCTGCTTTAATTGTTGATCATCGATGGGTGCACGAAGCAGGCCAACTTGTACTTGAATTACTGGTTTCTTGGGCTAATCGTCCTATGGAAGAAGCTTCTTGGGAATCTTATGATTTATTTGTTGAGCAATTTCCTTATTTTCGACTTGAGGACAAGTCGTTTTACCGCGGGGGAAGTAATGATAAGAACCTACAAGTGTATACAAGAAAGAAGTCACGAGTTAAGAGGCAGGAGCAAGAGCAGTTTAATGCCCTTTTTGGAAATCCGTTGGATCCTTTAGGTCAACCGCATAATAGTTAAAAGAGAAGGAACAGTTCTGATCCAATAATTTAGGAGCATTTATCTTTTCTGTAATAAACCTGTAGTTGATGTTTTTCAGTTTTCAGTCAGATAATAAGTAATTTGTGTTCTTGTAATTGAGGAGATTTGCCATCTCGAATTTGGCCATGTTAATAGTAAGAATTCTACTGTTTAATTAAATCAGTTTCTATCATCTTCCCTTTGATCTTCAAAAACCCAGGAATTGTATCTTACACAAATCCATGTCAACATTTTCCTAGTTCTTCCATCCTTCCCGTTCCTCGTCCTTCATAAACTACCACAGTCCCCGATTACCTCAAACTCTTGGAATGGTGCTGGAGGAAGTAAGTCGTGATTTTTGTTATCCATCGAGAGTGATGGGTGTCGCCACCTATCTCCACCAGATCTTTGCTGATCTTTAACCCTTTTAATCTTTTTTTCATCTTCTTCTTGATACAAATTAACGTTAGAATAATCAGCCTAACACAAAACTAAACCCACCGCCATCCTACACCCCACCTCGATAAACCCAGATGCCAAATTATATTTGACACCATAAAAATGTTGCAGAGGATTTTACGGTTCATGAAATCAAACCCATCAGTATCAAAGGGAAAACACAACATTAACCATTTGACTCTAAACAAAGGGAAACACAACATTAATCCTTCGACTCTAAACATAAACCCATTGAATGAAACAAACAGGGCATACCTTACGAAATCAACCCTCTTTTCACACTGTAATTTCATACGCTTAATATTCAGGTGCGTGTGTGTATCTCTTAACCTTATACAACCCTAGAGATGAAACCTAGAGCCTTTGATAACGAAACAGACAAATCTAAATCCTGATAGCAACGACGAGATCATCAGAAACAAAAATGCATCAAAACCTAACCCCCCGCGATGTCCGATTAGATGCAAAATGCATTTTTTGCTACAATGACTATGTGAAATTTTTGTTACAATTATATTTAATATTCCCCTTTCACCATAAATCAATGAATTTTAATCGGTTGAATCGAAAGAGGGATCATAGGAAGTTTACTGGAAGGGGAAGGCACCAAAGCAGTCGTTCCAGTGAGGATGATGGGTTTGTGTTTGGATCTGGTAACAAGGAAATTATCAAAAGTGATGTTGACTTTTCAATGGTTGATGTGGCAAAAATAGCTGATTTGGCATTGAAACCGGGCAAAATAAGTTATGGTGACTAAAAAGACAGGTTGCTTCCTATCTTATGCCCCCATAAAACCACGAAAATACTTTAGGGACTAAATGGACCAACCCTAGAAAGTTGGTAGGACATTTATGTCATTTTCCTTTTTTTATAAATATCATTTTTGATTGATTTTTTTGTTATTATTAATGTTCTTGATTTGGCTCTTTTCGTAAATTTCATTCAAATATTGGTGTCAAAAACATGCAATTGTTATTCCTTATGCATACATGCAAGTGATATCTCTAGAAGATAACTCATGGTTCACATTACAGGTATCATCATAAAAAAACACAAAAAAATTTAGCTTTTTTATATTGATTAATCAATTTTGAGTTTCATTTGTCTTTTATGTTCTATATTAAGTCAAAACTTTCTTGATAATGATTTAATTATAAGGAATGAAGTATGTAATAGGGTTAATTCTAATTATGAATGTGAAATTCAATGGAGTAACAGATGGTGGCTTTTCTGGAGTAAGAGCTCTAAGGAAGATTTGAATGTTGTAAGTTTCTTTAACTGATAGATTTTTGTCAAGTAAAAAACAGTGAATTTTGTTAACTGAAATTGTATACATGTATTGTAGATTGAGATAACATTTTTGTTTGGGTATCACTTGAAGGAATAATAGATTAATGTTTTGCAATACTATTTCATCCACATTGTTGAAAGGATCATGAGAATATAAAGGGAATTATTGGAGAAAAAAACTGGGAAATTTGCTGAAAAGTTGTATTAAGGTTTTGTTGAGTGTGTGATGTATTACTACATGATAATTTAGACAATACCAAGTGGAAAATAATTTTCCCCAAGCTTTTTTGTTATTAGATATTATTAGTTTGTTTAAATTTGAGAATATCTTTTGTTTCTCTTTATAAATGAATCATAGTATATTTTACCATCGACTAGCTATTTAAATGGGTTAAATACAAAAAATAGCAACAAAAATCAATGATGACTTTTTATGTCACTAATTGAATAACACAGTGACGACTTTGTATAGTCACTAATTGAAAAACGTGGTGACAACTTTTTATGGTCACTAATTGTATAAACCAGTGACGACTTTATATGGTCACTAATTGACTATCATAGTGACGACTTTTTATGGTCACTAATGAGATAAAATAGTGACGACTTTCATTAATTAGTGACAACATTTAATGACAAAACCGGTCGTCATTGATTAGTGACGAAGATATTTTAGTCACTAATTAGCGACTATTTATATATTTTCGTCACTAAATCGGTTTTGTGATGGACCTATAGTGACGAAAAGTAACGACCGAAATTTCGGTCACTAAATCGTTTAGTGATGACTCCTTCTATTGTTAATGACCATTTTGTTTTCATCACTAATTAGCATTTTTTTTAGTGAAACCTCAATATTATTTTATTTAAC
The DNA here is from genome assembly GCF_052625555.1 of Lactuca saligna. Classification (NCBI taxonomy): domain Eukaryota; kingdom Viridiplantae; phylum Streptophyta; class Magnoliopsida; order Asterales; family Asteraceae; genus Lactuca; species Lactuca saligna. The sequence goes on along the minus strand of NC_136419.1, from coordinate 70,230,876 downwards.
TTTTTGCTAGCGTCAACTCAAATAATGCTATATATTAGTGTTATTTAAGGATTATGTATTCGTTTCCACAGACATCATTGTGTTAGGTATGTTATTATCGAATTTTGAATGGTTTTATTTTTTGTTTTGCTCACGACCTCAAATAAATTTGGACCGACCTTGTACATATCTGATATCTCCCTATTGAAGTCAAGCAACAAAAAAAAATTAGTAAAAACATATGCCAAAAAAAATGAAAAGAAATTATTTCGAGATTTTTCAGAAAATATACACAAAATAATGGAAATATATATTTTTGGATATTTTAAAACATAAAAGTATGCAAATGCACAATGAAAAATAATTAACCCTATCTGGACTTGTAAGCAATTGTGCCTTGTTGGTAGATATAAATGTTTATATACGAGTTATAGATTGAACACTATCAACTTGAAACATCAAGCAATTTTTTTTATCGAGACGTCCTCCTGTCAATTATATTGGTCTTCTTGCCCCTTCACCCTCTTTGAAGAAAAAGTATCTAAAGCAATTAGTGAATAATTTTTTCACCAAACTTTAGAATGTAAAGACCAATGAACTTCTAGTATTATTTTTTTCACTTGCGTACCTAAACTAAAGAATTTGTTGATCCCATAAAAATCTCAATTACATTCTTCGCCGGGTTCTATTAGTAGAACAAGCAAATAAATACACCATTTCATTTTTATCATATATCACACACCATATATTTATAGGTTAAAAATATTAAAAAAAGTCTTATTAATTTGACTGTCTTCTCCTCAGCAGGGTGTTGGGGAGGGGACGCCTCAGCCTTTCCATGGTTTTAAGGAACCGTACCTAGTAGCTTAATATTTCTAGTAGCCTAATATTTTATGGGTGCTACTATAGGATTCATCCATACAAGAAATATAGGTATTAGGGGCGATGCTATTTGAGACGACATGGAGTATTAGGGACGACATGCGACCAGGCGCCTTCGTGTCGTCGCTAAAAGATTGGAGTCGCCGCTAAAGGGTCGCCTCTAATAGTCCACGTCGGCGATCCGTGTGACTTCCCTAGAGTGAATCGTGGTCGTTCGTTTTTGATCTGATCCAACGGATAGGGTTTCTTCGTACCAAGGTAATAGCGACGACGTTAATAGAGACGACGTCGTCATCGCTACTAGTCACCAAAAAAAAAAGCGGGATATCTTCCCCCCAACTTGTCGCCCCAATTGCCGTCTTGTCGCCGCTAAAGGCTCCATCATGTTTAACTCCCCATCGTGTTTCAGAACAGGCGACAACAACACTACCATCTTCTTAGGCCATTTTCCGACGATTTTCCAGTGAAATACTCCGATCCTCTCGATTTCTTAGGCGACCACCACCACAAAGCTTCTCCTTTCTCCTTTCCTCTTCACTCCTCCTCCCCCCTCCCCCCCACCCCACCCCACATTTAGCCCAGGCTGCAGTGATACATTTTCCGACGACAACACTCCGATTTTCCGGCATTTACACCAATAGTAGGTGCTCCCTTCCCTCCTTTCTCTTTCAATTTCTTTTCTAGAACAAATTTGTGTGGTAATTTTGGATTTTGGTGTGATTTTGGTGGTTTCACAGCAACATCTCGGGTGACACCACCTCTTCTCCGGTAATACCACATCTACTCCGACGATCTTGACCACCGCACCACCACCTAATTGATTTTTCAATTTCCAGGTATTTTTTTTTTCTGTTTTTAAATGTAGGTATAAGAAATGTTGGGCTTTATATGTGAAATGTATATGTATATGTGTATTTGTATATGAAATGTATGACTATGTATGAAAAAATGTGTGCATATGAGTATTTGCATGTGAAATATATATGTATATGTGTATTTGTATATGAAATGTATGTGTATGTATGAAAAAAATATATGTATAAGAGTATTTGTATGTGAAATGCATGTATATGTGAAAAATCTATGTATATGGGTGTAGATATATGAAAATCTCTAAGTTAAAATGTATGTATGTATGTATATGGAATGTATGTATTTGTATGTGAAATGTATATGTATATGTGTATATTTATATAAATATGTATGTATATGTGTGGATATGTATGTAAAAATGTGTGTATATGTTTGTATATATATATGTAAAAATGTATATGTATGTATCTGTGCGGATATGTATGTTTAATAAATACATCATAATAGATAAATTTTTTCTATAAGCTAATGAAGAAACATTGGTCAAAAAAAAGGTTTTTAAAAAAAAGAAATAAACCATAATAAACCAATTAAATAAATAACAAATATATAATATCGTTTAAAGTAAAATTTTGTAATAAAAAAAATTAAAAATTAAAATGCTAAATCTACTAAGTTATAATTATTCAAAATAGAAAAATGAAAAGAAAAATAAATTGATAAATCAAAATTGGTCATAAAGGTTTTAAAAAGAAAAAGAATAATAATAATAATAAATCATAATAAACTAATTAAATAAATAACAAATATATAATATCGTTTAAAGTAAAATTTAATAATAAAAAAAATTAAAAATTAAAACATTACGCTAAATCTATTAAGTTATAATTAATCAAAATAGAAAAATAAAAACAAAAATAAATTGATAAATGAAAATTGGTCAAAAAGGTTTTAAAAAGAAAAAGAATAATAATTATAATAAACTAATTAAATAAATAACAAATATATAATATCGTTTAAAGTAAAATTTAATAATAAAAAAAATTCAAAATTAAAACGCTACGCTAAATCTACTAAGTTATAATTAATCAAAATAGAAAAATAAAAACAAAATTAAATTGAAAATTCAAAATTGGTCAAAATGGTTTTAAAAAGAAAAAGAAGAAGAAGAATAATAAACCATAATAAACTAATTAAATAAATAACAAATATATAATATCGTTTAAAGTAAAATTTAATAATAAAAAAATTAAAATTAAAACGCTACGCTAAATCTACTATCGTTTAAAGTATCATGCTATAATAAAAAAAATAATTTAAGAAATATTGGTTGTTATTTTCTCTTTGTTTCTCGATATATGTGTATTACATGATTGATTGTTTAAGAAACTTACCCTTGTGAATACTCTCATGTTGTTTGGTTTTCTATTCCATTTGATTGAGCGGTTACTCTATCCTTATAAATATTCAATCCAAGTTCTACTTCTTGTAGAGTAAACACTAAAACCTAACTTATGTTTCAGTTGCAACATGTTTATTGATAAAACGTGGACTACTATTGAAAACCGTAACTCTACCTTGTTCCAACAAGGACTTGAATCTTTTCTCGAGAGGTCCAAACCACATGTCGATAACAAAGGTCAAATTAGATGCCCGTGTAACAAATGCAATGTAAATAAATTCATACTACTGGCCATAATGAAATTCCATATACTTCAACATGGTTTTAGTCCACATTATATTATATGGAAGTATCACGGCGAAAATACAACTCACCCGGTTGTCGAAGACATACCGCGTAGTAACGAGATGGCCGATGTTATTGATGATGTTATGGGAGGTGTGATTGAAAATGATACCAACTGCAAAGAAGGGAACCTAGATACAGACGGTAGAGGTGTTGATGTTGGATTTCAAAAGCTGATAGAGGAAGTCCAATTCAAATTATATCTTGGATGTTCGTTTTCGTCCCTTGATTTTTTAGCAAAGCTGATGCATATCAAGGTGATCAACAAATGGACTAATAGTTCATTTGATCATCTTCTTGAGTTGTTGCAAAATGCATTTCCTGAAGGAAACAGGGTCCCCCCGTCACATTATGAAGCAAAAAAGACACTTAAAAAGATCGGCTTAGGTTATGAGTCAATACACGTATGTAAAAATGACTGCTTTCTTTTCTGGAAAGAACACGAGTTGTTGCAAAAATGTCCAGTTTGTAATGAGAGTCGATGGGTTGATGAAAATACAAAGGGTAAGAAGGTGGCTCATAAGGTTTTACGATACTTTCCCATGACCCCCAGACTACAACGTTTGTACTGTTCAAGACACACAACTAAAGATATGATTTGGCATAGTATCGGACAATCCAAAGATGGTACGATGATTCACCCCGTTGATGGTACTTCATGGAAAAATTTGATATGAAGTATCCTGACTTCTCGAGGGAACCCCGAAACGTACGCTTAGGGCTTGTTGCTGATGGTTAATCCGTTTGGTAACATGTGTAATCCTCACAGCACGTGGCCTATTAAACTCACCACTTACAATCTTCCACCATGGCTATGCATGAAAGAGTCATCTTTCATGTTGACCTTGTTGATTCCAGGCCCCAAAGCACCCAAGAAGGACTTGGATGTGTTCCTTAGGCCGTTGGTGGATGAGTTGAAGCAGTTATGGAGTTTTGGAGTACGTACTAAAGATGCAGCGACAAATACATTCTTCAATATGAAAGCGATGTTGTTATGGACAATAAACGACTTTCCCGCTCGTAGTAGTTTATCTGGTTAGAGCGGACAAGGGTACAAAGTTTGTCTAACTTGCAACGAAGACACCCCGTCATACCGAGTATCAAATAAAGTCTTTTATATTGGTCATCGCCGGTTCTTAGATGTTGACCATCCATGGAGAAAAAGTTTGGACTATAATGGAAAACATGAGACAAGAGGTCCTCCAAGAAAGTTTAGTGAGGAAGAAATACAAGCGCAACACGCTCGTCTATTGTTTCGTCCACCGGGTAAAGTAGCTGCTCAACGAGTTGGTATTAAGAGAGGTCGTGAGGATTTCGAGTTGAATTTGTCCAAAAAGAGCATATTCTTTGAACTTGAGTATTGGTCTTCTCTGGAGCTGAAGCACAACTTCGATCTTATGCATGTCTAAAAAATGTGGCTGAGAGTCTTGTGGCTACTTCTCTGATGAATGATAAGTCTAAAGACACATCAAATGCTCGGGCGGACTTGGCAAAACTGAACATTCGGAAAAATCTATGGTTGAAAAAGAATGGAAACAAGTTCCATAAACCCCATCCACCTTACTCGTTCACGAAACCTGACCGCATTCGTTTTTGTAAGTTTATAAGAAATGTGAAACTGTCAGATGGGTTTGGATCTAACATCGGTAAGAAAGTCAATGAAACCAATACTAAATTATTGGGTTGAAATCTCATGATTATCACGTTCTTATGCAACGTTTGTTACCCATTGGAGTTAAAGGTCTTTTGGGGAAAGGTGTTTATACGCCAATAATAGAGCTTTGTATGTTTTTTAAGCAACTTTGTTCAAGAACATTGTTGGTGAAGGATATGAAAGAAGCGAAACCAACCATTATTAAAATATTGTGCAAATTAGAAGTGATCTATCCTCCTGCGTTTTTTTGACATTATGGTTAATTTAGTTTTGCATTTACCTGATGAAGCAATTTCTGGAGGCCTAGTATGTATGAGATGGATGTATCCCTTTGAAATGTATATGAAAAAACTAAAAATCTATGTCAGAAACAAGGCGAGGCCGGAAGGTTCTACAGCTAAGGGTTATGTCGTTGAAGAGGCATTATCATTTTGTTCGATGTACCTTGAAGATGTTGAGACTCGATTCAATCGCCTTGAAAGAAACGAGGATGTTATCATAGAAGAAACAAAGTTATGGGTGTTTCAGTCTAAGTGTCGACCGATTAGCGGAAGGAAAATGAAAAATCTCAGTCTAGAGGAGAGAAAACGTCTACATTGGTTTGTGCTTGATAATTGTGAGGAAGTCAGAAAGTATATTGTGTAAGTGTTCTTATCTTTTAATTCATTGTCTTTTTTAATTTCGCATTTTTACTACATATATATATATATATATATATATATATATATATATATATATATATATATATATTCATCAATGTAATGAATTCAAATCATTACATCCTGAAAGTGATGAAAAAATCGAATTTCCTAAATGGTTCCTTCATAAGGTCTATGATATGCAAAAACAAAAATCTCCAAAGTTTAATAAGGAGTTATCGGCTCTTTCAATCAGTGTGCATGCGCATACATTTACTTACACCGCTTGCATAGTGAATGGTGTTAGGTATATGGTACTTATGCGTGACGCCCAACGATCAACACAAAACTCAGGGGTTCTAACTGAGGGAGAGCATAAGCAGAAATATTATGGTCAGCTAGAAGAGATTATCGAGTTGCATTATCCTCATAAATATTCCACCGTACTTTTTCGTTGCAAGTGGTTCGATACTGCCGGAGTTAAATCTGATAATAATTTCACCAGTATCGACCAACAACGCGAATTGAGCAGCGAAGATCAACTCATATTTGATACGCAGGCCAAGCAAGTATTTTACATCCAAGAACCTTCTCCAAGTGACGAAAATGAAACCCAACGGTGGGTTGTTGAAAATGTTAATCATAGAAGAATTTGGGATCTACCGATGAATGATGTTGATCATGATCCCATTGAAAATGTCGACAATGATTCAACCGATGTCGTTCTTAGTAATGCTTCTTCTAATTTCACTCTCTCAATTGACTTTAGCCAGTACTTTCAAAATTCTCAATCGGTTAAAGATGATATTGAAGTTGACCCACCGACGAGTATCATCAATAATGTGTCTGATTGCGAGACTGATTATGATGAGGAAGATTATGATTATGATAGTGATGTATCGACAGACACTGAAGTGTCTGGGGGCGAGAATGATTAAAAAATCTTTTTACATTTAATTAGTAAAATAAGGTTTGTATTTGTTGTAGTCATATTATATATATATATATATATATATATATATATATATATATATATATATATATATATATATATATATATTGTGTTATAATTTTTAAGGATGTCATTTTTTTGGATTGCATTGCTCCATCTCATGACTGTTGTGATGGATCATGGAGGCAACGGTGGTGACGAGCCACCACATCCGTTCGGTGGGGGTTTTGGTGATCACCAAAACAATGGTAATTAAAATTTATTCTAATTCATTGTATTTCACATTGTATGTATATAAAAAGATATTCTGACTAATATTCTTTTTATGCAGTGGTGCCTCCGAAACGAAGAGGTATGGCGATAAATAAAAAAAATGCACAAACTCTATAAAGCTAACGGTGAATGGCCTCTTAAGATAGTACTTGACGTAAATACTAACATGCCGATTGGGGAGGTGTACGAATGTTTTATTCGGGAGGTTGAGAGTTATATGTGGCGGGACATCGGTTTTGATAAAGGCACATGGACAGAGGTTTCTGAAGCCGAAAGGGTTGGAATGTTGCAGTATCTTTCGGTAAATTATTTGTAAAGTTATATATTTAATATTTTTAATTTTGATTTATTTTTAATTTCTCTTTTTTTTTTTGTAGAGATGGTTTGATTTTGACACGATTACAAATCATCCCATGGCTTCAACTTATTGGGCATTACTGAACAATCGGATATGTGCGCGGTATAGAGGCCGCAAAAATATTGCAAAAAACCGTTTTGATGATTTTGCAGGGAATGTGGAGGCAGAAAGGGCTCAAGCCCCTACGGGTATGGATCAGCAGCGTTGGAATGCTGCTATTGACCATTTCTTAACAGAAAAACATCAAAAACGATCCGCTGGAAACAAAGAATGCCGGAAGAAGCAAGTAGTGAAGAATCGTGGAGGGATGTGCAGCTACGGTAGTGCTTGTTTCAAGAAAGTAAGTTACAATAATGTTTATTCAGTTATAACTGTTATGAAATATTAGTTTATGAATAACCATTGGATTCTCCATTTCTCCCATAACTCTCCATCATTATTTAGCATTAGTAACAACCATTTCAATGTGTTTTATGAATGTAATAATACACCATCATAATGTGCATTCATATTATAGCTCATCTTTCTTCTTATTTGGATAGTATAAATAGTGAGCCATATATATTAGAAACTTGATAATTTCTTCACAAGTATTGGAATAAAAGTTCTCTCTACTCTCATGTCTTTCTTTATTCTATAATTTATCTTGTTATTTGATCATATTTTATAACACGTTATCAGCACGACTCTACCATAGAGCTCTAACTCCTTATTGTTCTTGTAATTTTCAGGTATGTATTTTTTATAATTTTACATGTACAATGCTTACAACTTATTTTATGGAATTTCTTAACTAACAATTCCTTACATTACAAGTCTTTATTTTGATTTCTATTTTCATTATGGAAAACAATGCTAGAGAAAACTTTTTCTAGTTTTCATACTATTAACATGCTCCTGTAGTAGCAATATCATGAGAAATGTTTAAAATAAATATGAATTAATCTCATATCTTCTTGTGGCTAAACAAAACAATGAGTTATTGATAAAAAATTATCAATCAATCCCGACCGGTTCTAGTACATTCCCTGAAGTGAATGTAACTCATATAATCATAATAGTCATGAGTCTAACCGAGATCGTGGAATTGATGAAAAATGATCAATCAATCCCGACCGGTTCTAGTACATTCCCTGAAGTGAATGCAACATCATATAATCATAATAGTCATGGGTCTAACCAAGGTCATGGAGGTTATCATAATCATCATAAAAATAACACTATTACAAGTAACCACCAGAAGTTGGAAAATAGCAAAAATCCACATCCTAATGATAAAAGTGGCCAAGGAAAAAAAAAGTTGAAAATGTTTATCACTAATGTGGAATGACCGATCATTAGTCTTGTACATGCCGCTTACCAAAGCATTTTGTTGATCTTTATCAAGATTCTCTAAAATATAAAGAAAAATATCGAAACAAATTTTATTCAAAGTGATATCCATCAAGATCAACCAGAAATGACACATTTGGATGTTGTCGATTTTCTTGTCTACCCCGAAGGGACAAGTGGTGATATGGATGGTGATTGATCAGCATAATGTAAAGTTTTGTTTCATGATATTTATTATGTTTTTATGTCATATTCGTTTCATGAGAAATGATGTTGTCACAATCTTCCCAAATTAATAAAATATGAATTTATTTCTCTAAGTCGAATGTTTCTTATGTTTTATTTATTTATTGAAAAGAAACATGGATATTCGCAAAAGAAATAATAAAGATATATTTCTTGCAGACAATACAATAACACATAGCATTTTTAATAATGAAAAGTATTTTGCTTACTTATCAATTAGAGAAGCAAATGTTAATATAATAACAGGTAATGCAAAAATGATTGAAGGCTCCGGAAGAGCGAATATTATATTACAAAAAGGGACACTAATTAAAAATTAGTGATGCATTATTTTCGTCTAAATCACCAAGATTGAAGGCTCCAGAAGAGCGAATATAGTATTACCACAAGTGGAAATAATTACAATTGGTGATGCATTATTTTTATTAAAATCACCAAGAAATTTATTAAGTTTTAAGGATATTCGGTCTAACGGATATCCTATTGAAACAACTAATGATGGTAATAAAAATTATCTCAACATTACAAAAATGTTATCGGATAAGAAAAGTTTTTTGGAAAAATTACCCGTATTGTCCTCCGGATTGTATTATACAAATATTAGAATGATTGAATCTCATGCTATTGAAAATAAAAGGTATGATAACATCTACAAAGTTCGGTATGAACGGTTGGGCCATCCCGGATCAGTTATGATGCGCAAAATAATTGAAAGTTCAAGTGGAAATTCCTTGAAAAACCAGAAGATTTTTCAAGCTAATGAATTGTCTTGTGTTGCATGTTCTCAAGGAAAATTAATTTTCCGTCTATCATTGAATAAAGTTGGGTATGAAAGTCCTAGATTTTTAGAAAGAATTCAAGGGGATATATGTGGACCAATTCATCCATCATGTGGACCATTTAGATATTCTATGCTCTTAATTGATGCGTCAACTATATGGTCACATGTGTACTTGTTATCTAGCCATAATCTCGCTTTCGCAAGATTACTAGCACAAATAAACCGCCTAAGGGCACATTTTCTCGATTACCCAATTATGGAAATTTGACTTGACAATGTTGGAGAATTTACATCATAAGCTTTTAATGATTATTCCATGTCGATTAGGACAACTATTGAACATCATGTTGCATATGTTTATACACAAAATGGTTTAGCTAAGTCGTTAATCAAACGCTTTCAATTAATTGCAAGACCATTATTAATGCATTCTAAACTTCCTACATCGACATGGGGACATGCAATTTTACATGCAACATCACTTATATGCATAATGACAACTAGTTATCATGAGTTCTCCCCTATTCAACTGGTTTGCAGTCAGTAACCAATTATTTACCATCCAAGGATGTTTAGATGTATAATTTATGTACCCATTTCTCCACCCCACTTCACAAAAATGGGTCCTCAAGAAGAATGAGAATTTATGTTGGATATGAATCTCCATCTATAGTAAAATATTTAAAATCATCAATTGGAGATTTATTTACAGCTATATTTGATGATTATTATTTTGATGAATCATATTTTCCAACATTAGGGGGAGAAATAAAGAAGCTGGAAAATAAAATCTCTTGAAAGGAATTGTCACTTTCAGTTTTAGTTCCTCGTTCAAGTCAATGTGAACTTGAAATAAAAAAGATAATTCATTTACAAAATGTAGTAAATCAATTGCCAGAAGCATTTACTGACCCTAAGTGGGTAACAAAGTTTCATGTACCAGCTATACTTACTCAAGTTAGAATTGATATCCTAGAAGGAAAAAAATACAACTACAAATGAATCAAAGGCACGCCTGAAGCGTGGAAGACTAACCGGTTCCAAAGATAAAAATCCTCGAAAACGAAAGGGAGCAAATATAATTGATGGTCCAAAAGAGAAAACATAATCTTTTGAAAAGATTAATGAAGCTCCAGAAGAGCCCAATGACATAACAAAAGAAACCGGGTACCTGAAAATTACGAAAATGAAGAGATCTCAATAAATTATGTCATGACAAGAATAACATGGAACCGAAATAAGATAGATGTCGACGATAATTTTTCATATCATGTTCCGCGCGCGATCATAAAGAAAATGAGGATCTTGAACCTAAATCTATCGAGTAATGTATGAATAGAAAATATTGGCCAAAATGGAAAGATGAAATAAATAAAGAGCTTAATTCTATTACTCAATGAAAAGTTTTTGGACCTGTAGTCCATACCCCAAACGAAGTAAGACCAGTGGGCCACAAATGGGTATTTGTGCAAAAAAAGAAACGAGAAGAATGAAGTTGTGAGATATAAAGCAAGACTTGTTGCACAAGGTTTTACCCAAAGGCCCGAAATTGATTATGAAGAAACATACTCTCCTGTGATTGATGCAATTACATTCCATTATCTAATAAGTCTGGCAACACATGAAAAATTGGAGATGCGTAAGGTGCCAGAAGCACAAACTCCTAATTCTCGTGAAGTATATTCGGTAACATTAAATAAATCTTTGTATGGATTGAAACAATCTGCCCGTATGTGGTTCAATTGTTTAAGTACATTTCTTTTAAAAGCGGGCTATAAAAACGATTCATTAAGCCCATGTGTATTCATAAAAAGATCCGGATCAGAATTTGTGATAAATGTTGTTTACGTAGATGATTTGAACATAATTGGAACTCCTGAAGAATTGGAAAATGCCACTTCTTGATTGAAAGAAAATTTTGAAATGAAAGATCTTGGTAAAACGAAATTTTGTTTGGGTCTTCAAATTGAGCACACCAAAAAATGGAGTTTTTGTACATCAATCTAGTTATCTAGAAAAGGTGCTTAAAAAGTTTTATATGGATAACTCGCATCCATTGACTACCCCGATGGTAGTAAGGAATTCAGATGCTAAAAAGGACCAGTTTCGGCCTTGTGAAAAAAATGAAAAACTTCTTGGTCCTGAAGTACCATATCTTAATGTTATTGGTGCACTAATGTATCTTGCTAATAATACGAGACCTGATATATCTTTTGCTGTAAACTTATTAGCAAGATATATTTCTTGCCCAACAAGAAGACATTAGAGTGGAGTCAAACACATTCTTCGATATCTTCGAGGTTATTTATTCACTTGTGGAGCAATTCATGAGGGACGTTGCAACCATACTATATGAAGATAATGCGGCTTGTATAGCCCAATTCAAGGAAGGGTTTATCAAAGGAGATAAAACCAAACATATATCACCAAAGTTTTTTTTACTCATGATCTTCAAAAAGAGCGTGGCATCAACATCCAGAAAATTCAATCAAGTAAGAACTTGGCAGATTTGTTCACTAAAGCACTCCCTACATCCAAATTTGAAAACATGGTACAAAATATTGGAATGCGACGCTTTAAGGAAATCAAGTGATGTGATGATCAGGGGGAGTTGGAAGCACATTGTACTCTTTTCCTTAGCTATGTTTTCCCACTGGGTTTTCTTAGCAAGGTTTTTAATGAGACAATTGTTCCAAATATCTATTATTAATCATGTACTCTTTTTCCTTAACAAATGGTTTTTCCCATGAGGTTTTACCTATTAAGGTTTTAACGAGGCATGATACAATCGTCATTCAAGGGGGAGTGTTATGAAATATTAGTTTATGAATGACCATTGGATTCTCCATTTCTCCCATAACTCTCCATCATTATTTAGCATTAGTAACAACCATTTCAATGTGTTTTATGAATGTAATAATACACCATCATAATGTGCATTCATATTATAGCTCATCTTTCTTCTTATTTGGATAGTATAAATAGTGAGCCATATATATTAGAAACTTGATAATTTCTTCACAAGTATTGGAATAAAAGTTCTCTCTACTCTCATGTCTTTCTTTATTCTATAATTTATCTTGTTATTTGATCATATTTTATAACAATAACATATTTTTTAATGTTTATTCAAATATAACATATTTTGCAATGTTAAACAAAATTTGAATAGACTTGAAGTATTTCATCGTGATAAAAGAGGGGAATTTGTTGATCCATTGGTTGAAGAGCAATATGTAAGTTATTATTACTTAAAAACGAAGTAGATTGTTGAATTTTTTTGTTAGTTTTAACGTATATTAACAATCTTTGTGAAATACAGAATGCCTTAGTTGCTGAGGTTGCTCTACAGACTCATCACATAGCCGACTTTGGTGGTGATCTAGATACCATTGATTGGATCGCAATATTTGAGAAGGTGTTGGATACTCGAAGGGGGCATGTGAGAGGCATTGGGCCTAAAGCTTCTTCAGCTGCGGGTACAAGTGTTTCATCCCAATGGCAGTCACAGTCACAAGCATCGCAACCAACACAGGTACTTGTTAAACTCTTAAAAAATTTGGTTGCTTTGTTATATTGTTAAGACCTTAATGTATTTGTAGTAATTTTTGGTAGCTCGGCAGTTTCTTAAATTGTTATAGACTTAATTGATTTGGTGCTTTGATGGTTTGATAGTTTGTTGAATTGTTCATAACTTATTTGTTTGTGACTTAATTGTAGGATGTTGATGTGAATGCTTTTCTTCAAAACTCGGAATTTGTGACGGCCATTGGAGACATTATTCGCTCATTTAAAAACCAAATCAACGAGGAAAACAACGATGGGGAGGACGGTGGGGAAGACGAAGACAACTAGTATTTCTTGTTTTATGATATGGAGGATGTTATTTTTGATTTGGAAAATAGATTATGTATGATATATATTAAACATTTGTTTGAGATTTATTAGATATGGTATGTTTGATGTTTGTTTGAAAATAGTTTATGGAATATGGTATTTTTGATGTTTTTATATAATGTGGTATGTATTTATATATGTATTTTTTTATCAAAACAACATTTTATAATATATATATATATAAATTAATATTATAAAAAATAAGTTTTTCTCAAAAAAAAAAAATTAAATAAAACCATTAGCAGCGACGTTTTTAGAGACGACTACTGTCAATTGTGACGACGTGGACCTCCGGCTAGTATTGCCGGAAAAATCCTACCGGTTGTCGGAATATTAATAGGGATGATATTATTTGAGACGACAGTGGTGTATTAGGGACGACAATTATTAGAGATGGCATGGGGCTATTAGCTACGAGCTAATTGCGGCGACGTGGCGTCGCTAATACTATTAGCGACGACAGAGATGATCAATTGCGACGACTTTTGTCGCCGCTAATGGTTAGTATCGGTAAAGTTTGGAAGACAATGACTGATCCTGAAAGGGAATAAATAGCATGTTATATCAATTAAAAGTTCTGAAAATAATTTATTTTGGCTTGGTACAAAACCTTATTTAAATTAGTGAAAGGGAGCAAACCGAAGTCAATTTCAAGTTGGGCTGAATTAATAAATGGATAAGGCCCCGCGGCTTCAATTAATTTCATTTTGATTATAGGGAAGGAAAAAACAACAAGCTTTCGTTCTTAATGTACCCATCACTCACATAAATCGTTACATAATGTGGGTACACAAGCACTATTACATTCAAATGAGGGTCCACAAAAGAATTTTGGGGTACATATGTAATTTTCCTATTTAATTGGGATGGATGACATCATGATTGACACTCACATAAATCGTTATATTATGAGGGTACGTCAACACTATTATACTTATATTGGCGTGAAGTATACAAAACATGATTGGCACTCATATCATATAAATGGTTACATCATAGGATACATAAATACTATTACACATATAAACATGGGATATACAAAGCAATTTGGAAGGTACCTATAGAATTTTGCTATTTAACCGTGATGGATGGCAACATGATTGGCTATAGTAGACTAAACACTAGCTTCACCATTGAAATCTTCCGGTAATTGATATGAAAAAGAGACGTCGGTTTGGGGAGGCGTTTGACTTTTTTTACCTTTAGCAGGTTGACCTACGTCTACATCGTTAATCTCAACAGATTCGGATTCCTTAACTGGCTTGAATAAGTAAAACGTGAGCATGCAAAACACAAGACTTAATATTTCCTTTATCGCATTAGAATCCGCAATACCCTTCTTCACTATATAAACAACATGCCTCCAAAGGCTAGAGTATATCATAACCATTAGAAAGAAGTGTTCAAATATTTTTATCTTTGCAGAACTCGTAGCACCCTTTCCTTCCCCCTTAGCAGCTTCCTTTAACCAGATAAGCTAATAAAGCAGATATAGTCTGCAAACAGAAAGTCAACATACCAATTCTCGTACTCTATATCAGAAGGGTTTGCTTCCCATATCACTATAAAAGCTATATTAACTATCATCACACTCATCACAATTATCTTCTCTCTTACTAGCAAAAACGGCCTCACGAAAAACAATCCAGAACCTATCAACACGATAATGGCGTAGAAAAACACAAGCCTGAAAAACTTTAAGGTGTAAATTATGATATCGCAGCCATGAGAATCAGCATTATGTGTAATCTTCACATACTGTTTATCCGGTGGCCCACAGATCAAGTCAAGCATCACGATAACAAGCAACGCACACATCAGTATGTGAATCTTGTTAACATATGGCCGGTTTCTCAAGCATACGAGAACCCAAATCCCTAGGAAACACAGATAACAGAGGAAGAAGACGACAGATAAAAAGTCTTCCGTGCTTACACCTTCGGTGTTATAAAGTTGTGTGTGGAGATTCATCGTCAAGAGTAATTAGGGATTAATTAGGGGTTCGGATTGGCTACTTGTGGTTGTAGGATACAATAATTTGTACGAGAAACCGATGAGGATTCGACAGATCTCGGAAGCACGTAAGGAAGAGAGATGAATACGGACCGGCACACTTGATTAATCAATCTGCCGATCTCCAATTTCGGATTCAACCTCTCGATCTCCAAAACCTCCCCCATCGATTTTTAACATCTAAATTAAACATTATTAGAACTTTCAACCCAATCCCCCGTTAGTTTTTTTCTTTCATCCATCGCAAAACACACCAAACAAGGAAATATATTCAGACTCATTCAATTTATTCAATTAAAATCATATAAAACAACATAAAATACACCAATAGTTTTTTTAAAACTTTAAGATTGAATTGTGTTTTGAAATTACAAAGAAAAATACAAATTTATGTCGATTAAGAAGAGATGGAGTTATCTTTCATTATTGTTTTGTATGATAAATCATGTTAAGGAGTCAAGGAAATACCTCACTCATCTTGCCGTGAAAGATGGAATTATCTTTTGTGATGAAATTCATGGTAATATCCTTCCGTTTTCATACGAGAATCTCCAATGGTTGCATCTTGTCGATAGGTCGCAGAGGCTTGGCCTTAACTTTCCTGCAAGTCAAGCACCGCTCCACATGTCATGCCACATCCCGCTTTCCGTATAGCCACCAATAGTCAGGACGAAGATCCCTATACATCTTCGATGCCCCGGAATGAATTGAGAAACTAGACTTGTGTGCCTCCTCTATCGGAACTTGGCGCACACTGCCCCAATACGGAACCCAAACCGCTGATGAAGAGTCAACAATCCACGGCTATCATAATCGAAGGAAACCACCTGACCCACAATACGCTCACTCTTTCGGTGCTCTTCTTTCATAGCCTCGACCTGAACCTCACGAATTCACTCCAAAAGCAGAGTAATCACGGTCATCCTCAAACATATATCCTTGATCGGAGCCGCAACCGCCTTGTGGCTGAGAGCATCGGCCACCACATTGGCCTTCCCCGAGTAATAAATGATCTCACAATCATCATCCTTCACCACTTCCAACCATCGGCGTTGCCTCCTGTTCAGATTTGGCTGATCCATCATATACCTTAGCTCTTGTGATCCGTGTAAATAGTATAACGGACTCCATAGAGATATTGCTGCCAAATCATGAGGACGAAAACCACAGCCCTTAGCTCCAAATCATGCGTCGGATAGTTCTCATCATGAGGCTTCAGCTGCCTCGAAGCATAAGCGATCATGCAACCCCTTTGCATCAATACTGCCCCCAAACTCGTGATCGAAGCATCACAATAAACCACAAAATCCGCAACACCCTCCGGCAAAGTCAAAATCGGAGCCTCACACAACCGTTGTCTCAAGGTCTCAAAGGTTGCATGTTGCTCAAGCCCCTAGCAAAAAGTAACCGTCTTCTTTGTCAACCGAGTCAAAGGAACAACAATCCTTGAGAAATCCTTGATGGATTTTTGATAGTAATCTGCTAGCCCAAGGAAACTCCGAATCTCAGATGGAGACCTCGGAACCTCCCACCGCATCACGGCCTTAACCTTGGTCGGATCGAACAGAATACCATTCTTGTTGACAAGGTGCCCCAGAAACTGCACATCATGTAACCAGAACTCACACTTGGAGAACTTTGCAAAAAGTTGTTCCCTCCTCAAAGTCTCAAGCACCTCCCTCAGATGATCCTCATGTTGCTCCTGGGTCTTGGAGTAGACCAAGATATCATTAATAAATACAATCACATACCGATGCAGCATCGGCCTACACATGCGGTTCATGAGATCCATGAATACGGTTGGAGCATTGGTGAGCCACAAAGGCATCACCACGAACTCGTAATGACCATAATGAGTCTGAAAACTTGTCTTATGCACATCCTCATCCCCTATCCATCATATGATGATAACCCAAACGCAGGTCAAACATGGAGAACCATGATGCAACCTGAAGCTGGTCAAACAGATCATCAATCATCGGGAGTGGATAACGGTTCCTCACCATTACCTTATTCAGCTCCCGGTAGTCAATGCACATACGATGGAACCATCTTTCTTCTTCACAAACAAGATTGGCACTGCCCATGGAGAACTGCTCGGTCGGATGAAACCCTTGTCTAACAGCTCCTGCAACTGTGTAGACAACTCCTGCATCTCGGGAGGAGCTAATCGATACGGTGCTTTGGCTATCGGAGCCGCATTTGGAACCAGATCAATCCTGAACTCAACCTGCCTCTCCAGAGGCACCCCCAGGCAAATCCTCTTGAAACACATCGGATTAATCCCGCACAGTCGGCACATCATCCACGGTCACCTTACCCTTATCTCGGGTATCCATAAGACAAGCGAAAAATCCAAACAACGCTGCTAAATATAACACATGGCCCTCGCTGTTGAACACAAATGCAACCCACTATGAGCTCTCTCTCTCTCTCTCTCTCTCTCTCTAAACCAATAACTCTCTCCCACCTAGGGTTTGAATCCAAACTAACTGCTGCTCACAATCAATCACCGCCCCATTGGGACTCATCCAGTCCATACCTACAATAACCTTGTTCCCACGCAAAGAGATGGGAACCAAATCAATCATATACTACCCGTTGAACATCTGAATAGTACAACCCCGATGAACCCTTGCTACCCGGACAAATTGACCGTCTGCAATCTCGACATCCAAAGGACAATCCAACTCCCCCGAAGCTCCAACAAACTTCTTGCTAAGAGAAAACGACACAAAAGATCGGGTAGCCCCCGAATGAAACAATACTAGTGCAGAAATACCGTTCACGACAAACAATCCTAAAACAAAACAGATAAATATAAAGCAGTTCGATATAAATAAAAGATAAGGCAAAGATGCATACCTGTCACCACATCAGGTGTCGTGCAAGCCACCTCAGTCGTTAACTGGAAAGCCCTGCTCTTCACCACAGGTACATCTGCCTTCCCCAGGTGGTCGTCAGTGATTCGAAGAGTCACAGGAGTGGATGCAGACACCGGCCCTACAATAGCCAAACTCGAACATTAGGCCTTCTTGTGGCCCCTTTGATTATATGAAATCAAATCACATCAAAACATGTGATGGTGGTAGTAGCAGTACAATCCCTTCTATAATGGCTCGTCTGGCCGCACTTGAAGCAGCTTGAACCACCCACCCTGCACGATTCATCATGTGTCATGCCGCACTTCCCACAACGGCTCCGCTCCTGTTGGCCTCTCGATCTCAATCTTGGACCTTAGGCCTTTTGCCTGATCCCCCTAAACCCTGAGCCTTATCCGACTTCCTCTTCCTCTCCATCTCAATATCAAACTCCCTCTCACGGGCTCTCGTTATCATGTCCTCCAGTGTCTTGCTACTGGCTCGACTCGCAAACTGTTAAATATCGCTCCTCAACATCTTGTGATACCTTGCATTCTTCATCTCCTTGTCCGCCACATATTGTGGAACCAAAAGTTCCCTCTCTCGAAACATTGCAGTGATCTCAGCCACCGTCTCAGTAATCTGGTGGAGATCCTAAAACTCTCATGCCAACTGCTGCACCTCGATCAGCGGTGCAAAATCAGCCTTAAATCTAGTCGTAAAATCATCCCATGGCATGGAATCAACAGCCTCATCACCAACGGAGCTCCCAACCTCTTCCCACCAATCTCGTGTACTGTCCTTTAGAAGGCAGGATGCAAATATGACCTTTGCCCCCTTGGGAAAATTGCTGGCATGGAAGGTGTTAGCAACATCCGCTAACCACCTCCTGCTTGTTATTGGGTCCTTCTCCCCATAGTAGTACGAATGCCCACATGCCCGAAACTCCCTAAAAGTCAAAGAACACATTCCTACCAAGGCCACCAAATGAGCTCAACCGCTCATCCAAAATCTCCAAAATGCCTTCCTTGACCATACCAAAGATCACAGGAGTCTGCTTAAGACTGCAACGTGTAATCTCAGATGAAATGAACTCCCTCGTCTAATCATCCAACTGCCCGACTCTAGAACCTGAACTCGAGCCCTCCCCAGCATCAGAATTGCCAACCGGCTTGCCTCGCAGAGTCACCATGCTGAAAATAGACCATATAAACCATCATAATATGCATCAAAATATACCGAGGGATTACAAAATCTACCATCTTCCTAGTTTCAACACAACTCTCATTAACTCGAGTATGGATCCTCTGCTTCCAGATGTACGTGCCCATACTGCCTTCCACATCTATTTGTACTTTCCTCAAGGATTGCCTTGAATTCGCCAAGTCACTCTAAATCCATATAATAAACCCTCAAAAGATAAGGTTTCCAGAACCACATATCTTCCTAGGTTTTCCTAGGGAAAACCCCACACTACTCTTCGCCATCAGCTGCAGAAGGAACTCCCGGCAACTTCCTCTGACTAGCTCATGATTACAATTACATACCACAAAAACCAGATAATTCTTGGAATAAGAGGTCTCACACTACAACGGGTTGACTCAAACAGGAGCTGCACAATTGTAACTCCCCAATTCTCAGGTATTGATTTTGATATAAGATCTTTCTTGATTTTAAGGTCTACTCGACGAGTTGGTTGCCCTACTCGTCGAGTAGCAGCGGGTTGGTCCACGTGTTTAAGTGACCTACTTGACGAGTCTAAGAAGGAACTCGACAAGTAGGAGCTGGCGGATGAAACCCTAATTTCCGGGTTTTTGCACCCTATTTAAAGGATCATTAGCCTCCCCTTTACAACCTCTTATCATTCCAAAACCCTACTTCGTGTGTGTGTGTGTGTATGCTACATTGGTGTGTTTAAGCTTTGAAGAAGGATTTTAGTGATAAAATCTTAGGGAACAAGTGATTAGAAGCAAGGAACTCGTGGGAATTAGAGATCTACTTCTGTGGGCACCCTTTTGAAGGTATTAAGCTGTTATCTTGGCCTCATTTCATCTTAGATGTCATTTGGGTGGATTTTTGGAAACTTTTCTCGTGTTTGAGCTAAGATCTAAAGATGCAACTTTAGATTTGAGCTCTCTTTGGTCTCTAGGTCCATAAAGTTGTTAGCTTTGATAAGTATGAATCTCCCTTCAAGTGTAAGACTTCTTTGGAAGCTTAGTTTTGTCATTTTAAGGCTTTAGACCCTTGCATGCACGTAAAGTTTGCAACTTTATGTGATATGCATGCCTTGGGAAGTTGGATCTATAATATGAAGTCTTTGCATGACTTAAAAAGCATCTTTATGGATGAAGGATTGAAGGGAATCGGCGAGTTGCATTGTCGACTCTACGAGTCCAATGCAACTCGCTGAGTCCGATGAAGATTATTGTGCGCTCGACGAGTCAGATTAGTGACTCGACGAGTCGGCTAGGGTTTTCCGAACCTTTGGACATGTATGAACTTGGTGAGTTGCAAGGGAAACTCGACGAGTCAGCCAAGGAGTTTACGGCCGCAAACCTTAGGAACTCGACAAGTCATTCTAGTGACTTGGTGAGTTATGCAAGGAACTCGGCGAGTAGCTGAGGGTACTCGACGAGTTGAGGTCAACATGGACTGTTGACCTTGATAGTTAACTTTGACTTCGACCAAGGGCTGACCAGTTGACTTCTGGGGGCATTTTGGGAGATTGGAAATTTATAGCATGGTTCTATGGTGACTATAGGTGGTGGATTTTTTTCCGGTGATCCGAGAGTTTGAGCTTATCCTTCGAATCAGTAGTTGTGAGGTGAGTTATCCTCACTATATCAATAGGTTTTAAGAAACCAAGGCCGACCCTTTATGGATTGTATCTGGTTATGGCATGATATGCTTATTGGTTTGCATCATGGTAGTTAAGACGAGGTTATGTTTATGCTTAGTGACCTGGTTAGGTCAGTGTCCTGGTTATAGGATGCTATTATGTGATATGATAGTATGATCTGTTAGATTGGTATCTTGATAGATATGATTGCATTATGTGCTATGTGGTATGATCCGTTAGATCAGTTGTTGTCTATAAATTGTTATGTGATTACCTGTTATACGTGCACATGTTTGTTTGGTGGTTAAGGCTTATCTGCTTTGTGCGAAAGCCAATAGACCTGGGCATTCCAACATGTTGGTTGTGGGCCCTGAGTATTCCATCCCAAGGATGATTGGACTCATAGTATGTGCATTCCAACCTGTTGGTTGTGAACCTGGGTATTCCATCCCAAGGATTATTAGACCCGTAGTATGTTGGCATTCCAACCTGATGGTTGAGGGCCTAGGGTATCCCAACCCGATGGTTGACTAAACCCATAGTATGACGTTTATGATTATATGTGTATTGTTGTGTGTATGGGTATTTTGGGGGACTTACTAAGCTTTCGGGCTTACAGTTTCAGTTTATTGTTTCAGGTACATCAGGGGATCACGGCAAGGCGAAGGCATGATCATACAACAACTCATGTTTTGTTATTGTTTCTGGGGAAAACTCTGATATAGATTATTTTGAAAACAAATTTGTAATAACTGTTGGTTTTAAATGTTTTTGAAAAGTTTTCAATTATGTTAAATTTTATGGGTGTTAGAAGTTGGTGTCAGAGCCTTGGTTTGAGTGAATTGGAGGAACATTCGTGGGAATCCAGTCTCATATCAAGGAAATATTTTCAAAATGATTTCTAAAATGGTTTTCAAAATAAGTAAAGGAGGATGCAGGGTGTACGATCAGTCGGAGCCAGTAAGTAAACCCCAAAATACCATACAACTATTTTATTATGTGATATATTAGAACAGCATGTTAGTACTAGGCTAGGGATCTTCAGGAATTACATGATAGAATTTCCTGATTATATGATGCCTGCTAGCCTAGGATTTTCCTTATATGGGATTGACATCATTACTGTAGTTGCTTGTGTATGTGTCACGACTGTACATAATTAAGATCTTATAGCCCAAGAATGTTTAATTTGGCCTTATGTTCTGTTCTTATTAATTAGGGCTTAGGGTAGGGTACAATATTCGAAAGTCTATAGGGTCCAACATTATGTATGGTTAGCATACATTAGTGATGCAAGGGTTGGTGGAAGTCTCATGGATGAGTGAGGTTGACTGGCTACCATATGCATTTGTATTGTTAGGGTGTTGTGATGATACTTGAGACAAATATAGGTAGGTATGGAAGGTAGTATGGGCCCGTACTACTGAAAGCACAAGACCCATACACGTACCAAGGAAGTCACGACCACTAGGGTTTAGTCGGGAGTTGGTTCCCATTTATTTATACGGATTGTCGGATATCTTCCTGTTATATTTTCATTATGGCGGTTACGAGGCGTTTTGTGTCTGGGACCGGATCGGGATCAGGGCAGGGCGATCAGGAGCCCCCATCAACGCTTGAGGTTATCAGCCAGGAAGGGCCAGTGTTGACAGAGGATCGAGTCAGGGAGATCATCCGCGAAGAGGTGGTCGAGATTGTCCGAGTTCAGATTCCAGAGTTGCTTGGGTCTATCAAGACCGTTATGATGGAGTAATTCGATGACAAATACGCAGCCCTTGCGGAGACGGCTGCTGTTGCAGCTACATTAGCTGTAATAGTGGAATGAGGTGGAGTAGGAGCCAGTCGGGGCTTCCAGTATAGGGACTTCGATAACACGAAGCCCCATACTTTTAATGGGACTCAGGACCCCATCAAGGCTTTGAGGTGGGTTTCTGATGTGGAGGGATCTTTCCTTACTTGCGTATGTCCTACTGACCAGAAGGTCAGGTGTGCTCTGAACCTGCTTACGTCCGGAGCCAAGGACTGGTGGAGGTTGACGACAGGATCGTACACTGATGATCAGAGAGCTGCAGTTACTTGGGAGCTTTTCCGGGATATGTTCCGCGCCCGATACATTCCACGGGTTGAGCAGGAATGTTTGGCTCAGGAGTTTTTGAGTATGTGACAGGATGGGAAGTCGATGATGGAGATCAGCCGTATGTTCACAAAGAGGGCAATGTTTTGCCTAAAGTTTGCTTCCGAGCAGGCTCAGATGACTCGTTATCTGAGCATGCTCAAGACCAATATCCGAAATTTTGTGTCTACCCAACGATGTGATACTCTTATGGATTTACAGGAGGCCGCGAGTTAGAGATCGAGCTGCAGTTGAGGGATCAGTGGCAGGCCCTTGTATAGTCGCAGTCGGTGCCGAAGCGGTTTAAGACCACTATGATCAAGTTAGCCATATAAACGCTAGTTGTCCCTTTCTCACTGTTAGACCTGTTCAGGTGCCAGCTACAGCCACCCCAAGGATTTTGGATGGACGCAAGGGTAGGGTAGAGCTCCCGATGACTCGAGGTCGTCCCTTCCAACTCACTGCAGAGGAGACCAAGGCGACATCAGACATCATTACTGATATGTTTCTATTTATTATTTTATCAATATTTTTGGTATGCTCATGTTTATGTTTCTGATAGGTACCTTCTTAGTGAACTCTTTGCCTGCTCTTGTGTTGTTTGATTCGGGTGAAAGTAGTTCCTTCGTGTCCCGATCTTTTAGTAGGAATTTTGATTTGAGTCATAGCGAATTGGAGTGTCCGTTGCGGGTTTCTATTGCCAACGAACACAAGATCTCTGTATCCAGAGTTTATCAGGGTTGTGTATTGGATATATTTGTGGATCCTTATCTGATTGATCTGGTCCTTATCCCCATGGGGGATGTATGTGTGATAGTGAGTATGGATTGGCTGAGCAGGTTTGGTACCATAATCGATTATGAGGGATAGCGAGTAGTAGTTCGAAACCCAAGTGGGGGAGAACTAGTTATATATAGAGAGGGTACCAGGGTTGGTTTAGGTTTTTGTTCGGCAGCCAGGGCTCGACAATATATGCAGCATGGGTGTGCGGGTTATTTGGCTTATGTGGTTGATACCCAGGCAGGGGAGCAAACCTCAGTTTCTGATGTGCCAGTTGTCAGGGAGTTTGCTGATATATTCCCAGAGGAGTTACCTGGAGTGCCTCCTGAGAGGTAGGTTGAGTTCATGATTGCTCTAGTGCTAGGTGCAACTCTAATTTCTAAAGCATTGTACCACTTGGCACCACTTGAAATACAAGAGTTGTGCTCTCAGCTTTAGGAGATGTTAGGCAAGCAATTCATCAGGCCTAGTAGTTCTCCATGAGGAGCGTCAATTTTGGTGTTCAAGAATAATGATGGTTCACACCAGATGTATATTGATTACCAAGATTTTAAAAAGTTAACGGTGAAGAACCATTATCCCATTCTGGAGATTGATGATGTATTTAATACGTTGCAGGGTGCATATTGGTTCTCCAATATCGATTTGAGGTTTAGGTATCCTCGGGAGAGGGTGAGAGAGGGGGACGTAGAGAAGACCACGTTCCATACTTGTTATAGGTATTAAGAGTTTGTGGTGATGCCATTTGGACTCACCAATGCGCCTTTTGTGTTTATGGATTTGATGAATCGGGTATGCAATTCGATGTTCGGCCGTTCTATTATCGTATTCATGGATGATATATTGGTGTATTCTAAGACTAGAGAACAGTATGCGGAGCACCTTCGAGAGCTTCTGGTAGTATTGAGATGAAAACAACTTTATGCCAAGTTCTCGAAATGTGAGTTTTGGTTACGAGAGGTCTAGTTCTTGGAGCATCTCGTTAACCAGGATGGGATTTTGGTTTATCCGGCCAAGATCGAGGCGATGATGTTGTGGGAGGGTCTGAAATCTCCCTCAGAGATCATGAGTTTCTTAGGTTTGGCGGGATACTATCAAAGATTTATTCAGGACTTCTCCAAGGTTGCAGTTCCCATCACTCGTCTGACAAGGAAGGGGGTGGATTTCCGATAGGGCCCTAAGCAGCAGTCAATGTTTGACACTCTACATCAGAGGTTATGTGAGGCCCCGATATTGACTCTTCAGGAGGGAGTTGAGGATTTGGTAGTATTTTGTAATGCATCCATCAACGGTTTGGGGGCGGTCCTCGTACAGAGGGGACGGGTGATTGTCTATGCTTCGCGGTAGTTAAAGCCACATGAGACGTGATATCCTACTCATGACCTAGAGTTGGGGGTGGTGGTTTTGACCCTCAAGATTTGGAGACATATCTTTATGGGGTTCATTGTACTGTCTACACCGTTGTACTGTCTACACAGATCACAGGAGTCTGAGATATCTTATAGATCAGGCAAACCTGAACATGAGGCAGTGCAGGTTGCTCGACGTGGTCGAGGATTATGATTGCGAAATTATTTACCATCCGGATAAAGCGAATGTGGTAGCATATGCTTTGAGCCGCAAGTCGGTTGGATCTTCAGTTGGAGAGTTATGTATGAGGAAATCCATTGACTCCCCACTACTGGATTTGATCAGAGAGGCAAAAGTAGAGGCGGTTAAAAAGGAGAACTAGAAATAGGAGAGGATCAAGGGTGAGGTCAACTGATTTTTCTATGATAGTCGAGGATTGTGGACCCAGTGCAGAGGGTATGGGTTCTAGTTTCTGGTGGGATCAGGTAGAACGTGTTAGAGGAGGCTCATAAGTCGGGTTTTTTTATACACTCAGGGGGGGGGGGGGGACTAAGATGTATCGGGATCTGAGATTGAGTTATTGGTGGACCGTATATGAAGAGGGAGATACCCTGGTACATGGAGCGGTGCTTAACTTGCAGGATGATCAAGGTCAAGCATTAAAGGTCGCATGGCAAGCTGCAACCTTTGGAGGTTCCTATGTAGAAACGGGAACAGATCACTATGGATTTTATAACCAAATTACCAAAGACTGTCAGGGGTTTCGATGCGATATGGGTCATTGTGGATCGTTTGACCAAGAGTGCCCACTTTTTGGCCATTCGGGACAGCTCTTCGGCGGAAACGTTGGTCGATTTATATGTGTGGGAGATTGTTTATAGGCATGGAGTCCCGGTCTCCATTGTTTCAGATCGACATGTCCAGTTCACTTCCCGTTTCTGTCAAAAGTTCCATGAGGAACTAGGAACGAGATTGCATTTCAGCACTACTTATCATCCACAGACTGACGACCAGAGTGAGCGGACTATTCAAACCCTTGAGGATATGTTGCGGGCCTGTGTCATTGATTTCAGTGGAAGTTGGGTTCCTACCTACCTCTTGCGGAGTTCTCATACAACAACAACTACCATCCTAGTATCAATGCATCGCCATTCGATCTCCTCTATGGGAGGAAGTGTCACACCCCGGTTTGTTGGGGGAGAGACAGGTCATAGGGTTATGGGAAGGACCGAAGTAGTCCTTCAGAAGACAGAGCTTATCCAACAGATTAGACAGAGATTACAGATTGCTTAACGACAACAGAAGAGTTATGCTGGTAAGCGTTGATCTGAGTTGGAGTTTCCGGTTGGTGACATGGTACTTCTGAAGTTCTCTCCCTGGAATGGTGTGATACGCTACAAGAAGAGGGGGAAGTTGGTCCCCCGGTATATTGGACCATTTCGGGTGATTTTCGGGGTTGGTAGGGTAGCTTACAGGTTGAATCTACTTGAGGAGCTCAGTCAGATTCACAACACTTTCCTTGTTTTGCAGTTGCAAAATTTTGTATTGGATGATGAGGCAATGGTCCCCTTGGACGATATTCAGGTCGATGAGTACTTGAATTATATTGAGAGGCCGGTACCGGTTCTGGAAAGAAAGATGAAGGTCCTATGCAACAAGGAGATACCTTTGGTAAATGTTCAGTGGAAGCATCGGAGAGGCTCTGAGTAGACCTCGGAGCCGGAGGCTGAGATACGAGAGCATTACCCTGAGTTGTTCGTGATGGTTGACTTCAAGGACAAATTATAGTTCAAGTAGGGGAGAATTGTAACATCCTGTTGACAAGGTACTTCTAATTTTAACCCTATAAGTTTAATTATATTTCATTTTGATCCTTAAGTTCAAGAAAGAGTGAAAAAAGGAACCTAATGGCATTTTTGAAAATTCAGCCTTGGCGGAGTACACCAGGCGTACGCATGTACGCTAAGTGTACTAGGGCGCACCTTAGTACGTTGGGCGTACATCTCGTATGCAGGGCGTACTTTCCAGATTAAGAAACCCTAATTTTTAGGGTTTAGCTCGTATTTAAACTCCATTATAGCCTTATTTCCCCTCACCTCATCAACCTCCATCCCCTTAGAACGTTTGTGCAACCCTAATTCACCTTTTGAAGCAATTCCAAGCTAAAGAGTGTGTGTTTTGTGCTTTGAAGAAGAAGGGAGGAAGTAGAGCTCATCTTAGAGGAGTGAAGCTCTTTGGATCTGGGATTTCTACCTCATTTACAACCTTTTGAAGGTATGAAGCTTGCAACTTTATCCCTCTATCATATAGATCTATATTTGGATGTCTTAATGATGCTTTTAGGTCCCAAAAATGTTAGATCTTGAGTATGGCATGTTCTTGATTCATTCAGATGTATTTCCAGACCTTAGTAGAGGATTTAAGTCATAAAAATGTAGTCATAATGGTTGGTTTTGTCCCATGCATGTTATTGAGAGTCTTAAGGAAGTAAGATGTTGGGTTTTTAAGGATTAAGCCCTTTTGAGCATGCAAGGTCATAATGTTGGAAACTTTATGACTCCTAATGACATTTTTACCTTGGGTCCGCATTTGGACATATTAAGTCGTTATATTAAGCACTTAATAAGAAAAAGAAGAAGATTGGGGTTACACTGAGCGTACCTAGGAGTACGCCCAACATACGCGGTCAACAACCTCAATATGGTCAATGAAGGAGTACATCCAACGCACCTCCAAAATACGCCCCGCGTACGCTTGGTTAGTTGACTCGGTTGGTTGACACGGTTGGGTTTACTTAGTTAACTTATGGATTTTGACCAGTTTGACCTTGACTTTGACCAAGTTTGACTCAAGGTTATTTTGGGTATTTTGGATTACGTCTAAGAATTTGTCATTTTGATGATTAGGTGTTGGTTTGAGCTTAGATTTGGAGTTTGGGCCTCCTCAGTTAGTGTTCAGTTTTGAGGTGAGTTTTCCTCACTGTATACATGGCTCGAAGGCACCAATGTCGGCCCACTCCGTTATGTATCTTGGTATATAGGATGTTAGCATGTAGTAGTGATATATAGATCTGTTATATGTTTGCCTGTTGATTGGTTATTTGTTTACCTGTTATGCACATGTCGACATGTTATGGTATGAAACTGGACTACTTTGTACGTCAATCAACAGACCGGGGGTATTCTAGCCCGAGGCTGATTGGACCCAACATGTTTTGGTATTCCAACCCGAGGTTGATTAGACCAAACATGCTAATGATACAAGGGTATTTCATCCCGAGGATGACTTTGCCCATCGTAGACATGCTTGGTATTCCAGCCCGAGGCTAATTTGGCAAGGCATGAATGGTTGTATATGTGTTTTGTTGTGGTATTTTGGGGGAAATCACTAAGCTTTGGCTTACGATTTTTAGTTTACTGTTTCAGGTACTTCAGATGATCACGAGAAGGCGAAGGCGTGACCATACACATCATCCAATTTTATAACATTATGATCTTGGGAAAAAATATGATATTTGATAAGCACTTGGAAACAATGACTCTGTAGAGCAGTTTATGATTTTAGGTGTGTTTTGAAAAAAAAAAATTTAATTGTTGTGATTTTTTTGGATGTTACAGTCAAAATTAATTTACCTGAATTATGAATGTTACAAATTGTATCAACCATTTATCCGTCTTTTGATGATCCATCATATTTTCAAGATAAAACTATTTTGTTGCCTACAAATGAAGAAGTTGAAGTTATCAATGGCTACATGTTAGGATTGATGAAAGATGAAGGGAAAACTTATTTGAGTTCGGATTCTTTATGTGAGAGTCAACAAATTGTTTTGACGAATCAGTTTTCTTTTCAGATGTACTAAATGTTTTTAAGCCACCTAGAATTCTCAACCATATACTTACACTAAAACATGTGTTCTGATCATGTTCCTTCATAATATCGACCAAACTAAAGGTTTATGCAATGGTACTTGGTTACAAATTGTTAGGCTTAGAAAACATGTCATTGATGCAGGGATTATAGTTGGTAGATTATTCAGTGAAACTACTTATATACCTCGCATGAAGTTAACTTCGTCTGATAAAAGAATCTCCTTCCGTTTTCAGCAGAGGCAATTCTCCATCGCTGTTTGTTTTGCTATGACCATTAAGAAAACTACTTATATATAGTAGCTTCTCGCGTGACAACTGACAAGTAAAAAATGCTAGAAAGTACTTATATGTGTGTGTGTGTGTGTGACGAAGAATGTCGTCCAAGCAATAAAACAAAAAATATTATCTAAAAAAGATATCCTTCAACAATTATAGATAATCAGACATTTTGTTTTTCAACATAATCAATAACACGAAATCTCTTTATGTTATTTTATCATTTTTTTTAATTATGTCGGCTTTTTATGATTCTATATATATATATATATATATATATATATATATATATATATATATATATATATATATATATATATATATATATATTATTTTTTATATGTTCACTGCGTTTCCCGTGAGTTATAATCTCCACTAATCACCGATTCATTTTTTCTTTTAAATCAAAGTTGATGCAATAATTAATATATACATCATAGACTTAATTCCAAACCGTCTAATATTAGCTCTCCCATTGCCCCAATATATATATATATATATATATATATATATATATATATATATATATATATATATATATATATATATATATATAGTTTGGGGCAATGGGAGAGCTAATATTAGACGGTTTGGATTTAAGTCTATTATATATAGGTTCAGGTTCATTTGAGATCTATCTAATTTTGTGATACCGTGAGACCAAATCTAAAAATAATTTTAAAATGCAAAATAAATGGAAAAATCCAAAAATTCTTTTTTTAAATATTATTTTCAGAACTTGAATTAACTAAAAAAATTCGTTTTTTTTTTAAATATAAGTGAAATATTCTAATAGAATATTACACTGACATATTCTAAAAAATAATTTTAAAACGCAGAATAAATGGAAAAATCTAAAAGTTCTTTTTTTAAATATTATTTTCGGAACTTGAATTAACTAAAAAAAATTAAAAAAAATAAAAATAAATTCCATTTTTTTTTTGAAAAATACGTGAAATATTCTAATAGAATATTACACTGACATATTCTAAAAAATAAATTCAAAATTCAAAATAAATGGAAAAATTCAAAAATTCTTTTTTTAAATATTATTTTCGGAACTTGAATTAAATATAAAAAAATTAAAAATAAAAATAAAAATAAAAAAATACGTCTCACGGTCTCACAAAATTAGGCCGTCTCACATGAACCTAACCCTATATAAGTCCTATTTTGTTGATGATTTCGGGACGTAATCATCCTAAGGGGGAGATAATTGTAACGTCCGTAGATCCGGGCTAGTCATTTTAGAGACGATAAATATCAAATATGACTTTTTGATGGAAGATTATTTATAATGATTAATCTTAAATACGTCATAGCATATGTTACAAGGATTCCGTACATATAAAGAACGTCGAAATCCGAGTTACAACGAAAAAGTTATGACCTATTGAAGTTTCGCGAAAGAACCTGCACGACACAGCGCGATGTAAATAGTGAATTTACGTTAGAGAGATATTTAGCCAAAACAATCTAAATGAGAATTGAAGATCTCATCGATAATAGTGCAACGACAGAAAGACGGACGAAAACGGACATCAGACGACTGAGTTATGAGTTTATAACAGAGTTTTCCTATCCCGACCTACTAAAAATAATATAATAAAAATAAAGTCAAAATTAGCCAATGGATTCTAAATGAATGTTGTAGATCTTGTTTTTACCTACGCGTCGATATAAAGAACGTCGAAAACGGAGTTCGTATGCGAAAGTTATGAATATCTGAAAATCGGGGTGCGAACCCCAAAGCTGTGTCAGAGACCACGAAGTGGCAACAGTGGCCACGACGTGGCATGACTTCTGACACATTTTGGAGCGTGACAGAGCAAGTGGACGATGACGCATGCAGTGACGACCAAGCCCACGACGTGGAAAAAGGTGCCACGACGTGGCAAGGGCAAATTTTTCCCTATAAGTAGATTTGAAGGGCCAACCGATTATGGTTGCTCCATCCTTTCTCTCCCACTCCCGATACACCCTCTAAGCCCTATTTTAACCTCCCGAAGCCCTGATAACATCCCGAGACCCGAAGCGAGTCCCGAAGCCCGAAGATCTCGAGAAGAAAAGAGTTTCTGAGCCGAAACTCTGTCCGCGAGAAACCCGGTGTGTGAAGATATCCCGGTTTCACCAAAGAGTTCTACTTGAAGAGCTGTAGTGTTGTCCAAGCATCGTCTAATCAAGTGAGTGTATAGTCACTTTCATCTTACACATAGATATGAAGTATTTTATAAAATACGTGTTATGTGTGTGTGTGTGTGTGTGTGTGTGTGTGTGTATATATATATATATATTGTTGTTTATATGCGTGAGTGTGTGGTTACTTTCTTCTAACACTTAAATATAAAGTATTAGCTACGAAATACGTGCTATGTGTTATGTATTATTTGTCTATTTGAGATGGGCTTGGAATTGATGTTTTTATACGGGTGTTAAATGATTCAAACTATATATATATATATATATATATATATATATATATATATATATATATATATATATATATATATATTTTATATCTACAAAATATGTTGGGTAGATGAAATAGTGGCAACTATGAGACGTAGTGCCTATTGTATAAACCTTGGTGACTATGGAGTTAGCGCCTATTGTGTAAACCTTGGTGACTATGGAGTTAGCGCCTATTGTATAAACCTTGGTGACTATGGATTTAGCGTCTGTTAAAGTAAACCTTGGCGACTATGGAGTTAGCGCATGTTGAGTAAACCTTGGCGACTATGGAGTTAGCGCTTGTTGAATGAACCTTGGTGACTATGGAGTTAGCGTCTGATAGCTATGGATTTAGTACCTGATAGATAAACTTTGGCAGCAATGGACTTCGTGCCGATTCCTTAGGTAAATCCTTAGGAACGAATGGATAAAGGATAGTTGATTCTTAGGGTAAAACATTAAGAAATAAAGAGGATAATGGGGATGGGTATTTGGGTTGATTGTTTGATAATTGAATATAATAAATGTATTATTGTGGGTTTAAAACCCTATATGCTCACCAGGCTTCCAAGCCTGACCCACTCAGTTTTCTTTGCATTACAGGTAATGACACAAGGGTATAAGTTGATGGACTTGACGAGAGATTTTGGATTATAGATCAGTAGTTATAAATAACTGTTGTAAGGTCTATTTTATATTGTTTATGCTTTTGGTTTGTATCGGAACATGACATCCCAAGGTTTTATTATTAAATAAAATACATTCTCTTTGAGAAAGGTTTTGATAAGTTATTATCATATCTTGTTTTGGGAACAAATTCCGCAACTGTTTTCTTTAAACGATTACTCTGATTTATGAAACAAAGCATAAACAATTTGGTCTTTTCTGACCGTGAAATTGGGGATGTCACAATCTATTTGCTAACGCCTACATGTACAGGTTCTTTGTTGGAAATCAACAATGACACTTTTGTGGTTAGAGCTTTTCACTTCAAATCTGCTATTTGAGATAGGGTACACCATCCAATTATTACAAGCATTCTTATTTGCTTGTATAATCGTTTCAGCCCATTGGGCGAGTGTTGTTTTAGTTTCAGCTAAAAAAAATAGACATATTTTTTCATAAAATTATTACTACACGAGTTAATAAAATACTCAATCAACAATGTATATAAAATATTAGTACCTGCAACATTACGTTTCTGAAAACTCCATTGTTGCACGAAAATACTCAATCAACATCAATATTGGCATCTTTCTTGCAAATTGTGACATTGAATTTATCGACTCCGCACTATTTGATGTCATAAGAAAATACTGATTCCCAGGAAAATGTGCCCTGGCCCATCTTTCTGGGTTGATGTTTTGTAGGTATTCCTATACACGAATATTTACATTTTTTTTATTTTTTTCATCCCATTATCGAATTTTTTAATGGTATAGGCTTTGCATGTCTCCCAAAATAATGCGTGCATTGTATCGCTGCTTCCAAATTTTGCTGAAATATTGAAATACGAATGGATACCACATATTCCATGATAGGCGTGAGGAAATATATTTGCATTTGACGTCGCTATGGATGGAGCCCTATCAGATATGATTGTAAGGTCTTCCAAGTTGCCTATACATTCACGTAGCTTTCGAAGGAACCAAGACCACGTCTCAGTACATTCACTTTTGCAAATGGCATAAGCAACAGTCATGATTTGGTTTTGACCGTCCATTGTCACTACGAGCAACATCGTGCCTTTGAATTCACCCTTTAGGTGACCACCATCATATATTAGGGTCGGCCTACAATATTTGATGGACGCTCGTACCTACAATTATTTTTTATTGCATTAACAAATACAAATTAGGATTCATATGTTATATTTGTTATAAAAATTAACACTGCTTACCGAGCAACCCAACGCGATAAAAACGAACTCAAACCGATCATCATCGACTACTCTTATCTGAGTAACAGTTTCTAGATTGTGCTTGACCAAGTTGTGCAGATACACTAGTAGTTTGGTGAATGAATCCTCTTTGGTACCTCTTAACATCAACAACGCATACTGTTTTGCACACCATGTCTGTTGGTATGAGATATTAATTGGAAATTTCGAATTGATGTCCCTAACAATTTCATTGCCTTGATAAACTCTATTATAGTCTCCGGCCAATACTTCAGCGATAAAGTGGTCAAGTACCTTTTTCTTTGATTGTCGATGATTAGACTCCAAATTTGTTGCACAACATGTGTGTTGGTCAACAACTTTTGTGACTTGGAAAGCAGTAGTTGATTGGATTCCCCTTGCCCTAACCATGCGTGAGCAATTTTTAACCAAACAAACAACCTCGAACCTTCCTTTGTTAGATCTAGTAGTCTTATACTGCTTACCTTGTTCCATGCATTGTCTTCCGATTGCAAGCTTGAGCAACTCTTTGTCATCAAAAATGTCTAAAACTTTAATCTCTTCACTTATATCCACCCTCTGACATGGAATGTTCACATCAGCGTTTACAGGACACGAAGGCAAATGGGGCATACCATGAAACATGGTATCTGAATAAATAAGCTTAGATTCATCATCTAATTCTTCTCCGTTAGAATCACTATCTAGGCCGGATGTATCCAAGTTGTCACAATCCGCAAACTCGTCATATCCTTTTAGTTCACCATTCCAAATTCATTACCAACCTTATTCACCACAGCTACTGCTTTTTTTTTTCTAAATGATTCATTTACACCAACATCATTAACATATGCACCAACATCATTATCACTGATATACTTATAATTCTCCGGTGTAACATACATAATCAGTTCTGGCACTACATTTACATTTTCAGCAACACTATGATATTGACTTTTACTTGGACTTTTAAAATTTGTTGTAGATGCCTTTCCTCTATCATCCATTTCGTTCAGCCAAACGCCTTCTTCAACCACCACATACACAGACACATATTATCTCCATTTATTACATTTATCAGCTTTCTAATATCATGATCATCAACAATAATAGAGTTGTTCTGGATGTTGATAGGCCAAACTAACTTTTGATTCTTCGAGAAGACCCATCTTGCACTTGATCAACTGAACAAATTCGATGAAAATTGTGTTTTCGTAAAATTCAACACCTAAATAAAACATTTTTGGATTGTATCTCAGTGGCCAAACATATGATAATTGGGAATTAACAAACTCTCATCTTCCATCCGTAATTAGCAATACAAAATACTCGTTACAACTCATTATCTTAAATTTGACAATTAAGAAGCTAGAGAGAATAAACTTTCCAAAAATATAAAATACTAAATATATATAAGATAGGTTGAAAACAATAGTCAACTCTGACGAAAAAGTAGTCAAGTTTAACAAAAAAGTACTCAAATTTAATAACAAAGTAGTCAACTTTACCAAAAGTAGTCTACTCTTTTCGCCAGAGTTGACTACTGTTAAATTCAAAACAAATAATTGTTAACATTTAAACAAATTAATTGTTAAAGTTAAGGTACATATTATAAACACTCTTTTTTATATTCTATATTACAAAAATAATAATAATAAAAAAAATTTAAAATAAAAAATTAAAACCGTAGTTTTTTTGCCAAAATAGTAGATAAAACCCCTCCAAAAAAAACACAGTTTTTCTTTTGCGAAAACCGTAGGTTTCGAGAGGAAACGGTAGGTTTTATAAAACCTACGGTTTTGAATGTCAAAAATGAAAAAAAAAAAATAAAAAAATATGCAAAACACGAAACAGTAGATGAAATGGCGGAATAGTAGGCGAATTTTGAAACCGTAACCTACGGTTTCGTGGGCTATTTTTGATCATTTACTAATTTTTGGCTAAAAATAGTTAATTACCCCTTTAATTTGACTAGATTAGTAATTACCCCTATTTTAAAATCCATAGTTAAACAACTTGCATGAAGCACATATTATTTAATTGTCTGTATGCATTAAGCTCTAGTGTAAAATCATGCAATACCCTTTTGGATTCATGATATGTGATTGGTTTTAAATTTGAAACCAAGTAGTGTCGATCAAAATTGTATTTTTTAAGCAAATTTATAAGATTATTGATACTATTAGTTAATATATACATACAAAAAAAATTATTGACTAAATATGTACAAACCAATGAACCATATCTATGAAAATTTTAGTTCAACAACCATGTCACCTCAAAGAGTAACCGTGTAAACCTAAAAATATCAATTTCAATAAAAAAAATTGAATAAATTTATAAGAGTAATGATATAATATATACTTAATTTTTATTTAAAAA
Organism: Lactuca saligna; assembly: GCF_052625555.1. Classification (NCBI taxonomy): domain Eukaryota; kingdom Viridiplantae; phylum Streptophyta; class Magnoliopsida; order Asterales; family Asteraceae; genus Lactuca; species Lactuca saligna. Next base: position 70,194,487 of record NC_136419.1, on the reverse strand, counting down.
CAATTAATAAAATGGATAACGACTTGAAATGACAACCAACTATATATTTGGTCACTAACTTTTTTTGGTGCACTGTTAACTCTCAAACTTGTATTTTTGTTTAAAACATATCATTATTACCAACAATAGCAGGTAAACCTGTTTTGAGGGTTGAGTTCCATCTCCGACGACATTTCATACGTTCCTTATCTTCGGCGACATCTTCGATCATCTTCAATTTGTTGGGTGTTACACCAAAAAAAAAAAAAGATAATTTGGTTTGTTGTACCTTCAAAAATCAGAAATTGATTTTCTTGTTCCTCTTATTTTCAAAACTAATTTCTCCGTGCCTTCTGGTTTTCGAAATTACTTTGTATGTGCCTTCAAATTTAAAAAACCAGAAATCTCTTATAATCTTACTTCAAACCTCAAAGTTGATTTCGATTCAGAGAAAAAAAATTGTAAGGTTCATTTTTTCCCGTGAGATTGTAAGCACTCAAAGCTGATTTTCGAGTAGACTATAGAACTGTTGCTTTTGATTTTCAAGAAGAAATATGAAAGAAATGAGATTGTTAGAGCAGTGGGTATGAGTCACAACCATGCTCATTCACAATAGTTGCCACATCATCTTCTTCTCTTCATGACTTTAAGAAGGGATGGTATTCCTAGCCTTAACGGTGTTGAGGTGAAGCCAAGAGAGAGAGAGAGAGAGAGAGAGAGAGAGAGAGAGAGAGAGAGAGAGAGAGAGAGAGAGAAGCATTGGGAAGAAAGAAAGAGAACCAATCACAATTTGTGTTGCATCTCGTCGTCGTTACAACACAATACGCCATAAAGCCCCTTAACAAGATTAGGGGTAGTATGCTCATGTTACGACGTCATTATTACGTCTCCACGTCAACAATAACAACGTGTTTATGTTCCTACACAATATGCTCTTAAAGATTGTTGCCTCTGAAATCGTTTAAGTGGACATCATTAATTTCTGTCTCATGAGTAAATCGACAAACAATAAATCAAAGAGTTTTTTTTTTCTTTTCCCAAAGGTTCATATTTTCCCGCTCATTCCTTTTGTGCGCTTGCATTGTACGTGTTGTAACGGAGAACAATGATAAGCTAATTTGAATTGGGCCAAGAACTGAACATAGGCTAATATATAAGTTACAAAAATTTTAGGTTCTATTAATAAATGGGTTCTTATCATGGGCACACTTTGAACTCCCTTGAAGTCACTCTTTTATATAAAAGATCATGAGTTCAAGTCTCGATAGAAACATAAATGGTTATTTAAAAGTGGGTTAGTTAGTTTGTCATATCAAAATAAATAAATTGTTATAAATTCTTCGCTACCCGTTCAATATGGTCCTTTATTTTTTGAAGTAATAACTAGGTAATGTTTTATTCAAAATAAATTTATGGTTCTTATGGTAATACAAAATAACCAAATGTGGTCCTTATAAGAACATTGTGACACGGTTGACTCATGTATTTTGAAAACGTTGTAAGGTTTGTTTTTTAGCAAACATCGTTAGAAAAAAGAATTTTATTCTTTTTCTTTACTTTTATTAAGAAACACATAATTGAGAAGGTAAATGGTGGATCTAGAGAGCAAAGCAGATTCAACCACCAGGATTTGTGTTTTTCATGTATCGATTTCATCATCTCCAATCTCAAGCTTTACTTCAAAAACAAATTATTAAGCGCGAAATCCTCATTTAGATCAAATCGAGAACAAAATAATATTAAAATGACCAAAACCACAACAAAATCCAAACTTAATGACCATATGGTATAAAGAAAACAAGTTGGACTTTTTAGTGCACTTTTTGGACATCAATTTCTTTAATTTACTCTTCTACTTCCAATGAACAAAATCAAGTTGAAGTTAATGATTTCATTTACATTGGTATCTCTTGAGTTTTAACCAACTAAAATGATCACCACTTGAAAATAGAACCAAAACATATCTAATCTCAAACTCATCATAAATTTACACCATTTACAAAAACTAACCCAAACTTTTGCTTTCTCTCAAAATTTACCCCCTAAAAACTACCAATCTTCTATTTCATCTTCATCATCATCACAAATCTCCTCAAAATGATCCAAATCACAGTCATTATTATCAACCATTGATCCACCCAACCACTTACTAACCGGTTTCCACTCAGTTGCAATCACTGAAAGATCCGACAAACTCACACCATTATACCCACCAACACATCTTTCCCCAATCATCTCCTTCTGACATTTCATTACATAAAAATATGTTAAAATAATAATAATAATAATATCTCTGACAAAAACTCAAAACATTAGTCCCAAACCTTGTTGCGCCATTGTGATTGTTCAACTTGCCACATCACCGGACGACGAATGGCATGCCACCTAAGCACTCATAACGCAATATTCAATCTTTTTTTATATAATTTAAGTAATTATAAGAATTATTAATATGTTAAAAGAATACCTTGAAGATAGAGGATGACGATTTCCAAACATGACCCCACGAACAGCAACTGAAGCCGCAGTTGATTGGATGAGATTCTCAGCTTCATAACTTCTTGATCTTATTCCATTTAATGAAGCAAGAAGTGAGTCAGCATCACTTAGATATGAAGCTACAACCCATGCATCATCTATTCCTTCCTCTTCAACAAAATCTAAAACTGAATCAAACACATAATAAAAATAAATAAATAATTCCATGACTCATGATTAAAGGATAAAGAAAATATATAAAAAAGTTACCGTTTTCGTGTAGGAAATCAGCAATAGGTCTTGCTTGACCATGTGCTTGACCAAGGACCTTCTCTGGTACATCCATTTTCATGGGCAATCTTGTAAATTCCTCCTTTAGAGAGTCTAGAACAGAAGAAAGAAGGTTAAGAAGATGTACACCAGAAGGAAGGGCAATAAAGTAATTTCCATACCAGATGCAGTCACGTTCTCTGTTTCTCTTTTGTTGTGGAGGAATTTCCCGAGGGCATGGAACAGGGAGAGAGTTTCATCTCTGCCACATGATAAAGAGTACCCATCGTCTAAACAATTGGAATTGACGGAAATACCCTTGGAATTGGATTTCAGATTGAAGTATTGTAAAGATGTGATTGCGTTTCTGATATCACCTCCACTTGCTTTAGCTATAGCATCAATCTGTTCAGCTTTTGTTTTAAGTTTTTCTTCCCTACAAATTCTTGAAAGCATTTTTGTGATGGAGTTTGGTGTGATTGGATTGAAAGCAACTTTAAAAGCTCCAGCATTTTGAAGAGATGTTTGAAGTTCTTCCCAGCATCTTGAGGTGTAATCAGCTGTGTCTGATCTACCATAGTCTGTGATTAAAATAACTGTTGGAACACAAACATATTGGACAAGAAGATGGAGACAACGTTGTAGTCTACCATAAGAAATCTTTCCATTTGTAACTGGAAGATCATCGATCAAGATAAGAAAGGGTTTCTTTTGTGGTTCTTTAGTCAATGAAGAAGAAATTAATCCGTATTTTCTTATTTTCTCAACAAAATTCTCAAATTCATCCAACTTTGACATGTAACGCAACCCTGCATTGGTTGTATGAATGTGTTCTTGCCAGATTGTGGGAGTAGGTGTGTTCCATTCATATATTGTGACTCCAAGATGGGAGGCAATTGCTTCAACAGTTGCAGATTTTCCAACTCCAGGAAGTCCAGTTATGACAAGAACATGATTGTAATGATTGTTGTTTTTGGTTTTGATTCTTTCTTCTAGCCAGATTTTAACCTCTTCAACCTTCTTTTTGTGAACAGATAAGTCTACCAAAGAGCGAGGCTTATATTTGTCTACCCATAGTTCTTTGTTGTCTCGTTTATGACCTGAATCAGGATATGTAATCATGTCAGATATGGAAGGAGAAGGAGAAGGAGAAGGAGAAATATATAAACATTCAGTTTCATTTTGTAAGTGCAATAGCAGAAATGAGAAAACGAGTATAGCATACCAGCAGATACCTTGAACCCAGTAAAACCTTCGCCAAAATCCTCACAGAACTCTTTCATCTGCAACAAGGAATTTCAGATTTATCATGCAGCTTAATGAAAAAGAAGACTAAAGTCAAATGTATCAGAAATCGAATCGTATCAAAGCTATATTCTAGGTCTGGAATCAGCGATAGATTAGAGGAATCCCTTACACGCATCAAATAATCGTCATTTGATGCAGCTTGAGCAAATAACAAAATTACATACTCAAATGAAAGCACACACGCATACAACAAATTGCACGCGAAACACGAACAAAACTCTCAAATCAATACCTCGTCAAATGGATTAGAACTTTTGCCTGGATGCGAACGAGAACTGGAAATTCGAGCTTTCTTTGGAATTGGACCCTTGGTGTTAGTTCGAGGAACAGAAGCTGCTCCCGATTTTGGCTTCTTGAAATACTTCAAAATCGACTTCGATGCAAAATCATTATCATTACAGTCACCATCGTCATCAGATGATGATAAAACAATGGTTTCCCTCTTTCCCATTTGCTAGAACCAAATAACTGAAAAGAGTAACTACTTCTCAATTAACCCTTATATCAAATACGATGGGCGACTATGCTTCAAATTTTTGTGTTTTGGGGTCGAAACAGTTGTCGATAAAACCCTAACGACTGCAAAAAGAACATTGAGAAACCCCCCATTTGTTGTGTGCCCTGTTCTGGAATTGACGCGGGAGATTTTAGGCGTAGCTGAGAAGCTTATTCAAGGGCCAAAATTGTAATTAACCACAACCCTTTTAAAATTTAAAAACATGGTTTTTCGGATTTTGATTTTAAGATCTTAGGATTTTTGGATTCTATAAATGAAAAACGAATCCAATCACTCTATGTTCTCGATCTCACCTTTTGAGTATCAAAAAATTCATTTATTCAACTTAATGAGTATCATAAGTTGCAAGAAGTCTTGTAAAAAATCATTATTTCATCCATTCATCTTGAATTAGGCAAAAGACAATTCATTCATCTTGAATTAGGCAAAAGACACTCGTAAGAATCTTTTTGATATCTTATGTATTTAGTTGTACACGATCAAAAGTATCTTTTTTTTTCCTAATTAATGTGTTTTCTTTTTAATTTTTACGGTTTGAAGCAACAAAAATTATAGTTCATGCTTAAGAAATTAAAGTTGATTCAACTATTGATCCATTAATCAATATCAAGTTATAATATATATTTCACTTTCATCACACTCACTATCTTGCGAACAAATTAGAATATGAATTCATTTTAATAGGATCTTTCGATCCTGATTCAATCTTACAATCACGATATTATAAAACATAAGATGATCGTAAGTAAGATCTCAATCTTGACAACCTTAAATGAAACAAATATTCTTCTAGCTATCTCAATTAGGTTGAACTATCTTATATCATATATTGTACTTTTCATTTGAGTACTAACTTTATCATCAAAGATTTGTATGGTGGATCAAACATGATATACTTTTAATTGATATTATATGTGATCGATGTTGGCTAGGGTCGAATCCGTCTTCATCCTAGCCAAATTCATTTTGGATTTTCATACCACTTCCTTATATCATCGCATTCATGCTCTTGTTTTTGTAAAACAAATGTATATTGTAAACCGGCAAAGTTTAGTTCAAATCCACTTCAAAGCTCGGTAAATCTTCATTTACTTTATGTAATGAAAATTGAGTTTTGTAAATTCAAAATATGATTTTAGTTGATGATTAATAAGCTAAATCAATAATATATTCCAACTCCTAATGTTCAAGACATCAATTTCAACATACAAGTATTTAAAACTCTATTAAAGCTTAAGAATCCAAATTTGACTTCATTGAAGGTTTTAACTTTCTGATTTGAACTTTGCATCAGTAATCTTACGTCTAAACATCATCATTAACCTAATTCATGGCCTAAAATCAAATTCCACTAGATCTAATGTTGATTTCACAAAGCTATGGTTTTCAAGGCCACATTTGAAGCTTCTTGAACTTAAATTCAAATATAAGAACGGAATTACACTATTATATTTGCAATCTATGCATGCATTCATCATTCTTTAATTTGAAATCTTACAGGTTTTTAACTTCAACTTTGCCTAAACAACAATAACTATAAAATTTTAAACATTTTATATTAATTAACTTTGAAGTTTTTCAAATCTTTATTTTTTTATTTTACTAATTTTATTTATTATATGTTAATTTAAAATAAAATCATTCAAAATAATTTCACTAAAAGTGTAAATATTATTGTCTTAAAAATGTCGGTGTTACACAATCGATTACAACATCACTCGGAACTTACCATCATGTTTGGACAATTTATTATTTAATATTATCTTAGTAAAATATTAATCACATTATTTTGACTTTTCTATAAAAAATATATAAAGAATAATTATTTTACATGGAAATCATTTATGAAGTAGGTTAGTGTTAATATATATATATATATATATATATATATATATATATATATATATATATATATATATATATATATATATATATATATATATATATATATATATAAATTAATAAATGATTAATTAGTTAATCAAATAGCTAAACTTTCAGTCATTTAAATTAATATTTTAGAATTTAATGAATCTTTAGCCTTCAAAAATATTATTTCAGTTCAATTAACCATAAAGATTATAAGATTAGCATCTAATATTGAAAAATAATTAATTTCGAAACAAACATTTATACATCATCCATACATAATATTTGGCTATTAGTTGTTCTTTTTAATTTCATAAACTTTCCTTTTTCTATTTATGCAAAAGAAAAAATAAATAAATAAAAGAAATTATAATTTAAAAACATGACTTGATCTCCACCACGCAGATAGCGATTCAACGGCATCATTTCCCGGCTAAATTAGGGTCCATTCTCTCTCTTGATCTCTTCCATTCTTCACCAAATAATTTGTTCTTCCCCTTTTCTTAAGGGTTTCCTATTTCCCACATTCGATTTTCCACTTTTGCATTTTTCCTCTAGGGTTTCGCTGAAAAACCTCCAAAAATGCCCCGGTTTTGTATCAAACAATGGTGAATTTGTCAGAGGTAGAAAAATTAACATAGAAGATCAACAAGAAACGTGATCAGGTCTTCTAAGAATAGAAGAAGATCTGAGGCTCAATTTTTAACAAATATGAGCGCTTCCAGGTTCATAAAGTGCGTCACTGTCGGCGATGGGGCTGTTGGAAAGACATGTCTCTTGATTTCTTACACCAGCAATTCCTTTCCTACGGTGATTATTTCTTTTAATTCCTTCACAATTTCTCTTCTTATTCAATTTTACGAATCGCTTTTCCTGTTTATCCCTAATTTCAAACTATCTATCGTATTCATTTCTTTACAATTTCCTTTTTGTCCCCATCTCCGAACTTTGATTATACGTTTTCAGTTCATTTCTGCCTAATTTCTTGTGGAGATGCGAGGAACAATCGGTATAATAATCGCATTCTTGATGGATTTTTGCTTGTAAAGAGGATTGAAACATATATATTTGTTTTCATTGTGTTCGAAACAGGATTATGTGCCAACTGTATTTGATAATTTCAGTGCCAATGTCGTTGTCAATGGCAGCACTGTCAACCTAGGCTTGTGGGACACTGCTGGTAACCAACCTTCTGAAACATCATCAATCATTTCTGTGTTCTTGAACTTTAAGGGTAATATAGACATTTCACTGAACAGGACAGGAGGATTATAACAGATTAAGACCATTGAGTTATCGTGGTGCTGATGTCTTCATTCTTGCATTTTCTCTCATTAGCAAAGCTAGCTATGAAAACATCTCCAAGAAGGTGAGCCTCTCATGGTCTTTTTACCATTTCACCCTTCAAATATGATCTAGTAACTGAATATATCTTTTTTTTTTATTCTTTTCTCAGTGGATTCCAGAATTGAAACATTATGCCCCTGGAGTCCCAATTGTCCTTGTTGGGACCAAAATTGGTTAGTTGTTTCATGATGATTCAGAATTTGATAATTTGTTATAAATTGATTAGTTATAAATGACCAAAATGCCCTTACATGTTGTTGGATTTTAGATCTTCGGGATGATAAACAGTTCTTTGCTGACCATCCTAATGCAGTTCCCATTACAACTGCTCAGGTAATGACTATTATTACCATGTTCTACTCAGCTATTAGTAAATGACCAAAATACCCTTACATATGGTAAATCAGTTATTATCAGTAAAGAAACATGAGTTTTTGTGGGCTTATTATAGGGAGAAGAACTAAAGAAGACGATTGGAGCTCCTGCATACATTGAATGCAGTGCAAAAACACAAGAGGTATTTTCTTAATATTTTTAAATCATGTTTAAAATATAGAGAAATTTAATTATTATTATATTGTCAGAATGTGAAAGCAGTTTTTGATTCTGCCATTAAAGTTGTTCTGGCACCTCCAAGCTCAAAGAAAAAGAAGGGAAAGGCTCAAAAGGGCTGCTCTATATTGTGATTTAACAATGGAGTCAATGGAGAGAGAAGCCTCGTGTTCATTTACCTTTCTACCCTTTCTCTCATCAAATCTAAATCTAACCATGAAAGCATGATTTTACTCATGTGTCTCCTCCACCTTTGTTAGGCTGATTTGATCTTTAATTGAGATAGTTTTGCTGGAGATCAACTTAGATTTGAAAAGGAAAAAAATGATAAAAGAAAAAATAAAACTCGAGTTGGATTCTTTTTTTTTTCTTTTATATATTCATTTTGTTCGTTTGTATTTGTTGAAGACTGTGTTACTCCGCATTAAGTTCTGTAGTCGGCTAAACTTTTGGTTTGAGTTTTTTTGAGAATACTTTTGTTGTTCATAATGTCATTTGGCAACTTTGATGTTAGGCTTCTTTGGTGTTCTTTAGGTTTTTTTTTTTTTTTTTTTTGTATAATTTTTGTTATGCGTTTTTGGTGCACATTGTTGTGAAAGGAGGGGAATCTAATGCATATTTGATCATCTTTTAATCCTTTTTCAAATAACTACAAATATGCATTAATTTTGGGAAATTGAGTAATCTGACCATAATGTAATGTGTATTTAAAGAACATAACCTAAAAAAAAAGGTTTTTCGAAAAATAACCACCAAGTTGTGGAATGGAGGATTCCGGATGGAGAAAAAAAAAAGATTTTCTGACAAAAATGTAAATTTGGGACTCACATTTTGGGATTCTTTCAAGACCAATATTCCAAATTTCGGGAAAGAAAACTTTGGTATTTTAAAAACAAATCTAAAATTCGATGAACAGTTCCGGTATTTTGGAAGAGAATATTGTTTTTCATTAAAATTTAACAAAAAATTAAACAAACACAGTAAATAAAAAATATATATGATAATATGGCTTAAAATCAAACATTTGATTGAAAATAGGTGATATTAAACACTTCGAGATGGACATTCTGAATATAATTAGAGAGAATTCTTTGAAAAAAAATTGAATTTGAAGAACCGTCCAGAATGGGATCGTTTGGAAAAAGTGATCATTTTTCAAAACAGGAAAAAATATTTTTTTTTAAAAACCTCATTTATAATAGTTAATTAACTTAATTTCCCATTAATTTATACATGTATGTATGTGTGTATAAGTATAGACTTACATGCACAAAACAATGAGTTACTTTAGGTCAAGTTTTTTAATACATGGTAAATTTTTCTACATAATAGCAATATGCTTTATTTGAAGCTTAATAGAATATTGGAAGCTAGCTGCAAGATCATCCTAGAACACGATATCCACTTCTCAAAATGGCAACGAGCGACTATTAGGTCCAAGGTTTTATGCAACGACAATGACGTCAAAAGATTCATCATCACTTCAACTCACATAGTACGACTGTGTTTGACATACTAACTAAAAGACTAGCTTTTACTATATAATCCAAATGATAGTTTATAAAGTGATAATAGTTGGTAAAAACTAGTTGATAAGTTAAATGAAAAATATAAAATGACATTAGCGGGAAAAGAACATATATTTGGAAAACTTATGGGAAAATGTGCATGAGCCATTCAGGTAGATATCTCAAAGATCTAAAGGGTCTGTGACCCAACGGTATATTAGGGATTGTTAAGGTCCAAAATCGGACTGAACAAAACTAGAACAAAAAACCGAAAACGAATTTATGGATTTGGAGGAATCAAGAATTGAACCGAATTAAGAGAAACTCGACTAACTAATTAACTAACTATGACTTCAATTAATTAATATTTTCATTGAACTCAATTAATTTTATATTTTCATTCATCATCTGCAAGCAATGTTGTTAAAATCGCGATCTTGATCGTAGGAGCGTATGATCCTACGATCCTAGGTATGAAAAACGAGATGGATCGTATACAAATCTAATTTAGGGTATGGTCGCTGGTAAGTAGGGATGAGCATTTGGATCAATGAATTGGCTGGAACCAGTACCGGAACCGGATAGAACCGATCGGGCTAGACCGGGATGATATTTTTGTGGATTTTTGGAACCGGGAACCGGTAAAATCGGCAAAAACCGGAACCGTATGTTGTTATCTCTCAAGTATCGGTTCCAACAATGAAGATAAGGCAAGAACCGAAACTGACTGTCCGGTTCGATTCCTATTTTCCACCAAGTTTGATTCTCAGGTCGGTTCAAATGTTCATTCCTACTGGTAGGATCGTAGAATTGAGATCCAATTCGATCCCACCTTCCCTTGATTTTTTATTTTTTTTTGAAAAAAAATAATAAATTTACCACTTTATGTCTTTTATCATTTGTTAGTTTACTGTTTATCATTTTGTGTTGAGTTATGACTAATGTTTTAAAGTTTTTATAGCATTTTAATGGACAAAAATGAAAATTTGAGATATCTTTCATGTTTTAAAATTATAAGTTAATTATATTTTATTTTGTCGGATCTTAGGACACCGATCCCAATCTTAAGGTCTTGATCTTACAAACTAAAAACAAGTAACCTATGCATAAGATTAAGATATTGACATCTTTGTTTGAAGTTCATATAAGCTTTTAGGCCCACATTTTAATTATTAATTATTTATTTCATCTCTTACTTGAGTATTAATTATTCATTTTTATCAACTTGTTACTATATTAGATGTAGTTTTTATAACTAAAAAAATACATAATTTATTTATTAAAATATATTGATAATTATATTTATAAATTTTAACGGTTTATATATATATATATATATATATATATATATATATATATATATATATATATATATATATATATATATATATATATATATATCACCTTAAAGACTATATTATTAATTTACAACCATATTTAATTTTATAGTAGTACACCAACTCATGTTTTTCTCTACAATCCGTACAACCTCATCTAACCTATTATTGTAGCGATTGATTTGTCATCGGTCAAAAATTTATTATATGAACACAAGAGGTAGTTTTCCTTTTAACTTACTTTTAGATAGATTATAATAAAATGTTCAATACATAATTTGAATATCATATAATACTTGTAACATAAATTTGTGTAAGAGACAGATTATATGGATGATGATGAGTTCAAAACAATATCAGTCATCATTATTGTGGCAGATAATTGGTTATAGAACACTTTTATTTTTATTTTTATGGAGCTTAGTGAGGCTTATTTCTATTCATAGTTTGAACTTTGAACAAAAAAATTCCGAATTTTTAATGAGAAAAATTGAAGTGAAATTGAGTCAAATAATCGAACTTTTCTAGAGACAATTAGGTAAAAAAATATTTTAACAGAAAAAAAAACGGTAAAAAACGGTTGATTTGAATTTTTTTTATCTGGTAATTAGGACTTTTATGTTAGAAAAAATAATATTTAAGATTTCTTTTTTATAAACTATACCAAAATATTAAGATTTTCAAGGAGATTTTCTTTTTAAAAAATCTAGCCTAGAATCTACCTTTTGATTTGTTAAAAATAATAACTACCTAATAAATATGCCTTTGTTAATTTATTGTAATTTGATCTCTGGTAAAACCCCAAAAAATAGCTTATTGTAGTGTACAAATTAGCTTATAAACTAGATTTTGATAAATTATTTTTCTTTTTTATGTAGTTTTTTCAAAAATATTCCAAATATGTCTTAACTATATTTAATGTTAGTTTTTCAGTTATATATCTAAATGTCTATTTATGTTGTCTACTATTTCTTACCAAACAATATTAATTCATATGCTAGCTTAACAGCAACCAACTAAATTATAAGCTAGTTACAGTAAATTACATAGCCTAGTTTTCAATGAGGCTGGAATCTTTCTCAAAAAAAATTTATCTTTTAAGACCAATTAGAAAATGTTGTCTCGTGCATATGATTTATATAACTTTTATAGATCCAGCTAACTTTCCCAACTGTTTTAAGTAGGAAACGATTTCATTCACCATTCATATGATAATCAGAATCTCTTGTAGACTTTTTAATTACACAATCAGTTTATTATTACTTCTCAATCCCAATTTAAATTTTAATATTCACTCTTTCTTAAAAATCAAAGTCGTTCCTATAATTAAAAAAAAAAAATCAAATTGATACTTTGTTCTTAAGTTACACATCCTGAATTTTTTTTTTTAAAAAAAAACGTGAGGTAAGTCAAAAATATAGACAAGCAAAGCATGCATAGATCACAAATAGGTTTGTCAGACCTTAATTGCCTGAAATTTGTCCCCTGTTGCTCCACCCTTATCCTTCTGTGACTGAATGTAGCGGATTGTACTCGCAAAAAAAGCATCAGCAGCTGGATCCGATGTGCTTCTACTATCACTTTGCATCTCACTTGTTACCAATTCAATCAGCCCTTGAATCGATGCAACACTGATCTGTGTGTTTCCCTTCTCAAAAAAATACAAATACCTGAAAATATAATTAATTAATCATCATTAACACCATATTATTCAATATTCAAAATTCAAAATATTATTATTATTAACTATCAAGGCTACTACTCACTTGTTTAGAATCTCAATAAACAGCATCACCGATCCACCGCTACCTTTCGTCACATTTGCCATTTGTTGAGCAGCATTTGCAATCCTTAACGCACGCTTTAAGCAAAGCAATACTCTACATCACACACAACACAAACAACTTTACTCAATTTTCTAATACCTGGACCATACTTGTGGTTTTCAGTAAACTACAGGGACCAAATTTGTAATTTAACTAACTATATATATATATATATATATATATATATATATATATATATATATATATATATATATATATATATATATATATATATATATATATATACCTCTCGCCATCCTTGATTCCGTCTTGATCATCAACCCAAAACAGATGCGAACAAGCATAAACAGCCCTACACTGATCTGGCTTCTTCAACAGCTTTGCTGAATACTATACCAAAAAATAAAAAGAGGAAAAGGTAAAGTAGGGATAAAAGTGTAATTTTAACAATACAGAAGAAGGAAATATGAACTATTACCCCTGTGGCCTTGTGGGTTAAGGTATCCCTGTTTTCAACCCCAAAGGTGTGCATCCTTTGAAGTGTCCCTATAATCAGATATAGTGCTGTTACCTGTGCTTTGGAATCCTGTTAAACACCAATAATTACAAATAATAAATGGAAGTAGTTCCATATACAAAAAATGTTAAGAGGAAGATAAAAATTATAATTTACCGAAATTTCTTCTTCGTATAATATATATGCTTGGGTGAAAAATTCATATGCTACAGGTTCTAGATCACAGTCATTTGCAGCCTACAAGGGTAGTGGAGGTCAATAAAAATAATAATTAATAATATAAAAGTCATAAATTACATACCTCAGCACATTCCAAATATAACCTTAATGCAAGGTCAGGTGCTGGAACCATTGATAAAACCTCAATTGTCTGATACACAAGAAACCCTCTCCCTCATAAGAAATTATTATTTTTAATAAAATTATAAAGGAGAATTTGTTACCTGATTCAACATTTGAAATATTTTTTTTGGTGTGGCTGATGATGTCTCGTCTTCACTACCATTCTCATCCTGACTTTGTACTCGCCGTACCAACTGTATAGATTTACATTAAAAATAAATAATTAATGAAGTTTTTAAACGAATTATAAATAATAAAATCAAACAGATTAATAAAAGAAAAAAAAGAACCTTGAGAGCGTTGTATATAAGTGGAGGAATTGTGAAAGGAAGTCGCTTGGGTCCTCCAGTCATGATATGCTTCTTCACCATACATATAATCTGCAACTCAGCAAAATATAGTAATATAAAATTACAGAAATGGTCCCTCTGGTATAAAGGAAATCACAAATTCAGTCCAGCTTTTCATTTCTTTACATGGACGGTCCCCATGGTTTCATGTTGTTGCGAATTTGGTCCCTTAAAAACTGGTAGTTAATTCCATTGTAAAACGACATTATGTATAGATAAATTTACAGAAATGGCTCCTGTGGTTTAGTAAAAATTACAACTTCAGTCCAGATTCGGATTTCATTACCTCTGGTGTAAATTTTCTGTAATTTTAGTCCCTTTGACTCGCACCGTAAGAAATAATAAACCTTATAAAAATGGACCATTTTACCCCTTATTTTGTCCTTTTGTTAAATTGAAAATGTAAACTTCAAATACCTTCAACATCTCTTGTGGATCACTGTTATACAACATTTGAATTAAACGTGCAACAGAATTCTGCTCTTCCTTAAAGTCCTCCTCATCCATCTACACAACCCAAAAATAAAAAATTAATTTAAAAATACAAACCTTAATAAAAACTCATATTGATATAAGTGAAAATACGAATTGACGTATTTAACCTCGTCATTATCATCGCCATCCAAATCTTTAATGAGCCCTTTTATTAGTTCAAATAAAGCCCCAACCTACAAAAGTGGGAACATTTATTAAAAAACTATAAAATACAAATCTTTATACTGAATAATGATATGATATATTAAAATACCTTTTCAGCAGTTGATATGTGAGTCTTGTTTTTCATGATGCTTTGGATTATAACATTAGACATGACTTTATTAGTGCTATCATCTAAATACTCCATAACTAGAGGATAATTTGAAAGCTTTAATGCAGTGTCTATATCATTATATTTCTCCAATGGAGCACTTAAAAGTGCAACAATCTGCTTTGTGGCTTTTCCTTCCAGCTTCCCTTTTCCAGCAATTTTGCTTACACATGCACCCTGACAAAAAAATATATATATAAAAACTTTCAATATAGAAACTACAAAAAAAAAACATTTTAAAGAGTAGTAATAATAAAATAATACCAATATTTGATCCACATAGTCAAGTCGATCAGGGTGGACATGGAGTGTGAATGTAAGAAGAGATGAATATAAAGTAACAGCTCCAAAAACAGGCATATCTGGTTGTGCTTCAATCACCTGAAATAAAAAAATAAATTCAAGAACTATTTTTTTTTATACTTTTGTGAAATGCTCTGAGGTGTTGAAGAACTTATTTACCTGACCTATGGCGTTGTTCAGCTTTGCAAAAGCTTCTACTTGGACAAATTCTGGTAAAACCTGTAGAAAAACTGTTATCAGGGATTATGAAAGTGAACTTTTTTTTAAAAAATTTAGCATAAGTTCACACACCTCAATGCTTGATGCAGCATAGTTAGAAAGCCTTTCCATTAAACCAGAAAGAACTGTTTTAATGTCAACTGAAGGCTGAAAAAAAAAAAACAATGAATATAGAAACTTAGTAACAGAATCTTGAAACAGTATACATAATAGAGCAGAAGTAATAAAAAAAAGATATTTTTATAAATCACCTGAAGCTGAGGACAAGCACCCAATAATGTTTCAAGAGTCTGTAAATGATACTCATCAGGAAAGACTTGAATTATACAATCCATTAAGTAATATTGAGCAAGATCATCTTTGCAATTCACAACCTGCAATTATTATGAGAATCTTGAGTTCAAAAAAAGAAAAAAAAACACAACCAATATATAGAATATAGATACAAACTTATAAATTATAATACCTGTTCCAAGATTCTAGGAAGAACAGTGTCTCTGTAGAGCTCTAGGTCAATGCCTTCAATTTGACTGAGAACATGTAGATTCTTTCCAACCTGTATAGCAAAAAAAAACACTTAGATATAATAATATACATGGAAAGTGATATTTTTATATTCTTTATTTGAAATGATATATATACAAAAAGTTAAAAGTATTAATTATTTACAAGATCACGAAGCTCGTTCCTCTCCTTTTCACGTTTCTCCTTCTCCCTAGCAGGTCCTTGGTGTTGCATTCGGACCCACAATTTGTTCATCTCTGTGAAGTTTTGAAGAACAAACTCAACAGCATCCATAACAGTGTTTTCATCCCTACAAAAAGCAAAGGGTATGTTTAGTACTTCAATGACTTTGCAATTGGTAACTGAAAGTCTGAAACATGTACAAGTTTGACAATCTTACCCCTCATACTCGGAACCTATATCAGGTAACTTATCTCTACTGACTTGAGAAAGATAACTTCTTAGAAAGAGTCCACGAAGAGGATGTTGGATACCACGACACATCTCAACAAGATCTTTTAAAATGTCCTTAGCAGGAGCCTCCTTTGACCTAATGTACACAGATCCTACTGTACAAAGTAGATACCTGAATGAATGAAAGAAAGCAGGGGTATCAAAAACTGATAACTATAACATATAATCAATACAGTGATACACATCAGGTTATCTTTGAATTGCTAGGAAATATTCCTACGTAACTACATAACATACTGCATTTTTCTGGTTCACAGGAATCAAGACTCAACCCATAGACCTTACCCCGGTTGTTTCCTATATCATTTACTGATGGATCTTTAAAATTCTTTGATGATGCAACATTTATATGGTCACACAAATTGTTGTTTGCAGGAATTGTAGTGCATCCGCCATTATTTTAAGCTGATCTTTGTTTAAGTTGGTTAAAACTTAAAAGACACTTGAAAACAGCCCAACATTTTGACTTTTTGAGAGTTGGAGAAATGTCTTCCTCACTGTTTTTATCTTCTATAGCTAATGCAGAACCTGACCATAGTACTAAGAAGAGGTAAATGGGTAAGGGTTTCTAGTTTTCCACTTACAGTCTCGGCAATATGTTGCCTGCATGCTGCACAAGTTCATACAGCTCAATAATCGAGCAACTACGCTTACTCTCCTCCTTGAAAAAGATCTCCAGCTTCCTCAATTCATCAAATGCCCTCATATCTAACCAAAAACAAAACACATTCACAGTCAAACACATCTATTTTATTCACTTCATTCACAACTATATCAGATCACTAAAGGAAAGAGTTCTATGAGTGTAATTACAGAGCTCGTAGTATTTGTGAGGGGAAAGCCTCGAAGTACGAAGCTCCGATAGCATCTGAGCAGAGTATTTCAACGCATCCTTTATATTATTCGAATCCTGGAACAAATAATGCAAAGCAACAGAAGCGGTTCATGAATTAGGGTTTTCGAGTATGAACAAAGTAATTATTTGCAATTTAGGGTTTAAGAGATCAAACTTGAATCGAATTGATTACCAAAGCGCGATGCATGTAGAAGGCGTTCTGTTGAAGGCCGGCGATGCCAGCTGTGAGCCATTTCTCTTCGTCTTCAACGCCGTCGGACATCATTTTGGGACCGATCTATCTCCCACTCTTCTTGTGGATGAATCTGTTGGGTTGATTTCGAGTAGGTGGTTAGTTTTGTTATGGTGGTGTATGCTTTAGATTGGGAAGTCCGCTTTTAGTTTTGGACTGTTAGTCGCCAGGTATGTGCGTGTAGGCTGCAAAACAAGTTGAATGCAATTAGAGAGGTCTTTGTTAGATCAAATTAGTTCGTTTGTTTCCACTTTTTCCAAGGTTATCAACATCCATATATTATCAAACATCGTTTTTATCTTTTGCGTTTTATAACATCTTCATAATTAATGCTCCCTTTGTACGAAATTAATTGTCTACTTATAAAAAAATACAAATTAACAAAACATTAATTATTACTAATTTTATTAAATGAAATAATAGTTTTATCCTTTTGTTGCATTTAATTACATAGTAGTTGTATATAATTGTATGGTAATTTAAAGGAATATTATGATAAAAAACATGTTTATTTTTAGAAGTAGATTATTATTTTAGAACAAACCAAAAAAAAAATATGGATTTTTAATATGGGACGGAGGGAATATAATTTTAGAGGGTGTTTGGGATTGCTTTTCAGGCTAAAAAGTTCTTTTGACAAAAATTCTTTTTGATTTTTTGGCTTTTTACAAAAGATAGTTTTAAAATGTGTTTGATTTGTCTTTTAACTTTTCAAAAGCTAAAAACCCATAAGTTACAAAAAATCACAACTTCATAACTTTTCAAACACCTTATTTTTGTTCTTGCCCTTTTTAAAATGCCAAACATCTTTTTTAACTTTTAGCTTTTTGAAAAAGCTAAAAATCCTAAAGTCATTTTAAAATGATTCTCAAACACCTTTTCAGTCTCTCACATCATTCTTTCTTTTATCCCACATAATTGATGAATGTCATATCATACCTTATCATACCCATCAACCCATCCCACTACAATTTTATGCACAAAATATTACCTTTGAGGGGTATGTGTGTTTTTCTTGTGTGGTAGAGCTTCACGTAACCCACCCCACAACCAACCTATCGTAGTTAGTCGGTGTTGTGTTTACTGCACCACCGTAGTAACATGTAAGCCACCAATGTGTGTATCGTGCCAGTACTCTCATCTGTCTAATAAGATCATATTAGGCTTTATGAAATGGTCTGTTAAATGCATCCGTGAGATGATATGGCAAGAGTAGCTTTACGTCGGGTTACAAAAGAGACAAAAGACTTCTTTTTCTATCTTTCACCTCCCCCTCCCCCCCCCCCAATCTCTCGGTCTCTCTCTTCCTCTCTCTCTCTCTCTCTCTCTCTCTCTCTCTCTCTCTCTCTTCCTTTGTCTTCTTCCAAGTCACTAGTGAACATCATTTCTAACTGTTAATGGGGTGGTGTCAGTGATGATATGGTCATCTTTGACACGTGAAACACTTGGTATAGTCTTACTAAAATTAACTCATATTCAAACTTGCTCGCAAAATTTGAAGGGAAAAAAAACAACAATTAGATGATAGCAATCAAAAAGGTAGAATCGATAATCATCTAGTGGGGACGGTTTCACTTATATGTCAAGGGGCTCACCCATCTCTATTTCTTCTTAGCGGAAACACACATGGCCAAAACATCTACATGTGCAATATATATATATATATATATATATATATATATATATATATATATATACATATATATATATATATAACTTGATTTTGATTAAAACGTCAATAGTGAAATTATCTTTAACTTCTTAAACATACTAACAGCATAATGTAAAATCTCATTTTCACAACAATTTTTTTTTTAATTTTTTTTAAGGTAAAATTTTCCAATTTATAAATTCATTATTAAGAAAACCGTTTATTCCAAATTACATTTATTTAAAATTAGAGTTTTATAGAAAACGTGGAATCATCAACGTTGTTGATGCGTGTATATAGTGTCTCCTTCGCCTTCCTATAGATACCAATGATACCTAAAACAATAAACAATTGGATAAGCATAAAGCTTAGTGAGTTTCCCCCAAAATACCACCACGCAAACAGATAACATATACGGTCAAACATGGCGGGTCCAATCAACAATTGGGTTGGAATACCCCATGCACAGTCAACCCCCGGGTCCATTCATCCTTGGGATGGAATACCCCGGGTCGGAATGCCAATATACAATGGGTTCAATCAGCCATCGGGATGGAATACCCATGGTTTATTGGTCTACCGCCTCAACCCTACCGTTTTTCCCGAGCCTCCTTGCTTAGGGCTTACAGTTGGCCCGTACGTGGTATCTTGGCCTACAACACAAAGCAGGATCATCTCAACCCAAACCAAACACAACATGTCGACATATAAACAATCAAGATCAAGTAGGCACATAATACAAGTAAACGACAATCATACAACATACAGTCTCGCTACTAGCTAACCCCTATAGAATACGTAACAATAAGTAACCAGAGGTGAGATAGCCACCCAAATAGATGAACCTTGTTGATACATGAAAATTGAACCTCTAGTAATCACATGCAAATTGCAATCAAGTTCCAAAGTCAGCTTGTGTCCGAGATATGGTGAAGTTTCGAAGCCAAATCAATTTCGACATCAAGAAGTTTCAAAGCCAGATCATTTATGAGATCAAGATGTTCCGGAATCAAAAGTTTGTACATGCATTTAATGCGTTTTGTCTTTACTTTGATGTAACAGTTCATAGGACTAAAACGTGTGTATCTTTTAGATGTCAGTTTGCCAAACACTGATCATTATCCGGTCCTTAGAATGTTTTAATGGTTTTGTACTATGTTCCTCATTCACTATTTAATGAGTGAATGTTTCAAGAATTAATATCGGAATTTTAATCCAATAATAGCAATTATTATCATCACATCACTTACAACTTTCCTTCTAGTCAAAGTTCTTTCGTAACATTCTTTTTGTTCTTAAATTTTCTTTGCATTGATTATACTTAAGTTTACTTCATTTATTACTTGAATACTTTGTTGATTGTTTATCTTCAAGTTTTAACTAGTTTACCAGATTCGACTATAACTACATATTAAGAGTAGACGTTGATCTTAAAGATTAACTAAATGTTTGAGTTTTCTGTAACATCCCGAGAATTCAGGTATTTCTAAATTCATCCTTTGGTTTTAATGTTTGATATTTGGGCCCTTGTATTGGACTGAAGTTGTCATAGGAAGCCCTAGTGGCAAATTTCTAATTTAGGGCTAGGATGAGTACGCTAAGCGTACATGTGGGTATGTTGAGCGTACTAGGGCGCACCCTAGTACGACGGGCGTACCCATATCTGAAGGAAATCCTAAGTTTTAGGTTGTGTGGGATATTTAAGCATCCTTATGGCTCACTTATCCCCACATTTTCAGCTAGGGTGAGCATAGGCGGGTACCCGCCATATTTAACTGGAACCGGAACCGGCGGTTCCTAGAAAGTTGGAACCGGAACCGGAGCCGGTGATACCGGTTCCTAAAATATTGGAACCTGAACCGGAATCGGCGGGTAGCGGTTCCAAAACCAGGTACCCAGTTCGTTAGTTTTTTAGACTTTTAATATCTTAAAAAACCTATATATTTTACATACTTACAAAAAAATAATTATCAATAAAATCAAACTAGTCATTCATTAAGCATCAAGAAGTAAAAATTGAATGATAACTGTAGCATAACTCTAAAAAGCATGTGTGACCCATTTAGATAGAAAATTAATTATGCAGACGTACTAACATTTTTTTGAGTGTAGACATCAATTTGATGTTAAATTTGAAACTAATTAATTTACATCACATTATCAATTATATATATATATATATATATATATATATATATATATATATATAATATATATATATATAGGAATGAGTTCTATGGAAAACAAATAACTAGGGCAACATCTACCGGAACCAATAATTAAATGACACGTGTCCATTTCTTTCTTCACAAGTAATGTATTGTGGAAGTTATTGTGGAAGTGATGTGTTGTCATGTTTTCATTGGTACAAATATGTGTTGCCCTAATCATTCATTTTCCATATAACTCTTCCCTATATATATATATATATATATATATATATATATATATGCCGACGGTTACCTAGCGGTTAGCGGTTCCAAAAAACTAAGAACCGGAACCGCATAAGGCGGTTCCAAAACTTTGGGAATCGGAATCGGAACCGCCTAAGGCGGTTTCGGTTTCAAAACCAGCAGTTTCGGTTCCTAAAGCGGGTACCCTGTTCCGATGCTCACCCCTATTTTTAGCCTCCAAAGCCTTAGAGCCGTTCTTGCAAAGCCCTAGCCTCCTAGAGTGAGATTGAGAGCCCTAAAGTGTGTTCTTGGTGTTTTAGAGGAAGGAGAAGTTCATCAAGAAGCTTGGAAGCTTGAAGCAAAGATTAGATCTAGAAGTTTGGCTCTCTTCTCCACCATCTAAAGGCATAAAGTTCATATCTTTATGGTTTATATGATAGATCTCATGTTTGGGTCTTTTTATGTTTCTTTTTGGTCCCAAATGTTTCATCTTGAGCATGACATTCCTTGGATGTTTTGAGTCATCCTTTCAGACCCTTGGAGGGTTCCTTAGTCATAAAAATGAGGTCCCAAGGGCTAGAAGTGTCCCATGCATTTGGTCGAAGGGTCTTAATTGATTAAGACCTTGTATTAAGAACTTTTTGACGTGTAAAGTCATAAAGTTCGAGACTTTATGACTCTAGGGTGCATTTGGACCATGGATTTGTAGTTTGGGCTTAACTACTTAAGCCATTAATCACAAAATAAGACTTTAAGTCTGCGAGGGTATGCCCCACGTGAAGGGAATTACGCTCCGCGTACTCGGTCAGGCACCCCGATCTGGGTAAATGTGAGGCTCGAAGTACGCCCCCCATACGCCTTCTGTTGTATTTTAGATTTTGGGCTTCAAGTTTTGGACCACCTTTTGGGCTTAGTTTAAGCGATAAATAAGCATAAATAAAATTTTTAAAATGACCGTGAATTTTTAAAATGGATACTCTGATTTTTAAATAAGCATAAATAAAAAATTTAAAATGAATGTGAATTTGGGGATGTCACAGTTGGTATCAAAGCATTAGTTTAAGCGAACTAGAAATTCGTAGGATTTCTAAGCTTAAACTTAGAATGATAAGCGATGATTGTGAGATGTAACAACCCAAATTTTCAAATAAAAATTTTCATTGAAAGTACTAAATAGTTCTCATTAATTATAAAATTCTGATCACAATTGTTTTCAAAAATCCACAACATCAGATAAATTATTAATGAAATTAGAGTGTCCCTAAACAAAATGCCAGAGAGTGCATGTCACGCCATCACACCAGGCTCTTGCCCTTAGATTCCGAAGTACCTGGAACAACCAATAAACTGTAAGCTAATGCTTAGTAAGCTCCCCATAACATACCCCACACAATCCACATAATCATATAAACCATACCAATCATACAAGCCATGCACACTAACATAAACGGATGAAGTGGACTCCCTCCAGGGTCCTAATCCAGGATGTCGTGGGCTCCCCCCAGGGTCTTACACCTATGTTTCATGGGATCCCCCATGGTCTTACATGGAATGCCATGGGCTCCCCCACATGGTCTGATATCCAAGTGTTGTGGGCTCCCCCATGGTCTTTACCTGAAATGTCATGGGCTCCCCCCACATGGTCTTATATTTAAGTGTCACGGGCTCCCCCGGGGTCTTCCATGCAAGTATCACAAAGACAACTAGCATATCGCATATCACATAAACAACTAGCATGTCATATATCACATACACAGCTAATTGAATGGGTCGAACTTGGTGCCTTCGACCCATTGGTATAGAGAGGAGACTCACCTTAAATGTGAGTTGTAGTTGAGTAGCTCTAAACTCTGAGTATCAGCTCTACCACCTCCTTAATCATAAACAACTCAATCCTTCAACCCATTAAAAGTTAATCCTGGTACATGTCAAATTCAAAGTCAAAGTTAACGCTCCGAGTTGACCTAACTCGTTGAGTCATCCCTTTAACTCGTCGAGTTCACCCCAAGGTCAGAATCGCGATATCGCATCCCAGCTCGTCGATTTTTGCTATAACTCGTTGATTTTTCCTATAACACCCTGAGAACTTGTCGAGTTCTTCAGTCTGGCAACCCACTTAATGCATTAAGCCCTTATTATTGAATCCAAAGGTTCCAAACTTCAAATCCTCGTCTCTAGTGATGTCTAGAAGGGTAAAGTTGCCAACTTTACCCCTGATGATCATCCAATAAGCTCTAAACTTAAACCTAGATCCTTTAAGGAAGGTCTTGACTCATAAGCCCTTACACTCTCATCCCATCAACCTAAAACACAAATATGATGTCCAAATGTGGGCAAATCACGTAAAGTTTCTAACTTTACGTCCATGCATGCCTGAAATACTCTCTAATGTCCATTTTAGGTTTTATAGTGGACATATTACATGGATGGGACATGGAGGCTATTAAAGTTTGCAAATTTAATCCTCTAGAGGTCTTATAGAGGCCAGATCTACACTCCCAACCTATGGAAACCTCTTTTCGTTGGACAACCAAGCCAAAGTCCCAAAACCAAGCCATAAACTACAAAAGATGAGATCTAATAAGCTACATGTCAAGGTTGTGACTTTATACTTCCAAGATACAACCTTTGATGTAGAGTTTCTAGATCCAAGTTCACTCCTCCTAGCTTGATAGTTCTCTCTTCAGAACCTCCTTCACAAATCTCAAACAATCATTTAAACACTCACAAAGCTCGATGAATAAGAAGGAAAGCGATTTTAGGGTTTTTTTATGGGTAAAGGGGTTGGTAATGAGGCCAACCCTAGGAGTTAATGTTATTTATATAGGGTGCAATGCCCAAAAATTAGGATGACAAAGTTACAAATTTTTAACGGATTTAACTGTCTAAGTCTGTTCGAATATAACTTTAAAATAAAGTCAAAATTAGCCAACAGAGTCTAAACAAAAGTTATAGATCCCATCGATACCTACGTGTGGATATATAAAACATCAAAACGGAACTCGTATGTGAAAGTTACGAATTTTAGAAGATAATTAGTTTTTTGGAGTGATCTACGAGTGACACGTGGCATGATCTGAGCCAATGCTTCCTCCCCACGCCTTGCCACAAGATGGTGACACATGGCATGAGTACACCCAACGTACCCATCTAGTACGCCCAGCGTACGACCTTCAGACAAGATATAAATAAAGGCGTAAATCACTTGCTTTTCTCACATATTTCTCACACTTCTCTCCCAAACACCCACAAATCCTCAAGGTTTTTCTCTAGCCATTCTTAGGTTTTAGAGGCGAGTCCCGGAGCACCAGAAGGCTCCAAGAAGAAGAGCTTTCGGCTCAGAAGTTATGCCCGCGCAGAGCCCAGTTCTTCGCTAAACTCCATTGTAAGTGAGTTATTTTTACCCTACTTTAAGTATAACTTATGTTTAAGTTCGTTATCATTATTATGAACCTATAAAAAATATACGTGCTAAGTATTATAAATTATACAAAGTGTTATTATAATACTTTTTAATTGCTCGCGGTACGGGGAATCTGGTTTGAAGGGCTGCATAGGGTTGTTGGATTTTAGAACAGCTTAAATGCCAAAATGGTCCTACCCTCCGGTGTTTCATGTCTGGCTCCTGTCTGTACATATTAGTTAAAAAGTATTGTTTAACACTTATAAAACAATATAGATCGTAGACTTTGAGTTAATAATTAGTCGCAATATGTAACACCCCGATTCTCAGGTATTGCTTAAATAATTTTGTATTGGGTTCAGATCTACTCGACGAGTTGGTTGACCTACTCGTCGAGTAGCAGTGGGGTGGGATCGCGTTTTAAGTGACCTACTCGACGAGTCCATGTTGGGAATCGGCGAGTAGGAGCTGGTAGTGGAAAACCTAAATCTTAGGGTTTGCATATCTATTTAAAGGAGCCTTAGCCTCCTTTGGCCTCTTTACAGTCTTTGAGAGCCCCTCAAAAACCTAATTTGTGTGTGTATGCCTTGGTATGGTGTTGAAGCTTGGAAAAGAGGATCTTGGAGAAAGGAAGCTAAGAGTGCAAAGGAATTGAAGTAAGGAAGGAGTGGGAGGTCGAATTTACCTCAGCTAACATCCTTTGGAGGTATCAAAGTGCCATTTCTACTTCCCTTTCCCCTTTTGTTGAGTTCCTAAGGCTTTTATGGATTTTCAAGTTGGTATGATGAGTTATGGGCTAGATCTGAAGTTGTAACTTCATATCTGGACCCTCCTTGGATTCTAGAAGCATAAAGTCATAGTTTTGGTTGTGATTGAGGTCCCTCTTGGGCATGAAGTTCCATTAAGACCTTAGAATAGACATTTGGAGCCTTTTAAGGCCATGCATGCATTTAAAGTTTGCAACTTTACGTGATAAGCATGCCCTAGAAACTTAGATATGTGATTTGGAGCCGTTGCATGGCTCAAAAAGAAGTCTGTATGGAAAGATGACAAAATGGACTTGGCGAGTCGCAAGGTTGACTCGGTGAGTCACATGAAGATGGTCGAGAACTCGACGAGTTGGATGAACAACTCGACGATTCCGGTGAAGATCATCATAAGACTCAACGAGTCAGATGAGTTTCTCTTGGATATGTATGATTGTGTATCCGTCGAGTTGAAAGGAGGGAACTCGACGAGTGGCCTTAAAGTTTGATCGAGAATCGTAGGAACTCGACGAGTCACTCCGATGACTCGGCGAGTTGGAATGTACTACAAAGAACTCGGCGAGTATCCAAGGGTACTCGGCGAGTTAAGGTCAACATGGACTGTTGACCTTGACTGAGGACTTTGACTTTGACCAGGGGTTGACTAGTGGGTTATGGAGCACCTTATAAGGTTAAGGATTTATGAGTATATTGTACTGTGATCTTAGGTGGTGGAGCTTGTGTCAAGTGAACCCAGAGTTGGAGTTTGCCTTTCGAGTCGACATCTGCAAGGTGAGTTATCCTCATTATATCGATAGGGTCTACGGCACCAAGGTCGACCCTTTAGTTGTTATTGGTATGGTATGCTACATGTGGTTATGATCTGTTAGACCGGAATTGGGGTAGACAATATGTTATGCTCTTACGATCCATAGGGATTGGTATGTTAGTGACCTGCTAGGTCGGTACTCTAGTTACAGGAGATTTCTATGATTGATGATTAGTAAGACATATATGTTTGATGTTCGTATATGCCAGTATATGATTGTATGCGTACATGATTATTTGCTTGTGGTTGGGTTGAGGCGGTCCTGCTTTGTGCTGAAGGACAATATACCCTATGAACGGTCCGGAGAGACTGCAGGCCCACGTAGTGGACCAGTCATGCCGAAGGCTCGGGATAGATTCAAACAGACTGTAGGCCCGGTAAGGTGGTCTAGTCAGGCCGATGTCCTAGTATGCATGTTGATTGATTGATTATTACTGTTATGGTTTCACCTATGTGGTATTGGTATTTTGAGGGTAGCTCACTAAGCCCTCAGGCTTACAGTTTTCAGTTTATTTTTTCAGGTACTTCAGGAGATCGTGGAAAGGCGAAGGCGTGACCCTATCGCTCTTCATCCTTATGTTATGATTTTTGGGACACTCTGATGGAAAATGATTTGAAAACATTTTGTAAACAATGCTATGTGGATTTTTTTATTTATGATTGAAAAAGTTTAAATTTGGCGTAAAATTTATGGTTGTTACACAATAAATATTAGACTAAAATTTAGCGATAATAATGCTAGGTTTCGTCGAAGGAAAAGACGATTGTTAGAAGCGAGTGCTGCCCAAATTTCGAGTCATCACTTTAACAAGTGAGTGCATATTTACTTTCATCTTACACATATATATGAAGTATTTAGTATAAATTATGTGTTATGTGTGCATATTATCTGTGTTCTTGATATATATGCTGGATGGACAAAATATACATGTTTTATTCGATTTAAACTGTATACGTATTTTATACCTATAATTATGATGTGTAAAGATGGGTAGATGATTGATGAGAAATAAAAGATTATATAGATGATGAGTGGTGGAAGATGATGAGAAGCCTTGAATTAAACGATGATCTAGTCATCTAGCAGAATATAGATGACGACCACAGACTATTCTAGGAAGTCTAGTGGAACGCTAGCAGGCTTGTAACCTGTAGGTGTTTTTGAACTACGTGTTCACCAAATGTACTCTAAAAACCCTGGTAGCTATGGACTTAGTGCCTTATGAATGGATGTTGACAATTATGGATTTAGTGCCCTATAGATGATCATTGGCCGCTATAGACTTAATGTATTGCAAATGAACGTTGGCAATTATGGACTTAGTGCCTAATAGATAACATCGGCAACTATGGGCTTAGTGCATGTTAGATAAACCCTGAAAGTGATGGACTTTGTGCCTATTCCTTAGGACAATCCTTAGGAATGATGAATGAAGGATAAATGATTCTTAGGGTAGATCCTTAAGAATAAAGTAGATAATGGGGATGAGCAATTGGGTTAATTGTTTGATGATTAAGCTTAATTATATTGTTGTGGATTGAAAACCATATGTACTCATCATGTTTCCTAACTTGACCCACTTGGTTTATTTGTATCACAGGTATCGATACAAAGCTACATTACATTGAGAGATTAAAGGAGTTGTAAATCATTAGTGTAAATGAATGTAAGGTCTGTTTATGCTTATGTTTATGTATTGACGATGACATCCCAATGTTTTAATATAAACAAAATACATTTCTTTGGAAATGCTTTGATAATATCTTTATCATGTTTTCTGTGAATAAATTCCGCAATATTATTTTTTAAAATGGATAATATGAGTTTTAAATAAGCATAAATAAAATTTTTAAAATGATCGTGAATTTGGGGACATGAATCAAATCGTAGATTGTCTACTAGACATTGCAATGGTTACTACAATATTCATGAATACTTAGAAAAATAGAGATTTTGAGTATTGGATAAACCTATGCTCATAGAATTACTTCATAGATTTTATCACGAGTAATTCTGAGACAATAATATCTTATATTATTAAAATGGAGATATATGAGTTGTAATTTACTAGTCGGTTATGCATTGGTGTTACGCAAACGCATTAATAACTTGATGTTATAAAATATAGTGTCATGTATGATTTGGTGAGTAAAATATACAAACATATGAGTTGAAATTTATTTGTTCTTTTTTCTCTGACGGAAAAGAGATATTTGTGGGCCCCTTGATGATTTATTGTCGACATTTGGAGTGCTTGGCCGAGCTCACACTGAATTGATGTATTCGATTAGTAGTCTGAATCTAGTCGTCAAAAATCAAGGAATCGAGAAACATAATATAGGACAATGAGATTGATTATAATCCGTGTCTCTTGTCCATACGATATCTTATAGAACGAAAGAATATTTGATCACTTATCTTCTGACTAATGACTGATCAGATCAGAGTCTGGAGTTGCTATGGGAAGCACAATTTGCTGATAATTTTGAAGTTATACTAGCAATTGTAGTTATAAGCTTATCCAAGTGAGAGACTATTGAATTAGGTGTCTAAGCCAATAACTAAATTGATATATACTTGAATTATTGACAAAGTCATTTTAGGTTTCCCTCAAACTTGGTAATTAAATAGGATGACTTTTAGAGAAAGAGATTAATTTATTGATTTATTATATGATTAATAAATAACAATAAATGATTTATTAATATATATTACGAGAATAATATATTAATTAGAAATAGTATTATTTAATTAAGAATTAATCATAAATTAATTAGAATTAATTGGATTAATTAAAGTGAAGGAACCTAAGCTGTAATTGTTCAAAAGATTAAACAAAAGGTATTCCAAAACCTTCTACAAGAGGTGGACGGTTTAGAGGGGATTCTAGGATTCTAGAATATCCTTTAGAGATAAATAGGAAACCAGATAATTACCTGATTTAAGAAATTATAATTTTAATCAAGTAAGGCTTATCCAAAGTTTTCCTAACAACTATAAATAAGGTCCCATAGCTCTAAATTTCGGCCATTCATTCTTCCTCAAGAGCATAGCTAAAATTTACTTCTCATTACCTCTCTCTTCAAGTTTCATTGGTTGCTAAGGTTTAGGTGTAACCCATCAGAGACACGAGATTTATGGTGCTTGCGTCCAATAGTATTTAAAGAAGGGTAGGTTTGACTGATTACTACAACAATCAAGAATGTAACCCTAACTTGTTTATGAATTTCGAAAATAGCTAGACCTTATAGGGTTCTTTTTTGTTCAATAGAATGTTACTTTAATAGTGTTATGACATAGATCGAATAGGTTGCATGTACCCTTAAGTGTATAAGGATTTATCTGTGTTATTACATGTAAAACCTATCATTTTTCTCATAATCGACCATTTTGCCATTTTGGTCAATATTTGACTAAAAGTCAACTTTTTCTAAATAACAGGTTCTTACAATCTCCCCCCCCCCCCCCTTAAAGAGATTTCATACTTAAAATCTTTTCTTAATCTCTTACTCATTTTCTCGCTTAATAACCCATTTCTAAGGTTATTTTATTCTTTAACCTCCTAACCTAAAATAGCATTCTACTTTCCTTTTGCTTTCATTTTCAATGCAATGACCAATCTTTCTTCATTTCTTTACTCATAGTTTTAGGTTTTATATAAATATTTCTTAGATTTTAAAATAATGTGTGGTGCCTTATCTATTATACAAAGATCTCTAACATTTTCTTAATGTT
The DNA here is from genome assembly GCF_052625555.1 of Lactuca saligna. Lineage (NCBI taxonomy): Eukaryota > Viridiplantae > Streptophyta > Magnoliopsida > Asterales > Asteraceae > Lactuca > Lactuca saligna. The sequence continues at coordinate 70,164,172 of NC_136419.1, read as the reverse complement.
AGTGTTACACTTGAGTTTATATTGAGCTTTATATAAAAGAAATAATAAGTCTATGAACATAATCATAATTATTATAATAAAATTCATATATTGTAGGAGAATCAGGTAACAAGAAACAATAGAAATCTTAAGTCTTAGGCATCCATCCGATTGAAGAAATCTTAAACATTTAATTTCAGTGTTTTCAAACTCAACATTATTAATGAATGATATTTCTTTTGATTTTTCATTTAAGGGATTCCTAATAAAATTAAAAAAGATATGTCGGTATTTAAATGGTCATTAACAAATAATCAATGTTACCACATTTATAGCAGGAACCATCCCAATCCTATGATATCATGATACTATCTCTTGCCATTTTGGCATTTTCTTGTGGTAAACCATTAGGGTGCATTTGGTTGGCAGGAAAGGAATGAAATTTGAGGGAAAATGATTACAATTCCCTCAAATTCATGCGCTTGGTTGGACTTAGAGGGGGGGGGGATGATTCCTAAATAAAATAAACTTTCAACCATATGGAGGAAAGTGAATTCCTTCCAAAGTTGGATGGAAAACATTCATTCTCATCAAGAAAAGTGACAGATTACAAAAATACCTCTTGTACTTAACAGAAAACTCACCACCAGTACCACCACCACCACCGTCGCTACCACTACCATCGCCACCATTACAACCGCAACCATCACCACCACCACCACCACTACCACCACCACCACCACCACCACCCACCACCGCCGCCGCTGCCACCCACCGCCACTGCCTGCGACACAACCAACAACTACCATCATCGTCATTACCATTGTTGCCGCCGCCGCCACTACCACGACCATTACCCACTACCACTGCTACCATTGCCGCCACCACCACCACGACCATTACCTACCACCACTACCAACACCATCACCACTAATAACACTACCAACACCACTATCACTACTACCACCACCACTGCCACCAGCTGCTGCTGCTACCACCAACACCATCACCGTTGTCGTTGTTGCTACCAGCTGACACTGCCACTATCACCACCACTTTCGCCACCATAATCAATGCCACCGCCACCATCACCACCACCGTCACAACCACCATCACCGCCACCCATTATTGTTGTCGCCACCACTGCCACTGCCCCCACCACAACTGCCACCACCGCCGAAATTCTACTGTTTTTATAATTTTCATAATGTATTTTTACATATAAGTTAGAAAACAATGTAAAATTAAAAAGGTAATTATGTCATTTTACATGAATTCCAATTCCATTTCTTACGAACGAAACAAATTCTGAAATTAATTCCGATACCATTTCCTACCAACCAAACAACATATGTAATTGGATTCAAATTTCTGACAGATTCATTTTCCAATTCATTCATTCAGCAACATTTTGCGAACCAAAAACACCTTATTTCTTTTTGGTGATTGGTAATTATTACTTTTCCAGCCATGCCAATAGTTATAATAATTACCTCTTCCATGATAGGAGTTAATGGTTTTGATCATAACTTTGTTTTCGGCTATTACTACCACGTCCTGATCATTCACATATATAATTTCTAGGGCTAATAGTTGCTTGCATTTGCTTCGGGAAGTGTTTCTCATATTATATTGTTGGACGAGAGTGATGAATTGTTCATTAAGAGCTCATATTTTGCTCTACAACAAAGAGAGATGCATTCAATTTAGAAGTAATACATAGTTTGATTAAGATATATGTGATTTTCACTTGTTTAATCGTTTTGCTTAGAGCTCTCGTGCTGATAACATATTACAAATTCAAAATAAATAAAATAAGATCAACAAAACAAAACTAAAACTTTACAAAAAGAATAACCAAGACTTTGAAGAAAATTTGATCACTTATGAAAGTATACGTTTTTACATCAAATGGTCTTTTTATACTAGAATATTTAAATTTTTTGATAAGGTAAAGAAAACCGAAATAATAAAAGGATTTGTTTTTTTAACAAAACTAGAAGACAAAAATATAGTTTACTATTTATAAAATATCTTGGTTGGAATTTTATACAACTACATTTTCCATTCATTACACTTGGCATCAAACCCAAGGGGCATACATGTAATTCCGCGTAAATACGGTTACGGTATCAACGCGGTGACAGTTCCGTAAAGACAACGCCGAATAGCTCCGACCGACATTGGTTGGACCCGACCCGTATGTGATAACGATCTTTGGCGGGTAAACCACACCTACACTTTCTCTCTACCTTCTTCGTGTTCCTTCTGCAACAAATAACAATCGGTCTTCATCACACGGCACACGCCATATCAAAGATTCAGTCTATATCTACATTCTTGATCCATAAAAACCCTAAATTTTGATCTAACAAAACCCTAATCTGAAACATGCATCACCAAAACGAGATGAATTATCCTTCATCATCATCGTATTACGATTACTACCAATCTGACACCCAAAACCCTACTCCTAATCCCCCATTCGATCATTTCCCTTCTACAACCAACGCATCAGCCCCTCCAGATCCTTCAATTTACTATTCTCCCGATTACTACACTAATCACCCCTCTACTCACTACCCTAACGATCATCAGAATGGAACGTTTCAGAGTTTTGATTCGAGTAATCCTAGTTACGATCCGAACTCGATACCTTCTTGGTATTACCATCAATCGTATGATCAGAATCTGAATCAGAATCAGGCAGCTGTGGAGTTCGGAGGTGCTTCAATTGACGAAAGTGTGTATGCGTACACCGGAGGAAATAGTGGTAGGCAGACGGAGTCCTCTAAGGTGCCGGCGGTTAGGTTTGATGATTATGGGAGACCTATCGGTGTTCCTGATGGTGGCAAGACTGGGCAGATTGTAAGCGAGGCACCGGAAAATGACAAAGTAATTGAAGGCGTCTATGCTTACAATGGAGGTAATAACGGCAGGAAAGATCAGTCATCTTCTAGGTTGCCTGCACTGAGATTTGATGATTACGGAAGACCTATAACTTTTGGTACTGATGGCGGGAATACGCAGAGGAGTTCAATTTCGTCATTGGATGATGCGAAGATTGTAAAAGCTACACCAAAAGTCCAGGTTAATGAAGATTTGAAAAGCGGAGTGCAGAAATTCCGTGTAATTCTTCTCTCTGAAGGGGGTGGAGTTCAGGGAGACATGGATGTGCTATGTCAGGTTTGTTTTATACATTTCACGAATTCTAGATCATATGAGTACATAGTATTTACAGAAATTCAACTCGATGTTATCTCTGCAGATTGGTTTAGATGGTATTCGGATACTTGATCCTGCAACAAATCGAACACTGAAACTCTATTCCCTTGAAACTGTAACAACATGGGAGGTAAGTATGTTGCATCAAATTAATTTCTCGTTAAAGTTTGAAATCTCTGAAATACGACTCTAAATTCTTTTTTTCCTTATAGGTAATGGATTCAAACGTATTTGCTTTCTGGACCAAAAGCTCCATTGATGTTGATGAAAGACGTGTTAGACTAAAGTCAAACAGTTACACCACAACCAATATTCTTGACATGGTAGCTGCTGCAAGCATTCAGGTTCTGGAGTACTCCTATGCTTCCATATTCTCTATGATTCATAAACTTCTTTCCTGCATATTCATGGTTCTTCTTTTATCGATTCAGCTCAAGGAGATGGAAGAAGTAACAATCTCTGAACAACCAATTGAGAAGAAGAAAGTCTTCCCTGATTGGAAAAACTTGATTAAGCCTGGAAATGAAGAAAAAGACCACTGGGTTAGTTTCTATTAATCTTCTTAAATCTGAATTGTATTGGAATTCTATTAATGGTGTCAAATAAAAATATTTGAATTGAATCTGATTTTGTATGTAGGTTCCAGATGAAGCATCTACTAAATGCACAACTTGTAAAACATATTTTGGAGCTTTTGTGCGAAGGGTTAGTCTTGTCTTTTCTGTTTGTTTAATTTCAATTCTTAATTCTTAATGAGGATTATTTATTTATTTATTGTTTTGTTTTCTCTTTTGCTTTGTAGCATCACTGTAGAAATTGTGGTGATATTTTTTGTGATAAGTGTACTCAAGGTAGAATTGCTCTTACAACAGAGGAAAATGCTCAACAAGTTCGAGTTTGTGACCAATGCATGGTATGAATTGCATAATTTAAAATAAAAAATAAAAAATTATAATGTATATATATATATATATATATATATATATATTGATTTTCTACTCATTAATTTTTTTTATAGGCTGAAGTTACTCAGAGGCTGAGTCATGTGAATGAGGTGGCAGGTAGAGGTTCTTCTGGGTTTAATAGGCATGAAGATCTTGCAAAAAAACTTGAGGTGATAAATAAATTAAATTAAATAGAATACTTGTAATTTTATTAATTATTTAGTAATATAAATAATTATAAAGTTTTTTGTTTGGTGGTTGACAGGAGGAGATGGAAAAGAAGCTTAGAATTACAGAGTCAAAGTCCAATGTGAAAGAGGTTGAATGTCCAACTTGCACAGTGCATTTGCAGGTTTGTTAAATTTTTATTTGAAAATATATTTTTGTTTTTATTTTTTCTTTGTGTTTATATAAAAATAAATATTTGGAATTTTATTTTGTTTTTAGGTTGAGGTTCCGATTACGGGTTCAAAAACCATAGAATGCAGTGTGTGTCAGCATCCTTTCCTTGTGAATGCACGTTGATGATTGATCATTTTTTTTTTAATATTTGTTGTTGGTGGTGATAGAAAATTAGACTTTATAAATTGGTTATAATTTCTGATGATGTATTGGTGTGAATAATATGTAATAACAAATGTGTTTCACTTACACGTATTGAATGGATAAAAAGTCATAAATTGATAAAGAAAAAAAAGGATATTGAATGGATAAGTTTTTATTTGTCCTAATAAGTCATAAATTGATAAATAAAAAGATATTGAATGGATAAGTAGACAACGATATCTGTATAGATGCAATGTGGTTCGTCTTTTTTGAATTGAATTGTGTGAATATAAATGAATGACTATTTTACCATGTTTAAATTTGACAAATAACAATGATCATTTATTTAATAACCGTTATATATATTACAAATGTATATTTTAACATTTAAATTGAACATAGTTCTAAAATAGGTTCAAATAACAAAATTAAATTAAAGAATTAATGGTATGATATTTACACAATAATTGAATATGCAAACATAAAAATACACTCCATTACTCATAATTTTGGATATAAATGTGTTTTTCATTGGTAAAATAAAGGTAGCTAAAAAACTAAATATAAAGTCATGACTTGATGTTAAGGATATTCATTTTCGAACTTAACCTACTAGAATATTTTGTTAGAATTAAATAAAAAAACAACCATATACACTGAACTATTAAGTGTTTTTATATTTTAAGTCCATTAAATAAAAAAACACCACCTAAATCTCATTGAAGATGTAATTAATTTATCCCAACACAACTCTTGAGTTCCCATTTGCTATGATTAGGCTTTGCGGTATGGAGTTTTGATGGCTACGCATGGGGCCTACATGGCAAGGTCACCTACGCGTGATCACAGCGTCAGGTGCGCGTAGATGCCTTGTGGCGTAGTGTGTACCACGGATGAAGACGACGAATGAAAGCGAGAGAGAGAGAGAGTGTGTAAACAACTCTTTTTTGACTGTTTGGAGTTTAAGAAAAAAATTTAAATTTAAATTTAAATAACATATTTTATCTATCTATCTATATATATATATATATATATATATACACACACACACACACACACACACTACACTTTCACTCTTCATTTTACACTTCTAAATAAAAAAAAAATACTTCTACTTTCTTTCACTTTTCTTCAAAAAAATAGGTCCAAACCAAAAAACTTCACCCACTCCAAACACCTCAAACACTCCAAGTGATTATCCAGCATATATGCAATTGTTGAATTCTCCAATCCAACAACAACATTTATTTATTAACCTTCCATACAACCCACAATTCTTCCCGCAATAACGACCGAAACAACAATTCACTCAACCTCAATTCATTCCCCAATTCCAAGGTTTTCAACAAGTTTCTTCACAGCTCCAAACACAATCATCTCAAGTCCCAGTAACTCAATCCCAAACCGTCAACCTCGACAACGACAATGAAATGGTCCAAGAAACACCACATCCATCTCGAAGAAGGCAACCAAAAGGAAAAAGGAAAAAGAAAGCAACGACTTGGAACGAAGAAGAAGAAGCTTTAATAAAAGCTTGGATTTTCATATCCTGTGACTCGAGGAGAGGCAATGCGCACTCTGGAGAAAGTTTTTGGAATCGTGTTTTGGACCACTTTCACGCGCTACTTGGAAGGAAAACGGATCGGTCGTACGACGCGGTTAACGGAAAATGGCGTGATCTTCGCGCGATTTGCACAAAGTTTAATGACATATTTAAAAATCTAAAAAATATGCATAAAAGTGGTTCCAACGATTTCAACATTTTATCAATCGTGTACTACCATGTAACGCCCCAATTCTCAGGTATTGATTTAAATAAGAATTCTTTTGTTTCCAAGGTCTACTCGACGAGTTGGTTGCCCTACTCGTCGAGTAGCAACGGGTTGGTTCGCAAATTTAGTGGCCTACTCGCCGAGTCCAATAAGGGACTCGACGAGTAGGAGCTGGAAGATGAAACCCTAAATCTCGGGGGTTTGCACCCTATTTAAAGAATCATATGTCCCTTTGGCCTTTTTACAGCCCCTTGAGAGTGCAGAGAACCCTAATCCGTGTGGTGATTCATTCTAGTGTGTTTTAAGCTTGGAAAGAGAATCCTTGGAAATAAGAGCTTGGAGGGCAAGAGGCTAGAAGCAAGGAAAGTGTGGGGAATCAAAAATCTACCTCTATTAGCATCCTTTAAAGGAATCAAGTCGCCACCTTTACCTCATTTCTTTCTAGACCTCTTTTGGGTGAGATTTAGGGTTATTTTGGCTTGGTTATGATGATATTATGGTGTATGAGTTAGATCTGAAGTTGTAACTTCAGATATGGACCCTTCTTGGGATTTAGATTCAAAAAGTTCGAGCTTTGGTCATGAATGAAGCCTCCCTTGAGTGTAAATCCCCTTTATAAGCTTGGATTTGTCATTTAGAACATTTTTAGCCATGCATGCACGCAAAGTTTGCAACTTTACGTGATAAGCAAGCCTAGGGAAGTTGGATCTGCAATTTGGGGCCTTGGCATGGCTCAAAAGGTGTCTGCATGGTTAAAGGACTTAACGGACTCGACGAGTTGCATAGTCGACTCGGCGAGTCACATGAAGATAGGCATAGAACTCGAAGAGTTGGATGAATAGTTCGGCGAGCCCAATGAAGATTGCCATAGACTTGACGAGTTGGATGAATAACTCGGCGAGTCAGTTAATGTTTCCCCAAATTGATGAATGCGTGTGAACCTGTCGATTTGCAAGAAGGAAAACCCGACGAGTGGCCTTAGGGCTTTGATCGCGAACCGTAGGAACTCTACGAGTCACTCCGGGGACTCGGCGAGTGGACGAATATACCGAGGAACTTGGCGTGTAGCCGAGGGTACTCGATGAGTAAGGGTCAACATGGATTGTTGACCTTGACTGTGACTTTGTCTTTGACCAGGAGGTTGACTAGTTGACTTATGGGGTACCTTGGAAGATTGAAAACTTACAAGTATGGTTCTATTATGATAATAGGTGGTGGAGTTGCGGTCGTGATCTAAGAGTTGGAGTTTAGTTACTGAGCTGACATTAGCAAAATGAGTTATCCTCACTATACTAAGGGGTCTAAGGCACCAAGGCTGGCCCATTAAATTTGATATCATAGCAGTTAGTGATGTATGCCAGTTGATATGCTAGTCGGGTAGATCTGTAGGATTACCTGTGATATTGTATGATTATCTGTATATGCATTAGTTATGATACATGTTGATATGTTATGTGGGATGGGTTGAGGTGAGACTACTTCGTGTGGTAATCCAACAAACCCGGGAGCATTCCAGTTACGGGCTAAGGGAGACTCGTACTGTGGGCTCGATGGCAAGCCAGATGTGAGCTGTGGGCCAGAAGCAATCCAGACTCACACTGTGGGCCTAGGGTGTAATCCAGTCTGTAAAGCTATGGACCCATTTTATGTTTTTTTCAGTTTGTTATGTTATGAAGTTGCTGACATGATTATGTGAACTGTATGTGTATCGGTATTTTGGGGTAAACTTATTAAGCTTTCGGGCTTACAGTTTCAGTTTATTGTTTCAGGTACTTCAGGAGATCGGGGCAAGGCTAAGGCGTGATCGTATAGCTCCTCACTTTTTATGAATTTGTTTCTGGGATACTCTGATATGATACTTTTGAAAACAAGTTTGTAATGCTTAATGGATTTGAAATATTTTGAAAAAGTTTAAATATGCTCGAATTTTTATGGGTGTTACAAGTTGGTATAAGAGCCTTGGTTTGAGTGAATTGGAGAAACATTCGTGTGAATCCAGTCTCAAATCAGGGAAAGGTTTTCAAAAGATTTTTAAAACGATTTTCAAACTAAGTGAAGGAGGATGCAAGGTGTACGATCAGTCGGAGCCAGTAAGTAGATCCCAAAATACCATACAGTTATTTGATTATGTGATATGTTAGAACATCATGCTAGTACTAGGATAGGGATCTTTAGGAGTTGCATGGTAGAATTGGTTCATTACATTATGCTTGCTAGCCTAGGGTTTTCCTTATATGAGATTGACATCATTACTGTAGTTACTTGTGTATGCATCACGACTGTATGTAATCAAGATCTTATAGCTTGAGAATGTTTAATTTGACCTTAGGGTGGGATCGGATATTGAAAAGTCTATAGGGTCAAGCGTTATGTATGGCTAGCCTACGCTAGTACTGCAGGGTTGATTGAAGTTTCATGAAAGGGTGGGTCGTGAGAAGTCGCGAGGGCAATCGTGAAATGGTTTAGCATTCCTCTAAGAATGAGGGTTGGGCACTAGCTATGTTATGTATATTGTTAGGGTGTTGTGGTGATACTTGAGACAAATATGGGTAGGTGTGGAAGGTGGTATGGGCCCGTACTACTGAAAGCATAGGACCCATACGCGTAGCAAGGAAGTCACAACCCTTATGGTTTAGTCTGGAGTTGGTCCCATATTGTTATGTGATTATCTGATATATGTTGGTGTGTTTTCAGTATGGTGATGACGAGACGATTTGTGACTGTATCCGGGTCAGGATCAGGATCGGGAGATGTTGGCCAGGAGGTGCCGATAGCACCTGAGCCTGTGGTATAGATGGGGACGGATGAGCTAGATGCCAGGATTCGAGAGGTCCTGCATGATGAGGTTGTCGCTTTGTTCCGGGCGCAGATACCAGAGATGTTTGGGTCTATTAAGACCGCTATGATTAAGTACTTTGACGAGCGTTATGCAACCCTTGCAGAGACGGTTGTTGCAGCAGCTGCATCAGCTATAACAGCAGCAGGAGGAGGTGGAGTTGGACGGGGTTTCCAGTACCGGGACTTCGATAACACGAAGCCCCCAACGTTTGATGGTACACAGGATGATATTAGAGCTATGAGGTGGTTGTCTGACGTGGAGGGCTGTTTCTTCACGTGTTCATGCCCTATTGACCAGAAGGCCAGATGTTCCTTGAACCTGTTGAGGCTAGGGGTCAAGGATTGGTGGAGACTGACGACTGGATTGTACACTGATGATTAGAGAGTTGTTGTTACTTGGGAGCAGTTCAGGGAGATGTTCCGCGCCTACTATGTTCCATGGGTGGAGAGGGAGCAGTTGGCACATGAGTTTTTGAGTTTGAGACAGGATGGAGAGTCGGTAATGGAGATCACCCATATGTTCACAAAGAGGGCGATGTTCTACCCAAAGTTTGCTTCCTAGCAGGCTCAGATGACTCGCTATCTGAGCATGCTCAAGACTGACATCCATCAGTTTGTGTCCACCCAATGATGTGATACTTTGCTGGAGTTGCAGGAGGCCACTAGGCGGCGTGAGTTGGAGATTGAACTGCAGTTGAGGGAGCAGAGTCCGGCCCCGGCACAGTCTCAGCCGGCGCCGAAGCGGTCTAAGACCATTGATTCTAGGGTTAGGGGTCAGCAGAGCCGCACATGTGGGAAGTGCGGTAGGAGTCACTCTGGAGTGTGTCGATCGGGTAGCGGGTGCCACAGGTGTGGCAAGTAGGGGAATTATGCGAAGGATTGCCGCTAAGGCGCCCCAGTTTTGGGTAGGAGGTTATGCTACCACTGTGATCAGGTTGGCCATGTGAAGGCCAACTGCCCATTGCTAGCCGCCAAGCCAGCGCAGGTTCCAACACCAATTACTTTGAGGATCGCTGATGGGAGGCCTGTTAAGGTTGAGTCTCCAAAGGCTCATGGGCGTGCTTTCCAGCATACGACACTGGAGGCCAGAGCAACACCAGATGTGGTTGCTGGTATGTTTTTTTTCCTTTACCTCGTTTATTATATCTGTGTTATGCTTATATGTGGTACCTTTGCTTAGGTACGTTTTTAGTATACTCCTTGCTTGCTTTGGTTTTATTTGACTCGGGGGCGAGTCAATCTTTCATTTCTCAGACGTTTGGTGGTGTAGCAGTTAACGAGCTAGAGTGTCCATTACGAGTTTCCATAGCTAACGAACACGGAGTTTCTGCTTCTTCGGTCTACCGAGGATGTTAGTTGGAGATCTTCGGAGTGGTCTTTCCGATAGATTTGATTCTGATTCCCATGGGGGAAGTATGCGTGATTGTGGGTATGGATTTGCTTAGTCGTTTTGGCGCCATGATAGATTGCGAGGGCCAGAGAGTGGTAGTTCGAACCCCAAGTGGGGGAGAAATGATTGTATATGACGAGGGCACTAGAGTGGGCTCAGGGTTCTGTTCAGCTGCTAGAGCTCGGCAGTATATTCAACACAGATGTATGGGTTACTTAGCGTACGTGGTAGATCTGCAAGTTGGAGACCAGACTTTAGTTTCATAGGTTCCACTGGTCAAGGATTTTGCAGACGTGTTTCCGGAGGAGTTGACAGGGATACCTCCGGAGAGGCAGGTCGAGTTTCGGATCGACCTGGTGCCGGGTGCGGCTCCTATTGCCAAGGTGTCGTACCGTTTGGTGCCACCCGAGATGCAGGAGCTGTCTTCACAGCTGCAGGAACAGTTGGGCAAGCAATTCATTTGACCTAACAGTTCTCCATGGGGAGCATCAATCCTCTTCGTCAGGAAGAAGGATGGATCGCACCGGATGTGCATTGACTATAGGGAGTTGAACAAGTTGACGGTGAAGAACCGTTATCCACTCCCGAGGATAGACGATCTATTCGATCAGTTACAGGGTACATCTTGGTTCTCCAGGATTGACTTGAGATCGAGATATCATCAGGTCCGGGTTAGAGAGGAGGACATGGAGAAGACCACATTTCGGATGCATTATGAGCACTATGAGTTAGTGGTGATGCCGTTTGGGCTCACCAACGCACCGACATTATTCATGGACCTGATGAATCGGGTTTGCAGACCGATGCTTGATCGCCCGGTCATCGTGTTCATAAATGATATCTTGGTGTATTCCAAGACCCAAGAGCAGCATGAGGAGCACCTCAGGGAGTGGTTGGAGGTTCTGAGACGGGAACGACTGTATGCCAAGTTCTTGAAATGCGAGTTTTGGTTACGAGAGGTCCAGTTCCTTGGGCATCTCGTTAACCAGGATAGGATTTCGATCGATCTGGCCAATATCGAGGCAGTTATGCAGTGGGAGGTGCCGAGGTCTCCTTCAGAAATCAAGAGTTTTCTAGGATTGGCGCGGTATTACCGGAGATTTATTCGAGACTTCTCCAAGATTGCAATACCCCTCACTCGTCTAACGAGGAAGGGGGTGGATTTTCGGTGGGGCCCCGAGCAGCAGAGGGCGTTCGAGACCCTCCGTCAGCGGTTGTGTGAGGCTCCAGTTTTGACACTCCCAGAGGGAGTTGAGGATTTCATGGTGTTTTGCGATGCCTCCATCATAGGTTTAGGGGCAGTCCTCATGTAGAGGGGATGGGTGATAGCTTATGCATCGCGTCGGTTGAAGCCGCATGAGACGAGATATCCTACACATGATCTGGAACTAGGAGCGGTGGTTTTCGCTCTCAATATTTGGATACATTACCTATATGGGGTCCGTTGTAACATATACACAGATCACAAGAGTTTGAGATACATCATGCATAAGCCGAACCTGAATATGAGACAACACAGGTGGTTAGATGTAGTCTAGGACTACGATTGTGAGATCTTTAACCACCCTGGTAAAGCGAATGTGGTTGCGGATGCGTTGAGCCGCAAGTCGGCTGGGTCTTCCACCCCAACAAAGTGTATAAGGATAATGGTGGATTCCCCGTTGGTGAGTTTGATCAGAGATGCCCAGGTCGAGGGCATACGACCAAAGAACTGGAAGGTGGAAAGGATCAAGGGCGAAAGCACTCAGTTTGTTCAAGATAGCCGAGGATTATTGACCCGATGTGGCCGAGTTTGGGTTCCGATGACTGGTGGGTCAGACAGAAGTGATGGAGGAGGCTCATAAGTCTCATTTTTCCATACACCCCGGGGCCACCAAGATGTACCGAGACCTGATTTTGAGTTACTGGTGGCCATGCATGAAGCAAGAAATCGCTTGGTATGTCGAGAGGTGCTTGACTTGTAAGATGGTCAAGGCCGAGCATCAGAGGCCGCATGGTAAGCTACAGCCGCTGGAGATCCCCATGTGGAAGTGGGAACAAGTCACGATGGATTTCATCACGAAGCTTCCAAGGACGGAGAAAGGGTTCAACGCTATTTCGGTCATCGTGGATCGATTGACCAAGAGTGCTCATTTCTTGGCGATACGGGAGAGTTCTTCGGCCGAGAGGTTGGCCGACATATATGTGCGCGAGATCGTTGCTCACCATGAGATTCCGGTCTCCATTGTCTCTGACCGAGATGTTAGATTTACCTCTCGTTTCTAGTAGAAGTTCCACGAGGAACTAGGCACACGCTTGCACTTTAGCACAACGTTTCATCCACAGACCGACGGTTAGAGTGAGCGGACCATTCAGACCCTCAAAAACATGTTGAGGGCATATGCCATTGATTTCGGTGGGAGTTGGGATTCCCACCCACCTCTTACAGAGTTTGCATACAACAATAATTACCATTCTAGTATTGGCGCCCCACCGTTTGAGTTACTATATAGGGGCATATGTCTCACCCCGGTTTGTTGGGGTGAGGTTGGGCACCGAGTGATGGGGTGGACGGAGGTAGTCCTGCAAACTACCAAGAAAATTTAACAGATTAGACAGCGACTACGGACCGCCCAGAGATCAGCAGAAGAGTTATGCTGATAGGCGCCGATCCGAGTTAGAGTTTCAGGTGGATGATATGGTGCTCCTGAAGGTCTCGCCCTGGAAGGGTGTGATTCGCTTCAGTAAGCGGGGGAAATTGGGTCCCCGATACATTGGGTTGTTCAGGGTCACTGCCAGGGATGGCAAAGTGGCATACAGGTTAGATCTTCCAGAGGAGCTTAGTTGAATCCACAACACTTTTCATGTTTCGCAGCTGCGAAAGTGCATTGTGGATCAGGAGGTAGTGGTGCCATTGGATGATATTCAGGTTGATGAGTGTTTGAATTATGTGGAGAGGCCTGTGGCCATACTTGAGAGGAAGACGAATGTTTTATGGAATAAGGAGATACCTTTGGTGAAGGTACAGTGGGAGCATCAGAGTGGATCCAAGTGGATGTGGGAGCCGGAGGCAGAAATGCGGGAGCATTACCCGACATTGTTCATCGTATCGGACTTCGAGGGCGAAGTCCAATTCAAGTGGGGGAGATTTGTAATGCCACGATTATTAGGTATTGATTTAAATAAGAATTCTTTTGTTTCCAAGGTCTACTCGATGAGTTGGTTGCCCTACTCGTCGAGTAGCAGCGGGTTGGTTCGCAAATTTAGTGGCCTACTCGCCGAGTCCAAGAAGGGACTCGACGAGTAGGAGCTGGCAGATGAAACCCTGAATCCCGGGGTTTTGCACCCTATTTAAAGAATCATATGTCCCTTTGACCTTTTTACAGCCCCTTGAGAGTGCAGGGAACCCTAATCCGTGTGGTGATTCATTCTAGTGTGTTTTAAGCTTGGAAAGAGAATCCTTGGAAAGAAGAGCTTGGAGGGCAAGAGGCTAGAAGCAAGGAAAGTGTGGGGAATCAAAAATCTACCTCAATTAGCATCCTTTAAAGGAATCAAGTCGCCACCTTTACCTCATTTCTTTCTAGACCTCTTTTGGGTGAGATTTAGGGTTATTTTGGCTTGGTTATGATGATATTATGGTGTATGAGTTAGATCTGAAGTTGTAACTTCAGATCTGGACCCTTCTTGGGATTTAGATTCAAAAAGTTCGAGCTTTGGTCATTAATGAAGCCTCCCTTGAGTGTAAAGCCCCTTTATAAGCTTGGATTTGTCATTTAGAGCCTTTTTAGCCATGCATATACGTAAAGTTTACAACTTTACGTGATAAGCAAGCCTAGGGAAGTTGGATCTGCGATTTGGGGCCTTGGCATGGTTCAAAAGGTGTCTGCATGGTTAAAGGACTGAAGGGACTCGGCGAGTCGCATACTCGACTCAGCGAGTCACATGAAGATATGCATAGAGCTCGATGTGTTGGATGAACAGCTCGGCGAGCCCAATGAAGATTGCCATACACTCGACGAATTGGATGAACAACTCGGCGAGTCGGTTAATGTTTCCCCAAATTGATGAATGCGTGTGAACCTATCGAGTTGCAAGAAGGAAAACCCGACGAGTGGCCTTAGGGCTTCGATCGCGAACCATAGGAACTCGACGAGTCACTCCGGGGACTCGGCGAATGGACGAGTATTCCGAGGAACTCGGCGAGTAGCCGAGGGTACTCGATGAGTAAGGGTCAACATGGACTGTTGACCTTGACTGTGACTTTGGCTTTGACCAGGGGGTTGACTAGTTAACTTATGGGGTACCTTGGAAGATTGAAAACTTACGAGTATGGGTCTATTATGATAATAGGTGGTGGAGTTGCGGTCGTGATCTAAGAGTTGGAGTTTTGTTACCGAGCCAACATTAGCAAGGTAAGTTATCCTCACCATACTAAAGGATCTAAGGCACCAAGGCCAACCCATTGGATTTGATATCCTAGCAGTTATTGATATGTTGAGTTGAGTTAGTGACGTATGCCAGTTGATATGCTAGTCGGGTAGATTTGTAGGATTACCTGTGATATTGTATGATTATCTGTGTATGCATTAGTTATGATACATGTTGATATATTATGTGGGATGGGTTGAGGTGAGACTGCTTCGTGCGGTAATCCAACAAACCCGGGAGCATTCAAGTTACGGGCTAAGGGAGACTCGTACTGTGGGATCAATGGCAAGTCAGATGTGAGCTGTGGGCCGAAAGCAATCCAGACTCACACTGTGGGCCCAAGGGGTAATCCAGTCTGTAAAGTTGTGGACTCATTTTATGTTGTTTCAGTTTGTTATGTTATGAAGTTGCTTACATGATTATGTGAACTGTATCTGTATCGGTATTTTGGGGGAACTCACTAAGCTTTTGGGCTTACAGTTTCAGTTTATTGTTTCAGGTACTTCAGGAGATCGGGGCAAGGCTAAGGCGTGATCGTATAACTCCTCACTTTTTATGAATTTGTTTCTGGGATACTCTGATATGATACTTTTGAAAACAAGTTTGTAATGCTTAATGGATTTGAAATGTTTTTAAAAAGTTTAAATTGGCTCGAATTTTTATGGGTGCTACATACCAATTCAAAGTGACCAACAACGGTAAATGATTTGGTCACCAAAAAGCGTGGGAAGTGTGTCGTCAAAGTCCAAAATGGGTCCTTAATCCAGAGACATCGCATTCAGACTCGACCACTGGCACCAACAAAGAACAAGAACTTCTGATGGAGAGGGTCCACTTAAAGTCCAATTCCGTCGACCACCGGGAAGAGACAAAGCAAAACGGGCGGGAAAGCAATTGCAACTAGTGATGATGGGCTTGTGGAATCCATAGATAGAACTTTAAGTTTTCTAGAAAAAAATATCAATCAACGGAGGAAACTCATCGCCAAAAACTCGCTTTTACCGATCTTCAAATTATAAACACGAAACCTCAATCGGATCTCGACCCTGAAAATCTCGGGACATTTCTGAAAATCCAACAACGTGTCTGTGCTAAATATGACGATTAGGTTCTAATATTTATGTTTTAGTTGTTGTTTTTTTTAAAGTAATTTAGGATATATATATATATATATATATATATATATATATATATATATATATATATATATATTTGTTTTTAAGTATTTTAGAAAAATAAGTAATTTATGATTTTTTTTGTTGTTTTTTAAATATTTTAAGATTTAAATTTGTGTGTTTTAAAATTAATGCAATGTATTTTAATTTAATGTTTTTAATGTGTGTTTTATTTGAATTATTTTTTTAATTTAATCTAATATAATCAAAAAAATAAAAAAAAAAACAAAAAATGATGATGTGGAGTGGTAACCATTTTCAAGGATTAATGGGTTAGTACTTGGTAGTGGGTTTGTATTGGATGTGATGTAGCACTGATATCACGTCATTTTTTGAATAGGTTGGATGTGACCATACCCTAGTTACTTTTATATTCAAACAAATTCTTTTTGAAATGTAAATTATTTTGTAAAAAGTGTGTAAGATATTTTTTGTATGATTGTTTTTGCCTTTTTGGACTTGACAAATAAAAGAGAAGAACACGCACTAAGGACACAAAAGTCAATAAACATTTGACTTGTGGGGAGTAAATGTAAATCGCAGACTTCTATCGCACGATTGATTATGAATTATCCAATGGCAATGGCATGAATGTGACGTTTTCATATGCATAACGATCAAAATTGTACCAAAGAAAAATTATGGTCAAAGATAAGATGAATATTAAAATGTAAGTTGTTAATTTATAATCTTGGCTCATTTAGGTTATCTACATTTAAAACAAATGCAACCCCATTTTTGATTTGTCTATTAGAAATTATTATGTCTTTTTTTTTTTCAAAGACACAACACAATCGTATCATACTTTTTTTTTTGACACTTATTAAAAAATAAAATGTAACTTTTTTTATCAAAAATATATACAAGAAATTATATCAATATCGGTGTCATTTTTTAGAGACAAATCACCATTTATTTTATTTTATTTTTTAATAAAAACTAGAAAAAAAGTCTATGCTTCGCAATGGGGTTGATTTTTTTTTTGTTGTATATGTTGTTATGTTTGTGTTTGTTATTGATGTTTGTTACAAATGGTTAAGACATAATAGCTTTTACATTTAAGTTATATTTGATTGGACAACATTAGGGCTGTAAACGAACCAAACGAACACGAACAAGGTCTTGTTCATGTTCGTTCGTTTAAGTTAGCCGAACAACAAACAAACACGAACGGATAAACGAACGAGATTTTCTTGTTCATGTTCGTTCGTTTAACAAATTACTTTGTTCATGTTCGTTCATTTATGTTCGTGAACATGCTAAACGAACATAAACGAACAAACATAAACGAACAAAGATAAAAAAAACACAATTGAACATATATGAACATAAACGAACATATAATATAGCAATATAATAAAAAATAATTGAATATAGATGAATATAAATAAACTTAAACGAACGAACATAAACGAACATCATAAACGAACGTTCACGAACATAAATGAACGAACGAGACCATTGTTCATGTTCGTTCATTTAACTAAATGAACGATAATTTTTGTTCATGTTCGTTTATTTATTAAATAAACGAACATAAACGAACTTCCTGCCGAACAGTTCACGAACGGTTCGACGAACGTTCAGTTCGTTTACAGCCCTAGACAACATGAAACGATTTGAAAAAAATATATTATGCACTTGGAGGAAATTAGAGGCACAATATTAGGAAATTAACACGTATCAATAGAGGCAACATAACATTAACAAAACCAACCCCCAAAGCTAGAACCAATATCCGATCGTCACTAAGGAAGCCTTCTGGTAGAGTACACGGTCCACAACTGTCAAATAATATATACGTATGTTGTTGCGGAACAATTCCTATTGAATTTTTTGAAAGTGGTTTTGCAATCTCTATTGAAATTTTTGGAAGTGTTTGTTAAATTGTAAAAAAAATGTTTACAAAACAATGGAAAAATGCAAATTTCTGAAAAAACAAAATCTTAAAAAATTACTATTAAAAAAAATACCAATTACATTAAAAAGATGAATTTCATAAAAAACAATTGGGCTAAAACTGTAAAAAAGGGAAAAATAAAAGGGGTCTGTTTTCAAAACTGAAAAGAGAAGTAAAAAGTGGACATATGCACTCGAAAGGGCTTTTAGGTATCTACCAGAGCCATTATTTCCTATATGCATTATCTTGTCACATTGCACAATAGTATATATTTATGCCATATATATTTATTTGAATATATATATTTATAAAACGGTTACAACGATTTAGAGAAAATACCCAACAATATAAATCATTTATCTTTATCTTGAATACATCCCTTTTTAATTATACATATATTTTCATAAAAAAAATGCCCAATAATATATATATATATATATATATATATATATATATATATATATATATATATATATATATATATATATATATATATTCAAGATAAAGATAAATGATTTATATTGTTGGGTATTTTCTCTAAATCGTTGTAACCGTTTTATAAATATATATATTCAAATAAATATATATGGCATAAATATATACTATTGTGCAATGTGACAAGATAATGCATATAGGAAATAATATATATATATATATATATATATATATATATATATATATATATATATATATATATATATATATATATATATAATTTTGCCAATTGAGTAGTAGTTGATTTAGATGTTGATACAATCCACCTCATATTTCATCAAGTTAACAATTATGATCAAATGATAGAACATGAGAACTATGAATCAATTCAAGATATCGAACATGGATGTTGCACCATCTATAACTTTTATTTTTTTCTAAAAAAAATTCCTTTTTATATTGCATAAATTTTGGTCAATGGGAAGCCATTTCCCCATTATATTGTTGCATCAACATTGTCACTGTTTATATTTCTTGAAGAAACCTTAGTTGAATCACATTATATCAAATGAAACAATAACTAAATCCAAAGCATTCAATATATTTTCTTATATTAACAGTGCAAATTTAAGATTTAAACTAACTTTGTCCAATTTAATTAAAAAGATAAATAAATAAGTTGAAAAAGAATTGATTATCAGGTTGTCAAAAATACAATATAGAACAAATTATAAACAACCAATACAAATAGGAAAAATCAATAAGATCTCTTAACAAATATAAAAATCTAAGAATTACAATTTATTGCAATAAGATAAGTGAATTAGCAATCAAAATTAATTTAGTCCAAATTGTTCAATAATATTTTAAATTATATATATATATATATATATATATATATATATATATATATATATATATATATATATACATACAGATCCGGTGATCACTCTTTACTTGGTGAGTACTCGTGATGACACCTTAAAATAATTTTTAAAAAAAATATAAATCATAAAATCGAGCATAATATTATATTGGAAAGAAAAAAATTATAAATTTTTTTAGATCATTAAAGTTGAATCATAGGTCATAAAAATGAGTCACCTTCAATTCTAATGATCCAAAAAAAGATTTCTAACTTTTTTTTATGATTTGTATTTTTTTTAATTTTAATTTTTTTAAGGTGTTCTTACCGAAAAAAGTGTCCTCACCCGATTTCTCTCTCTCTCTCTCTCTCTCTCTCTCTCTCTCTCTCTCTCTCTTTCTCTTTATATATATATATATATATATATATATATATATATATAATCAATGTTCTAAAAATAACGTGAGACGTGGGCTTGATGGCAATGTCAAAGTTAAGTCATGACAATACTTGGCCAGCCATGACGTTATTCAATACGTGACTATTTTATATAAATTAAAAAAAGATAAATCATATAATTATTGATGTTTATAATATATATAAAGTTTTTAGAAGTGTTATATTAATATTTAGTATCAAAAAGTTAACAAAAACTTAATTATTTTAGGCTCGATCAAAAAACACATAAAAAAACTCGCGCTATAACTCGATAAAACGCGTCTTGACACGTTATTTGGGTGCTACGCTTAACGGATAAGTCACGCATCGCGTCATGGCACGCCTTGAGACATGTCATGACGTGTTTTTTAGAACCATGTATACAAGACAACAATTACATTAAAGTGATTAAGCTATTACCAAAAATATACTATTGATTTTTTTAAACAAATAAAGGATAATAAAAGTTAAAGATAAAATTGCAAAAATGGTCCTTATGGTTGTCAAAATTATATAATTTTGGTCCAAAATTGCTTTGTGATGTAAAAGTGGTCCAATTTTTGATACATTGTGTATTTTTGGTCCAAAAATGTTAATTTTAACAGTTTAGCTGTTAACTTTTTTAAAATACTCCAAAAATGTTAATTTTAACAGTTTGACTGTTAACTTTTTTAAAATACTAATTTTACCCTCAGAGAGCATTTTTACAACCAAACTACAAATACCATTTATGCATCTCTTTCTTTAAATTTTATTCAATTATTATACATTAATTCTTTTTTAAAATTTTTTATTAGATTAATTTTATTATATTTTTATATATTAATAAATATTATTATTTTTAATATATAATATTTACATATTAAAAAAAAAATATTTGGTTATTATATTATGACTTATGAGTTTATATTTACTTAATAATTTTTTAATTTCTTCTGAAGGGTTTATTTCTCTTCTATTGTATTATTATTTATTAATAAGTATTATTTTAAATATATAATATCTATATACTAAAAGATGTTATTTTATTGAGCTATAACTTTTTTATCATATTAGTTTTATTATTAGATTACAATTATTTCTAATATATAATATTTATATATTAATAAATATTATTAATTGCATTACTTTTTTTAATTGCTTTTAATTTCTTTTTATTATTTTCTTTATTATTTTAAATCAAAAAACCTAAAAAAATATCATTCATCACTCATCTTCTAATTTATTTCAAATATTTGGAAGATATATATTTTTGATAACACCATCACCATCACCTAATTTGGTAGTGGTGGGATAGGTGAGATTTTTTTTTTCTTAAATAAATTTTGATGGTGGTGGTGGTATAAAAAAAATTAATCCAATAAAAAAAATAAAAAAAATAACTTAAAGAAATTAATTATCTAAATAAAACAACTTATTTCCATCGTCTATGACTTCAAAATCTTCCTCTTCTTCGTCTTCCTTTCCAGATCCTCCATTCTCGTCATTAGATATTTGGTCATATGTCTTTGTAGTTGAGGTTAGGCTCAGTCGTTCCACACATATAGTAAAGGGGTGACTCAAACCTCTCTCTAACCTGAAAGATTTCATCTGCTTCCATTTCAACTCCGGTAACTTTAAATACCTTTATTTGTTTTGTCTTGGTAAATGTCCACTTATCTTCGTCTCTTTTGTCACTGAAGGGTATGGTGTATAAACATTTGTTCTATAATGACAAACAAAAAAGATCGTCAGTTTGAAGTCGAGAGTTGGGTTTGACATCAATCAAGTTGTTTTGTTGAATACTACAATGTCTTTGGTATCCAACCATATATAATTAAACAGTACAACAGCTGAGGGTCTACTGTCATAGTACCCAATCTCTAAGTCCTCTTGTAATATGACATAGCAGTCCAACTCTTTTTCGACATTGTACGTCTCCCCCATCGCACATACTCCTAAGTTATTGATCGTACGAACCTCACCATATTGTTTGGACTAATTTCTTTTTTTATTTTTGCACAACATCACCACTGTCCTAATTTATTTTAGAAAATTCTCACTCATCTCACCACTGCCAGATTGGGTGATGGTGGTGGTATTGTTAAAAATATGTTATCGTCAAAATATTTATAATAAATTAAGAGACGTTGTTGGGTGTGATTTTCTTTGGATTTTTATTAAAAAATTGAAGAAAACAATTAAAAACAATAATCCATTAAAATAATATTTATTAATATATAAATACTATATATCAAAAGTAGTTTTTATTAGTAACTTATAATCCAATAAAAAAGAATTAATCTAATAAAAAAGAAATTAATAATAAATAATAAATTAATGGTTTTTAATAATATTATTATATATTTAAATAGTATTAATTAATATATTATAATCTAATAAAATAAATAATCTGTTAAAAAAGAAATTCAAAATAATTAATTAAATGAAATTAATAGTCCAATAAAATAATATATAAATATTATATATTAAAAATGATATATTACTATAAAAAGTAATCGAATAAAATTAAATTAAAAAAACATTTAATGTATAATAATTGAATAAAATAATAAAAAAGAGATGCAGAAATGGGTAATTTGGTTGTAGAAATGACACTTGAGGGTAAAATTATCATTTTGAAAAAGTTAACAACAAAACTGTTAAAGTTAACATTTTTTGACCAAAAATTCACAAAGTATCCAAAATTGGACTATTTTTGCACCACAAAACATTTTTGGATCAAAATCACATAATTTTGACAAACAAATGGACCATTTTTGCAATTTTGTCAAAGCTCAAATGTAAGTGGAAACCAAGTACATATGTGTCCTCCTCAAGCCTAGTCACGACTTACCATTATTACTATTTTTTTTATAGAGGTAAACGGTTCATTTGTTAAACCATTTTACAGTACACCTACTAGTTTTTGAAAATGATATTTATTAATGAAGTTCCAATAAGAAGAGAGAGAAATAGAGAAAACGAGATGGGAAAAAAAGAGAGAAATGTTTATCTCTCTTTGTGAACAATCATGGAAACCCCCACTCCACAAGACACTTATGATAAGTCTATATAGAGTACTCTCGTAACCATGAGCTTATGGATGAGGTAGCAATGCCACCTCATGGTGAACACCACCCCAAAGTTGAGTAAGAACATTGTGCTTATGAAGTCAAGTAAGTAGAGTCATGAATATTCACAATCTCTCTGTTATTCATACACACACACACACACACTCTCTCTCTCTCCTTTTCTTTCTTTATCTATCTATCTATCTATCTATTTATTTATCTATCTATCTATCTATCTATCTATCTATCTCTCTCTCTCTCCCCATTTTAAAATTTATTTATTTTATTTATATAAAAGTGGTAATGTAGAGCTGTAGGTATTTATTATAGTGTGTAATGACCTAATTTTTAAAAGAAAATTTTCATTTTTATATAGTCAAAAACATGTTCCATAAAACATAAAATCTCAGTACATTTGTTTTCAAATTCATAACATTAACAATATTATTCCAAACATCAGAGTGTCCCATAAAAATTCCTGAGAGAGAGTGCATGTCGTGTCATCAAGCCTTGTCCTTGTCCTTGGGCTCAGATGTACATGAAACAAATCCACAAACTGTAAGTTAATGCTTAATGTGTTCGCCAGAGCATACCCCACACACAATCCACATAAACACATAATCATATTAGCTATAAAAGCTACATATACCACATAAGCCATGCATACAAACATATAAAGATGTTGTGGGCTCATCTCAAGGTCTTACTCCAAGATGTCATGGGCTCCCCCACATGGTCTTACACCTAAGCGTCATGGGCTCCCCCATGGTCTTTAGCTGGAAAGCCATAGGCTCCCCCATATGGTCTTACATCCAAGTGTCATGGGCTCCTCCCGTGGTCTTTACTTGAAATGCCACGGGCTCCCCCACATGGTCTTACATCTCAGTGTCATGGGCTCCCCATGGTCTTCCCTGCAAGTATTACATATATAGTTATCATAACACTTAGCATAACTAACTATCATACCACATATCCCTACGTCAACAAGTGTACCACCTATCACAAAATGGGTTGGCCTTGGTGCCTTCGACCCATTGGTATGGTGAGGAGACTCACCTCTTAGGAATGCTGAACCGCTAAGATCGGATAAGTCCCAACGCGCAACTCCAACTCAACTGCATATAACTATCATGAAATTAATTTGTCAAATCCCAAAATACCTTAAATTTCCTCAAAGTCAAAGTCAACAATCCATGTTGACCTCAACTCGTCGAGTGCATCCATCTAGTAACTCACTGAGTTACCTAAGTAACTCTTTAACTCGCCGAGTAACCTGAGTAACTCGTTGAGTTCCGTAATGTCTAGAAGACCGAAAACTCATGTAGGCCGAAAACTCTAATCCTCCGCCAAAATCACTTAGAATCTCGAAAATGGGTAAACCTTGTAGGGTTTCAAAGTACTCCATGGATGATGGAAATGGGCCCCATTGATGAAGTGTAGGTTAAAAGCCCAAGACTTTTCTTTTTCCTATAAATAGTCATGTATTATTCACAATTAGGGTTAAGAGTGAGGCAAAATGTTGTAACATCCCAAAATTCGACCCATTTTTTTTAATCATTACTAAAATCATCATTCAATACCATAAAATAAAACATATACGTTAATATATCAAAACCATAACACATATCACAAGAAAACTGTATCAAGACTGAATCAAAACATAATAATGAAAAACTAATTCAACTCCCAGGATAAACTGAAGATGTGGTGTGTGTGATGCCATCATCCCGAGCTCTTCCCTTTACTTGCGAAAGTACCTTGAACCAAAACTGAAATTGTAAGCATGAAGCTTAGTGAGCTCCCCTAAACTACCACATACCATACAATAACATATAAACACATACTGGGCCTTGCCCACTGCATCGAACCGAAGTCCGGAAACTGCATCGGACCGAAATCCGGAACTGACTGGGACCTTGTCCCCTGCATCAAACCGAAGTCCAGAAACTATCTGAGCATAACATAGCATAGCATAAAAAAATATCAACTAGCATGATCACATAAGCTGCATATTGCATCGGACCGTAGTCCGAAACACATAACACATAATCCTGTTTGAGTCACGAAGACATCAAACATACTAACTACAACATCGAACCAAGGTCCGGAAACTACTGCTAACTAAACGGGCCGACATTATGGACTTAGACCCGTTCCTACTGGAAGGAAACTCACCTCGTGATGCTGACTGCTGAACTTCTGAATGAGAAATCCCTGACTGCTGCTCCGGCTGCTTCCCAGCTATCATGGAAAATAAAACACTAAATCAGAATAGGGATTCCTCTATGGGTAAAATAACCATTTTACCCCTACTATGGTGTGGGTCACTAACATGGCCCAAACCTTTAATTCCTTCTAAGTCCCCCAATGGCCCACTAAGAGTTCACTAATGACCCAATTTTCTACATTGGGCCCAAATCTCTTTATTGGGCCTTACACTAGGCTCACTCCCATACTTGGCCCATAAACACTGACTTCTGATGGCCCCTACGACCCAAAAGGCTCTAAGTCCAAAGCATAGCTCACACCGAGGCCCAAATGCTCGAAGCCCAAACTGACCAGGTACGCGGGGCGTACCTCTAGGTACGCTGAGAGTACTGGCTGATGGCTGGTACGTCGTGCGTACCTCCTTGTACGCCCAACGTACTGGCCTGCTAAGCCAACTTTCCATTAAGATCTTATTCCATCGATTCAGAAGTTATAATTTCATATCCAAGACTTATTCTCTGTCCTAAGCCATAAAGTTGCTTACTTGATGGCTTGAATGACTCACAAGGGCTCAAATCTCAAAAAGTAATGTCCTAACTCCATAGAAATGGCTAGATCTCTTGCATGGCCACATGCAAACCTCCAAGATCAAAACTTTACTGCTTAAAAGGTGCTTTGAGCCAAAAGGGTGGAAATCCTAAGTTCAAAAACGGATTTCCATGATAAAGGTCCAACCTTTGGGCCCAAAATGTACCAAAACTTCCATAACTCTAGATCTAGCATATGAAGAAGAAAGTTCAGTGCTTTATACCTCTTTTGGATGCCAACTGAAGAAATAATCCTAGATCCTTGAGCTCAAGATACTCAAGTTCTTCTTCTTCCACTTCTTTTCTTCTACTTCTTCACAAAAATAAGCTCAAAGATCAAACACACACAAGCAAAGAGTGAAGGGGACAAACTAGGGTTTCTCTGGGGTGAATGATAAGCGAGGAGGCCAAATGGGAGGCTATAATGGGGTTTAAATACGTCTCAACCCTTAAAATTAGGGTTTTCCACCTGGTCGTGTATGCTGGGTGTACCATAAGGTACGTTGCGCGTACGCTCATCCTCTTCGCGTTTCATTTAAGCATTACGCCCATCGTACAAGGGGTTACGCCCCGCGTACGGCTTATGGGATGCTTACACCTCGGCCCAAAATAAAGGGCCCACTCTCAAGTATAATTCTATTATAGCCCAAAAAAATAAACTTGAGAATTAAATAAATTTATACATCGGAAGACGATCGTTACAAATCTCCCCCACTTTAATCAAACTTCATCCTCGAAGTCCGCCGCTACTGAATCTGAAATCAATTCCGGATAATGCTCCTGCATCTCCTCCTCTGATTCCCACGTCCACTCTGAACCCTTCCAGTGCTGCCACTGCACCTTCACTAGCTGAACTACCTTGTTCCTCAAGGTCTTTGTCCTCCGGTCCAAAATCGCGATTGGTCTCTCAATATAATTCAGGATGCCATCAACCTGAAGGTCCTCTAAGGGCACAACTGCTGACTCGTCCACTAAACACTTCCTCAACTGGGAAACATGGAAAGTGTTGTGGATCTGGCTAAGCTCTGCTAGAA
The DNA here is from genome assembly GCF_052625555.1 of Lactuca saligna. Taxonomy (NCBI): domain Eukaryota; kingdom Viridiplantae; phylum Streptophyta; class Magnoliopsida; order Asterales; family Asteraceae; genus Lactuca; species Lactuca saligna. Next base: position 70,137,376 of record NC_136419.1, on the reverse strand, counting down.
GATCCAACCGATAAGCGACCCGACCCACCCGGGCCAAAACCCTAAAAGGACCGATGAACCTGGGGTCCAACTTACCCCTCTTCCGAAACCTGATGACACCCTTCCAGGGTGATACCTTCAGGAGGACCATGTCACCTACCTGAAACTCCAACCTGGCTAGTCACCTCTCCCCACCAATCCCGGGGCCGATTCCTCAGTATACATGAAGCAAACCCCACCTTCGCCGCATTAGGGAAATAACTCATGCGTTGGGCGTTCTCTATTTCCGCCATCCAGCATCGGCTAAAAATAGGGTCCCTAACCCCGAAAAACTCTGGCACCCTGCACACCTTGAACTCCTAGAACGAGGGAGTTCGGGCCCCGACCTGGCCTACAGAAATCTCAGCTCTGAATTCCTTGAGCCTCTCCTCCATGATCTCCATCATACCCTCCTTGACCGTCCCAAATATAACTGGGGTAGAGTCAAGAATGCCCCTCGTAACCTCTGCTGCAATAAGCTCACACAACCTCTCGTCAATGGGCTCGGTAGTGTCACCTAACCCAACTCCAGATCCTGATCCCCTTACTTCGATCTGTATCACCACCATACTATACTGCAATACCACAAAACATAATGATCAGGATGTCTATAGAGGGGATCCTCCCACACCGATCCTCCTTAGAACTTCCAGATCTAACATTGGTTTGGGTACAAGTCCTATGCTTTCAGTAGTACGAGCCCAATACTACCTTCCACACCTACTTGTACCTTCCCCAAAAGCTCTACCTGATAACTCTAATTCATCCCAAAACAAATCATATCTCACAGGCTACCACATAACTTAAATCCTAGGCTAACCTAAGATATCCTCCATCTATATCAAACCATAACTCAATCATAACAGGTTGCCTTATGCGTGCAAGTTATACATGGAACATGATCAAATAGACTTTCAAACAATATACTATACCCTAAGACCATAACCAGACAAGGAACATGTAATAAGGCCAAATCAACCATTCTGAGGCTATAAGACCCTAACTGTATGCAATTTTGAACGCATACACATAACAAGATTCATACGATTATCATAACTCACATATCAATATAACATGACTAACATACCTGGGGAACTACTTATTTGGCTTGGTCGATCGCGCACATTACACTCTCCTCTTTCTCATTCTAAAAAGTTTTGAACATTTATTTTTTGAAAACAATTTTTACCATTTCCTTAATTTGAGTCCAGACACACCCGAGAGTACACCCGAATCACTCAAACCAAGGCTCTAATACCAACTTGTAACGATCCAATTTTTAAAAGAAAATTTTCATTTTTAAATAGTCAAAAACATTTTCCATAAACCATAAAATCTCAGTACATTTGTTTTCAAATTCATAACATTAACAATATTATTCCAATCATTAGAGTGTCCCATAAAAACGCCGGAGAGAGAGAGAGAGAGAGAGAGAGAGAAAGAGTGCTTGTTGCGTTATCAAGCCTTGCCCTTGACCTTGGGCTCAGATGAACCTGAAACAAATCCACAATCTGTAAGCTAATGCTTAGTGAGCTCCCCAGAGCATACCCTACACGCAATCTACATAAACACATAATCATATTAGCTATAAAAGCTACATATACCACATAAGCCATGAATACAAACATATAAGGATGACGTGGGCTCCTCCCAAGGTCTAACTCCAGGATGCCATGGGATCCCCTACATGGTCTTACACCTAAGTGTTATGGGCTCCCCCCATAGTATTTAGCTGGAAAGCCATGGGCTCCCCTACATGGTCTTACATCCAAGTGCCATGGGCTCCTCCCATGGTATTTACTTGAAAAGCCATGGGCTCCCCCATATGGTCTTACATCCTAGTGCTATGGGCTCCCCCATGGTCTTCCCTGCAAGTATCACATATATAGGTAGCATAATACTCAACATAACTAACTATCATACTATGTATCTCTACCATAACAACCGTACCACATATCACAAAATGGGCCAGCCTTGGTGCCTTCGACCTATTGGTATGGTGAGGAGACTTACCTCTCAGGAATGTTGAACTACTAAGATCGGATAGGTCCCAACGCACAACTCCAACTCAACTACCTATAACCATCATGTGATTAACTTGTCAAATCCCGGAATACCATAAATTCCATTAACGTCAATCATGGTCAAAGTCAATGTCAACATCCCATGTTGACCTCAACTCGTCGAGTGCATCCAGCAACTCGCCAAGTTACCTGAGTAACTCTTCAACTCACCGAGTCACCTGAGTAAATCTTCGGGTTCCATAATTTCTAGAAGACCGAAAACTCATGTAGGCCGAAAACTATAATCCTCCACCGAAATCACTCAGAATCTCAAAAATGGGTAAACCCTACCTGTCACACCCCCAAACCAGAATGGTGGAAACATTCGGGGGTGGATGACTTCACGTAGTACCATAACAATTGAATATCGTAAAGAAAGTAACACAACCATCATATATATAACAAAAAAAAAACATACATTGTTGCGTAATACATGTTTCCAAAAGAATATTACAATATGACGATTTAATATGTTTGAATATAGACGCCTTAAGGTTCCTTCTTCAAAAGCTGGTAGTTACCTGTATTACTGATTCCCTGAGAAATACAAGTAGTTTCGAAAAAGTGTTAACAATAATGTTGGTGAGTTCATAAGTGTTTTTGTGCTGAAAAAGTATGTCTTTTTCGAAGAAAATAGATGAATGTGATTTCCAGAAAATCCAATATTTTCCACATATAGTTTGAAAAACTCCCAAAAGTTGGAGGGCGTTAGTGTCTTTCGTGCCTAAATGAATAAGATGAATATATAGTCAAAATAATGTAAATATTGAATGCATTCATGAGTATCGTAAACCAAACTTATTTTTATACTTCTGTGTGAGTCTTATAACCATGCTATTGACACAGACTGCCTATAACAACATTCTTCAAGTGTAGTAGTGTTATGACATTTGTCACCCCAGACCTGCCGGTCTAATTGCAGCTAACAGTTTAGGTGCGGGATTGTCAATCCCGTATAGATATATACACAAGTATCACGCTCTCCCTCCAAGAGATTATGGTTTCTAATACAGGACTTGAAATGCATACTTGAGAGTACGTTGAAGTTGGATATCTCACAACACTTAGTATAAATAGATTTACGATAAGAAGGTCTTTATTTCACTTCAGATGAAAGTATTTCATTTTTCAAGATGTTTACATAAGAATGTATGAATAACTCGCAAACTATACCCATTATGGATTTTCAGAAAATGTGTTCCATTTGGTGAGAGTAACTCGGTGAAATACTAACTTTTTACGTAAAGTAAAACGTTGATATCGAATAATGATAAGATAGAAGTTGTATTTATATCTATATAAAACGATACGTTTTCTTGTATTGTACTTTTATTCCCCCCTAAAACATGAAAAGACTTGAAAATTAGTGGTATGAACTCACTTGTTCGGTTTGAAGAGAGTGAGACTAGAATCGAGTAGGACTTCAACTGCGGAAAGCTACGTCTTCGAGCTTCTCGGGGATCTCGGTAACGTAGAACTTTCGTCGGGGGCTCGGGTATGGAATCGAGGGTGTCAGGATGGCCTTTGGAGCTTACAAGTGTGTGAAAGTGAGAGAGAGTTTGAGAAAAGTGTGCCAAAACCCGGAGTTCATGCCCTCTATTTATAGGGTTGAAAGTGTGAGTACGCTGGGCATACTTCGGTTACGTTGGGCGTAAATTTGCTTCATGGCTTACGACTCGAGTCTAGCTAGGCATAGAGCCTGCAGCCCATGGGACTCGACCCTGCACCTGAGTACGCTGGGCGTACTCTCAAATTACGCTGGGCGTAATTTAGGCTTCAATCTTCTAAATTCCGTAACTTTTGCGTACAGGCTCCATTTTTCACGTTCTTTATATCCACGTGTAGGTGAGACTATGCTCTACAACTTTCATTTGGACTCCATTGTCACACCCCCAAACCAAGGATGGCGGAAACGTCCGGGGGTGGAGGACTTCATGTATAGTATCATAACCACAATTTCAATAGTAATTTAAGCAAACACAACCAACATATATATAATTGAAAAAGTTACATCACTTGTATGAATTACATATTTCAAAATCAATTACAATATGTTGACAAAATATAAAAGTTTGACGCCTTAACGTCCCATCCTCAAAAGCACTTGATTACCTGTTTAGTGATTTCCTGAGAATACAAGTTGTTTGAAAAGTGTCAACACAAAGGTTGGTGAGTTCATAAGTTTTTGCTATAAAACTTAATAGAAGTCTTTTCTCGTGTAAATGTCGCGTTTGTTTTAGAAAAATCCGATATTTTCCTTAAAATCCGTATAATGTAGCCTTATGACCAAAGACCAAAATGTATAAGAAATCATTCTTACTTAGTAGAAATGTCATGAGTTTGAATTGATATAAAAAGTGAATTTAAATCAACCTAAAACCTACTTAGGTTTTATGAAATCCCGTAAACTTTATGAATTGTTATCTCCCTATGTGAGTCGCTATAATCATACTATGACTATGTGAACCTGCCACGACGTTTCTCAGGCGTCGCGAAAATGAAATGACATTTGTCACCCGTAGATCTGCAGGTCCCATTGTAGCTAGCAGCAAGGTGTGGGGTGTCAAACCCAATATAGATCTATATACAAGTATCACGTTCCCCCTCCAGGAGATTCTGATTATAACTACTAGGAATTATATTTCGCACTCGGACGTACGGAAAGAGAGAATGTCTCACAATTTAGGGTAACAAGTTTACGTATAATGTGTGTGAGTGTAAACCTTTTCTGTATGAATGTACTCTTTTAGTACGAGTGTGTTATGCAATATATCATAAACTGTACCTATTATATTTTATCTAAAACGTTTGTAATATGTAAGAACTCTTTTATGGAAATGTATTAGTGTTATGAATTTATTAAACTATACTTTTTATAGTTTAATATACGTGTTCTAAAATGAATGAATAATATTTATTATGAATGACTTAGTTTCAGTTCATGATGATAAACTAACAAAGAAACACATTCAATAATTAGAACTTATGATTATACACTTTGCTCAACATAATACAAAGTGTTATGATATTTACATGCTGTTGGCTAACTTTAGCCATTCTACACTGTTTTGGAAAAATCATAGAAAAATCATACGAAGTCGAAAACTAGATCCGTAAATTTTGAGAGTTCAAAAAATGTGTCTAGTTTACTCATAATTTTTATCACGATTTTTAATGACCTCCAACTTGGGTGAAAAAGTCCATAATCACAGACTGGTCCGGATTGTTGTTTGAAATGATAGGCAGTTTTGTAAAAATCACCATAAATTGTAGAAAAATCTTATGGAGATGTGAAAGTAGTCATTTTAAAGCTAAAAACTTGAACTATTTGCACCGTGTACAGTTTTGAAAACAAAAATGTTTAAGATGCCCAAAACAGTCCGTGAATGGAGTTGAACTTTTCTGATGAAGGCTGTTAGAAAATTTTAGTTATGTTCTTGGTGTTTTAACTTGTATTCCCCCCTTAAAAGCTTGAGAAAACAAGAAAATGTAGGGGGATGAACTCACCTTAAGTGATTTCAGTAGATGATTGTTGAAGAATGGAAGTGTTTAACTCAAGAACACTTGGAGATGCCTTGAAGATTTTCGAGAATCTAACATCATAGTTATGGAGTTTGTGTAAGCAATCAATGATTTGAGTAGAATGAAGTGAAATAATCATAAGGAGGATGAATTATACTTACTAAGAGTGGAAGAACACTTGAAAATCAGCCTTGAATCTCGAAATTGGTGTAGAAAAAGTTTGAGAGAAAAGTGGTGTTTGATACTTAGTGAAATGAGAGCAAATGAGAGAAAATGAGGAGAGAGGATGTTTGTTTCAGCTCTAAAAACGTGGGAATGAGTGTAAATTGAGTGTAAGGGACATTGAAGTGACCTAGGTAAGGTGGGGAGGTATGGCTGGTCATAGAGTGGGTGTGGGGTGGTTGCTTGTGACATAAGTTAAGGCAAGGTCAACAGTCCACCTTAAATAAATCCCCCATTAGATCTTTATTATTTAGATAATGATTTTCATCAAAATATGTTTAAATTATGAATATTTAGGGTTTATTATGTTAAAATATAATTTCTGGAGAAAATCCTGCTTTAAAATCACGAAAAACGGGCTTAAAATGTTAAAAATATCAAAAACGGGCTAAAAGTGACAAATTTCTGAATTCTGGCCGAGGTTCGGCCTTCTGATGCTGAAACCGAGAGGAGAGAGGGCAGAAACCAAGAGGGGAGAAGAGAGAGATCAGGAACCGAGAGGGGAGAAGAGAGAGAGCAGGAACCGAGAGGGGAGAAAAGAGAGAGCAGGAACCGAGAGGGGAGAAGAGAGAGAGCAGGAACCGAGAGGGGAGAAGAGAGACCTAGAGAAGAGAAGAGATAGAGAGGAGAGAAGAGAGAACAGAGACCGAGAGGGGGAGCGAGGCGGGAGGAACAGAGAGTGAAGAAGCGACAGAGAGGAGAGGAAGCGATAGAGAGCGAGAAGCGACAGAGAGGAGGCGACAGAGAGGTGAGAGGTGGCGACAGAGAGGCGAGAGGTGGCGATAGAGACCGAGAGAAGGGAATGGGAACCGAGAAGGGACAGAGACCGAGAACAGAGGCTCTGTCCTTGCAAGTTTCGGCCCGAGAGGCCTCTCTTCTTGGTTTCTGTTCCTAAGAAGGATTTTGGTTCCTAAAGCCTATTTTTCTCGTTTTTACCCCGTTTTAAGCCGTTTTCGACCTGGTTAAGGGCCGGAATGACCCGAATGATTCTAAAAAGTTACGGGAACTTTTGAGAGAGATTTTGGAGAGATTTCACATACTTGGAGAGATTTGGGAGAGATTTGACATTCTTGGAGAGATTTCTCATACAAAGAGATATTTGAGAGATGTTTCACATACTTAGAGAGATTTGGGAGAGATATGAAATTCTTGGAGAGATTTCTCATACAAAGAGATATTTGAGAGAGATTTCACATACTTGGAAAGATTTGGGAGAGATTTGACATTCTTGGAGAGATTTCTCATACAAAGAGATATTTGAGAGAGATTTCACATACTTGGAGATATTTGGGAGAGATTTGTCATAGAGAGAGATAGAGTGGAAACGATTGAGAGAGGTTCCATGTGTGAAAATTGTGAGTGTTTGGCCCCGCAATGCAAGGTTTTTGAGCCCCGTTAAGTCATGATTAAGGATCCTACACACTCCCGATGAGTATGCAACATGGTTTTTATCAGTTTAGTTCATTGATTAGCACTAAGGCTTAGGAAATTTTAACACAAGACTTTTCCCAAGTGATGTTTTCCTATTAATATAGCAAGTTATACAGTATGAACATAACACAAACCCTAATGCACAAGGTTTAATCGAGTTGACCGCTTTGACTTGAGGACTTGACTTGACTCAAGATTGACGATTGTCACATCCGTTGGCTAGTTTTGACTTTATTTTTAATCTTATGTTTTTAGTAGGCCGGGACTGCTAAAGTATGTTAAAAATCCATAACTTCTTTATATGATGCCTGATTTCGTCTGTCTTTTCACCATCTTACTCCTGTTGTGGAGACCTTCAATTCTCGTTTAGGTTGTGTTAGCTAAAAATCGTTCGATCTTTAATTCGAGTTTTTAGCTCTCTACTGCTATTACGAAACTTAGAAAATTCGTAACGTCTTCATACGAGGTCCAATTTGAGCGATCTTTTTATGTACGTTCACTGTTTAACGTAATCTATGACTTTTGTTTAGATACTTAAGGCTAAAATGCATTTTATTGGACTTTCACTTTTTACGTTTAATAATGTTTTACCGGGTGTCGTGAATATTTGACTGATCATAATTTCTTCATTATAACCCGGTTTTGAACGTTCTTTATGTTTTTGGAAACCTTGGCACGATATCTAACATTTGATGCATCCCAAATTTAGATTTTTGAGCACTTTATTTTTGAGGTTAATTTCGTTGATTCCAAATAGTTTCGTTGTATTTGAATTTTGAGTGTTACATTGCTTTGGAAAAATATAGGGTTGTCACATCATCCCCCCGTTAGAGTGAATTTCGTCTCGAAATTTAATATAAGACAGAGTTTACGGGTTAGGAAAAAGATGCGGGTACTTTTGTTTCATCTGATCCTCACGTTTCCAGGTGTATTCAGGTCCTCGCTTGGCGTTCCAGCGGACCTTTACAATAGGTATGCGGCTTTGTTTAGTTATTTTTATTTCCCGATCCATGATTTCTACTGGTTCTTCTACGAATTGAAGATTCTCATTTATTGCAATTTCATCCAGAGGGACGACGAGGGTCTCATCGGAAAAACACTTCTTTAGGTTTGATACGTGAAAGGTAGGGTGTACGTTGTGGACCTCCTGAGGTAATTGAAGTTTGTTAGCCACCAGACCGATCCTGGAAAGGATCTCGAATGGTCCGATGTACCTTGGGTTCAGTTTCCCATGCTTTCCAAAATGTATTAATCCTTTCTAGGGAGAGAATTTTAGTAGGACACGGTCTCCAACCTGGAATTCCAAGGGTTTCCGTCTTTTATCCGCATAACTCTTTTGTCTATCCCTTGATGCCTTCAGTCGTTCGCAGATCTGAACAATCTTCTCTGTAGTTTCTCTTATGATTTCTGGCCCAGTGAGAGTATTGTCTGTTGCTTGTCTTCTTGCTAGTTGTGTGTTACCCACTTTAGCCCAACACAGAGGTGATATGCACGTACGGCTGTAGAGGGCTTCGAAAGGAGCTGCCTTGATGCTAGTGTGGTAGCTATTGTTGTACGAAAACTCGACCAATGGTAAATGGGTGTCCCATGCCTTGCCAAAATCGATTACACAAGCTCTCAACATATCTTCTAGGGTTTGTATAGTTCTCTCACTCTAGCTGTCGGTTTGTGGATGATACGCAGTACTCATGTCTAGTCTCGTTCCTAGAGCTCTTTGCAGCGACTGCCAGAACCTTGAGGTGAATCTATTGTCTCGGTCCGAGATAATGGATATTGGCACACCATGCAACCGTACAATCTTCCTGAGGTATGTTCTAGTTAGCTTCTCCAATTTATCTGTTTCTTTGATTGGTAGGAAGTGCGCGGATTTACTTAACCTGTCAACGATCACCCAGATGGTGTTGAGTCCGCTTTCCGTCTTGGGTAATTTGGTTATGAAATCCATGGTTATTCGCTCCCACTTCCATTCGGGTATTTCCGGTTGTTGTAACAATCCCGAGGGCTTTTGGTATTCCACCTTGACTTTGGCGCACGTCAGACATTTGCTCACGTAGGTAGCAATTTCGGCTTTCATGTTCGACCACCAGTATAGTTTCTTGAGGTCCAAATACATCTTATCGGAGCTGGGATGTATGGAGTATCGTGTCTTATGGGCTTCGTTCATGATGACTTCTCTGAATCCGCCAAACTTCGGTGTCCAGATCCGATTCATGAAGTAACGAACTCCATCATTCTTGACTTCAAGATTCTTATCCATTCCCCTTAAGGCTTCCCCAGTCACATTTTCGGATTTCAAGGCTTCTATATGGGCTTCATTGATTTGCATGGACAAGTGTGAATGGATCGTCATAGTTAGGGACTTCACTCGGCGGCCCGAGTTTTCCTTTCGGCTGAGCGCATCAGCCACCACGTTAGCCTTGTCAGGATGATATCGAATTTTGCATTCGTAATTATTTAGTAATTCTACCCACCATCTTTGTCTCATGTTGAGTTCTTTTTGGTTGAGGATATGCTGGAGGCTTTTATGATCGGTGAAGATAGTACATTTTGTGCCGTAGAGATAGTGTCTCCATATCTTTAGAGCGAAAACGACCGCTCCTAGCTCAAGATCGTTCGTCGTGTAGTTTACTTCACGCGTCTTTAGTTGTCTTGAGGCGTAGGCGATGACCTTCCCTCGCTGCATCAGAACACACCCAAGTCCTTGGTTTGACGCATCACAATAGACCACGAAGTCCTCTGTTCCTTCTGGTAAGGTTAGGATGGGCGCACTACATAAGGCTCGCTTTAGTGTTTGAAACGCAGTGTCTTGTTTTTCTCCCCACTCGCAGGTCACACTTTTCTGCGTTAGGGTGGTAAGCGGCTTGGCAATCTTTGAAAAATTTTGTATGAACCTTCGGTAATACCCGGCGAGTCCCAAAAATTGTCCGATTTCTATTAGGGTCCTTGGAGTTGTCCAATTCTCTATTGCTTTGATCTTGGAAGGATCCACGTGTATCCCCTCGTTGCTTACTATGTGACCTAGGAAATCTACTTCCCGAATCCAAAACTCGCACTTTGAAAATTTTGCGTAAAGCTTTTCTACCCTCAATGTTTCCAAAACTTGGTGGAGGTGTTGGCTGTGTTCTTCCTTGCTTCTTGAATAGATGAGTATATCATCTATGAACACGATCAAAAATTTATCCAGGAAAGGACGACATACTCGGTTCATCAAGTCCATGAACACCGCTGGTGCATTTGTCAATCCAAACGGCATCACTACAAACTTGTAGTGACCATAGCGTGTTTGGAATGCCGTTTTGGGGATGTCTCCTTCCAGCACTCGCAGTTGGTGATAACCAGATCTAAGATCGATCTTTGAGAAATAGCTTGCTCCTTGTAGTTGATCGAAAAAACCATCTATGCGTGGTAGGGGATATCGGTTCTTGATCGTGAGTTTGTTCAGCTCCCAGTAATCGATGCACATGCGAAAGGATCCGTCCTTCTTCTTCACGAATAGGATCGGTGCTCCCCATGGTAAGAAGCTCGGTCTGATGAAGCCTTTGCTCAGCAGTTTGTTTAGTTGAATGGACAGTTCCTGCATCTCGGCTGGGGCTAGACGGTACGGCGATTTTGCTACTGGAGTAGCTCCGGGAATTAAGTCGATCCTGAACTCGACTTGGCGTTCTGGTGGGATCCCTGGAAGATCTTTTAGGAAGATGTCTGGGAAGTTGCAGACTTCCGGAATGTCTTTAATGTTTTTCGATTCTCGTTTCTTGTCTACTACGTGGGCTAAAAAGGCATGATATTCCTTGCGAAGATATTTTTGTGCTTTAACACAGGAGATGATTTGTAAATTTGTACTGGGTTTGTCACCATAAATGACAAGAGTTTTGTCGTTTGTCACCATAAACGACCCTTTCGTGACAAAGTATATCAGCATGGTGAAGGCTTAACCAGTCCATACCGATGATGACATCAAAACTTCTTATTGAAATTGGCATAAGATCGATTTGAAACAAGTGCTCGTTTAAATTTAATGTACATCCTATGTACATATCGCTTGCGCTACCGTTTTCCATTTCTACAGTGAATATTTTATTGAGTGGTCGGGGTTTTTGATTAAGTAGGTGTTTGAATTTATGACTCACAAAACTTCTCTCCGCACCGCAGTCAAAGAGTATGCATGCATAAATGTTGTCGAGGAGAAACGTACCTGTAACCACCATGGGGTCAGCTATTGCTTCATTTTGTCCTATCGTCAGGACTCTTCCTACACCGCCGATATTCTTTGCCTTGGGGCAATCCCTCTTGAAGTGCCCAGTTTCTCCACACCCATAACATACCTGGCTTACTCCAGTACCAGGAACTTGAGTGATTGGTTGCGCCGGTGCCTTACAGAAACGGGCAGTGTGCCCTTTCCTGTCGCAGTTTTTACAGTGCATTTCTCGACAATTACCGTGGTGATGGTAATTGCATTTGTTGCACTTTGTCAAGTTTCCAACATATTGTTTCGTTGGCGCAGGGGTAGCAGGAGTTGTAGTGGGCGCAGTAGCGGCATGGACCGCCACCATTTGTTTCTTTGAAGGTTGTTGTGAAGTTTTCCCTTTTCTCTTGTTCCAAAACTTCTTCTTGCTGTCGTTGTTGTTGCATCCTTTGGTTGGTTCGGCGACGACGGTCGTGACACTTTGACAGACCCCATGATCAACGAGAGATTGCGCCAGTTCCTTGGCGCTGTCGAATGTTGTGGGTTTGGAGGCTAGCACACTCTCTCGAAGTTGGGGTGATAGTCCCCAGATATACGTTTCCACCTTTGGCTTTCCAGGATCATCATTCCTGGGCAAAGTATTATCAAGTCACTGAATCTGTTGGTATAGCCTGCGATGTCCGAGCCTACCATCGTAAGGCTCCACAGCTCCTGTTCGAGCTTCTGAATCTCGCCTCTTGGGCAATACTCTCGTAGGAGCATTCGTTTCAGGTTTTCCCAACCCATGGAGTTTGCCACTACTAGGTTTAGTGTCTTGACGTGGCCGTTCCACCACGTTAGGGCTCGTTCGGAGAAAGTACAGGCGGCGAATATTACTTTGCTTTCTTCGGGGCATGCGCAAATTTCGAACACAGCTTCCGTTTTCTCTATCCATTGGGATAGAGCCATCACTCCCCCAGTCCCATTAAAGGGATTAGGTTTGCCGTTGGTGAAGTATTTATAAGTACATTCCCCGGAACGGCCTTGGCTTTGGCCATTTGTAAAGCTGTTTATTCCTCCTCCTGACCCGTTGTTACTCATTTGTGCCATCGCTGCGGTTACAGCGGCTGTTACAGCAGCTTGGAACATAGCTGCATCCATAGTTGGAGGGGGTGGTGGAGGTGGTGTTGGAGCTGAGTTTCTGCGTAATGATCTACGAGGAGGCATGTTCTGTCAGAGAGATAACACTAAAGACTATAAGTTTTTAATGATTCGACAATCGTGCACTAGAGGGTTACTTATATCTTGTAATTTGTTTTGAATTTAGTTAATGGTTTCGAAGTAGATATAGCAATCTAGATAATCTGATGAATTTCAAGAGGTATGTAACGAAATACTTCATATATATATATATATATATATGTCACACATAGGGTGCGTTACATTTTTCTTCGTGGTTAGGAAAATTTGACCTATCTAGAGGTCTCCGATTACAAGTTCAAAGAAGGAAAGAAAAACTTTATCCGAGGTCCTATTCTATATCAAAATTGTTGGAGTTGGGCAAGTCCTACTTGCGGCGTGTTGTGCGTTTGGAGCTAGACTCTGCATCCGATTGTTTGACTCCCATTAAACGCCTCTCAAGAACCGCTTGTTGTTCCTTTATCTCTCTTCTATCTTCAAGTGTTGCCTCCATTTGGCTTTGAAGCGTCCCTGTGTGGAGTTGGGTATCTTTGTGTAGTCCGTCCAAACGACGGATGTCTGCAGTGTTACCCTGTGCAGCAGCATTGATCTCATGAATTTTGTCCGCTTGAATGTCCGACTGGTAGGTCTGGGTGGCTATTTGGCCCACAAGAACGGGAAGCGCTCTATCGGCTGAGCCTCCCCCACTGACGTTGTAAAACTCCCGACACATGTCAAAGGGAGGGTGTACACCTAGTTGACGGCTCCAATGGTAGAAATGGATTCCCCAAATGGGAATGGGACCTTGGTAGCCCATTCCAACTTCGGGAGAATGAGGAGCGGGAGGGTTGATTACTTCCGGCTCGGAGTCTGTTCCATCCGTAACTTCCTCTTCCTCCTCTATTGGCTCTTCTTCCTCTTCGACTTCCTCGTCGACTTCGAATTCCTCTTCGACATCCTCTTCGATTTCCTCTGGGTCTTCTTCCGAATCTTCTTCTATCCATCCACCGTTACCTTGGTTTGGGTAGTAGGGATCTCCCAGTACATGGAATCCGACCATTTTGTCTGTACTAGGATAGAGGTATAAGAATGTTATAAGAAAAATTTCTATTTGATGGCATCCTAAGTTTAACTATATCTTGTGGTGTGCAGGTTTTTCATTGTCCTTATAAAAAAAATACTCCTATAGTATTTCGAATTTGCAAGTTTAGTAATTTTATTTGGTAAGTTTTTGACTTGTTGTCCACTATGACCATTCCTCGATGTACGTTGGTCAAATCCAAGATGAATATAGTTGATCAGGCTATAGTTATTCTCTAGTTGATTACACACCTCGAGGTCCAATCGTAGTGTCGCAACTTGCCTTAATACTTTTTAGAAAACTTTGTTATGATACGAGACCGATGCATGCGTGTAAAAATGTATATTTTAAAAGGAAAATATATTGTTTATGAGAACATTTTGTCAGAGGGTTTTTGGTCCCCTTTGCATTTATAGTTTGTATATCTTATGTGGTTCGATATACTTAGTTCACTATCAACAATGCTCTGATACCAATCTGTCACACGCCTAAACCAGAATGGCGGAAACATTCGGGGGTGGATGACTTCACGTAGTACCATAACAATTGAATATCGTAAAGAAAGTAACACAACCATCATATATATATATATATATATATATATATATATATATATATATATATATATATAATAATAATAATAATAATAATAATAATAATAATAATAATAATAATAATAATAATAATAATAATAAAAACGTACATTGTTGCGTAATACATGTCTCCAAAAGAATATTACAATATGATGATTTAAAATGTTTGAATATAGACACCTTAGCGTTCCTTCTTCAAAAGCTGGTAGTTACCTGTATTACTGATTCCCTGAGAAATACAAGTAGTTTCGAACTAGTGTCAACAATAAAGTTGGTGAGTTCATAAGTGTTTTTGTGCTTAAAAAGTATGTCTTTTTAGAAGAAAATAGACGAATGTGATTTCCAGAAAATCCAATATTTTCCACATATAGTTTGAAAAACTCCCAAAAGTTGGAGGGCGTTAGTGTCTTTCGTGCCTAAATGAATAAGATGAATATATAGTCAAAATAATGTAAATATTGAATGCATTCATGAGTATCGTAAACCAAACTTATTTTTATACTTCTGTGTGAGTCTTATAACCATGCTATTGACACAGACTGCCTATAACAACATTCTTCAAGTGTAGTAGTGTTATGACATTTGTCACCCCAGACCTGCCGGTCTAACTGTAGCTAACAGTTTAGGTGCGGGATTTTCAATCCCGTATAGATCTATACACAAGTATCACGCTCTCCCTCCAAGAGATTATGGTTTCTAATACAGGACTTGAAATGCATACTTGAGAGTACGTTGAAGTTGGATATCTCACAACACTTAGTATAAATAGATTTACGATAAGAAGGTCTTTATTTCACTTCAGATGAAAGTATTTCATTTTTCAAGATGTTTACATAAGAATGTATGAATAACTCGCAAACTATACCCATTATGGATTTTCAGAAAATGTGTTCCATTTGGTGAGAGTAACTCGGTGAAATACTAACTTTTTACGTAAAGTAAAACGTTGATATCGAATAATGATAAGATAGAAGTTGTATTTATATCTATATAAAACGATACGTTTTCTTGTATTGTACTTGTATTCCCCCTAAAACATGAAAAGACTTGAAAATTAGTGGTATGAACTCACTTGTTCGGTTTGAAGAGAGTGAGACTAGAATCGAGCAGGACTTCAACTGCGGAAAGCTACGTCTTCGAGCTTCTCGGGGATCTCGGTAGCGTAGAACTTTCGTTGGGGGCTTAGGTATGGAATCGAGGGTGTCGGGATGGCCTCTGGAGCTTACAAGTGTGTGAAAGTGAGAGAGAGTTTGAGAAAAGTGAGCCAAAACCCACAGTTCATGCCCTCTATTTATAGGGTTGAAAGTGTGAGTACGCTGGGCGTACTACAACGTACTACCGGAGTACTCTGGGTGTACGCGTTACGCTGGGCGTAAATTTGCGTCATGGCTTATGACTCGAGTCTAGATAGGCGTAGAGCTTGCAGCCGATGGGACTCGACCCTGCACCTGAGTACACTGGGCGTACTCTCAAATTACGTTGGGCGTAATTCAGGCTTTAATCTTCTAAATTCCGTAACTTTTTGCGTACAAGCTCCGTTTTTCGCGTTCTTTTTATCCATGCGTAGGTGAGACTATGCTCTACAACTTTCATTTAGACTCCGTCGGCTAGTTTTGACTTTATTTTTAATGTTATGTTTTTAGTAGGCCGGGACTGCTAAAGTCCGTTAAAAATCCATAACTTCTTTATCTGATGCTTGATTTCGTGTATCTTTTCAGCATCTTACTCTTGTTGTGGAGACCTTCAATTCTCGTTTAGGTTGTGTTAGCTAAAAATCGTTCGATCTTTAATTCGAGTTTTTAGCTCTCTACTGCTGTTACGAAACTTAGAAAATTCGCAACTTCTTCGTACGAGGTCCAGTTTGAGCGATCTTTTTATGCACGTTCACTGTTTAACGTAATCTACGACTTTTGTTTAGATACTTAAGGCTAAAATGCATTTTATTGGAATTTCAGTTTTTACGTTTAATAATGTTTTACTGGGTGTGTCGTGAATATTTGAGTGGTCATAATTTATTCATTATAACCCGATTTTGAACGTTCTTTATGTTTTTGGAAACCTTGACACGATATTTAACATTTGATGCATCCCAAATTTAAAATTTTGAACACTTTATTTTTGAGGTTAATTTCGTTGATTCCAAATAGTTTCGTTGTATTTGACTTTTGAGTGTTACATTGCTTTGGAAAAATATAGGGTTGTTACACTACCTGACTCGTCGAGTTGGCTAAGGGACTTGTCGAGTCCCTTCAATCCTTTTTGTTTTCAGACATTTTTAAGCTACCCCAAAGCTCCAATTGCAGATCTAGCCTCCTAGGGCATGGTTTCCACGTAAAGTTGCAAACTTTACGTGCATGCAAGCTCTTAAATGCCCAAACCAAGCTAAGGGAGGGGTTTTAGCCAAAGAGAAGGGCCAATGCTTGATAAATTCAGTGACTTTATAACTCTAGGGACTTAGAGGAGTCCAGATTTGAAGTTACAACTTCACATCATGCCCAATACCGAAATGCTCCACAAATATACTAAAAATGGCCTTAAATCCAATAATAAGGAGATCTAATACTAGAGTGATCAAGGTAACAACTTGTTACCTCAAATGGAAGCCTAAACGATGCAGATGCTAGATCTACAAGCCCCTTCCCGTTCCAAGCTTCTCAACCTTCAAACTTCTTCAACAAATGCACCAAAAGCACTCTCTTAGCCTCACAAGCACAAGGAAGTAGCAAAGAAGGTTAGGGATTTCTTCTCTGGGTAATGAGATGATCAGGGAGGCCAAAAGAGGCGGATTAAGTCCTTTATATAGGGTGCAAACCCTAAAAATTAGGGTTTTCCTTTACAGCTCCTACTCGTTGAGTTGGGGCCTTCCGACTCATCAAGTAGGATCTGAATCCCGCATCCTCATAAATGATCTCTACTCGACGAGTTGGAGCTCCCCAACTCGTCGATTCCTAGCATAAAACCTCAAAACTTGGAAAAAAAAATTAAATGATACCTGGAACAGGTGTTACATAGTGACTAAGGATGTAGTGGAGTTGATGTGGCGTGATGTGTCGGTAACAACCTTGTGAACCACTCCTTATACTTATAGCCTAACTTGGGGTGATTTTCACTAGTAGAAACCCCCTTCATGTCGGTTCCTACGCGTGATATTGCCTCAATACCAGCCAACCTAACAGTTTATTAGAAACAATAATTTAATAAGACAAAAGCAAAGAAAATTAGGATGATATAAGAAAACGATGGAAGAGACGGGATGAGGGAAACGAAAGCCGAAGATAGGTTGAGGAAGGCAGTGACACGTGTCTACATGTGTTTATCTTGAAGCTCCCCCAATAACAAAAGGATGTAACTTCTGATTTTTTTTTAGGTTTCTTTGTTTTTTTTTTTCATGTGTTTTTCACAATCAATATCTTTCATAATATTTGTTAAACATAAAATATCAAAATTCAAAATATGATAACTTATATTTATTATCTATAAAAATGATTTATTTATTTTTGTTAACAACTATTAATATATATATATATATATATATATATATATATATATATATATATATATATATATATATATATATTTTTTTTTAATTTATTTTTTTTTAAATTAGGTCAAAATATATATCAAATGTACAAAACCTTTTTTCTTTTTTTGTGAGCATTTAAATATTATTAGTCTCCATCTAAATCTTTATCACATGTCCATGTTTATGCATATGATTTGATATATTATTTAACTATTTATAAAGTATGTGTTTTATTACGTTTAGTTGATAATATGATTTATTTTTTAAGTTTTGTTAAGTTGTAATAAAAAAATAGCTTATAAACTATTCTAAAAAGAGATAATTAGACTAGGTTTTTAAGATTTTTTTTTCCTAAATTTTTCCAAAATTTATGCTTAATTAGTTATAAAAAAACATAATTTTTTAATAAACTAGCTTTCCAACTAATAATTAGTTTTTACCGAACATTATTTTTTATTTCAGTTTATATATTTTAGCTAGATTATCAACTAGTTTTTATCATATATTATTTTTTATCAGTTAGTTTTTTAACTAACAACTATTTTTTTAACTAAACAAATTGTTTTTCGATTAATATTTAAAAATAGGTAAATATGGTTAAAAAAGAATAGCACAGCCAATTTTAGATTTGTAAAGGGTTGATTGTACATATTTGGGTTAGATTTGTCTTCATATGCAATCTAACAAATTATTTGGGGGCATCAAATGCAATTTTGTGAAATAGGCAAACACACTATACATCCTAATATTTTACAACTTTGCTTCTCTGTCACTGTTTCTTTACCCCCCCTCTCTCTCTCTCACACACACATTGCTAGAGAAGAGACAAACGACACCGAACCCAACTCCCCACTGTTTTAGAGAGAGAGAAAAAGAGAAGGTTCAATTTCTTCCAAAATGCTCTGGAATCTATCATGGGGAAGAAGAATCAGGAAATAGAAGAAGACGAAATTCGTCTGTGTTTTGACTAACCAATCCAGCAAATAAATGCATGCTCGTTGTATCTGCTTCAATGCTCACCAAACAACTACACACATTTTATCCAGCAAACAAAAGCTAGCAAATTCCTCAATGAACCCTAAAAGAGTGAACACCAAAGGTAAAAATTCATATATCTATTCAACATTCTGAAATTTTCTACTTCGTTTACCACTTCGTTTACTTTCACACTCTTGTGTGTGTTAATTGTCGGTGAATACGGACTAATATATGCATGCCAATTGTTCTTTCAAATTGCATCTGTTGCGATTAAGGTCAACTTTAATTGAATCTAAAAAATTCTCTTCTTTTAAATGATTATGCGCTGTTTTTTTATTTATTATAATTTGTATTTTTTTTCTTTGATCTACTTGTTTTTTTAGAGTTTCTTCCAGTAGAAGACTGTAGATTACCGATATACGCTGTATGTATTTTTACCATTTGTTCCTTTTTAGTCAATCCTTCGGCTTTATCAGATAAAGAAAGCGAAAGCGAACAGAGAATCTCTGAGATCTTGTGTCGCTCATTTCCTTTTCACTATCATTCTGCAATAAAATACTGACTAATTTCAATCTTCACCAGATTCTACTATTGAGGATCTTTGAATTCAATTCCATTTCTCGAAGATCCTTTGAAGTTTCCATAAAAGAAACAATCGAACCTATTTCTATTTGGAATGCGCTTCACGAATCCGTGAATCGAGAAACATAACAAGTGAAGAAATTTAGGGTTTTGGGAATCAGTTTGAAGAATGGCTGCAGTATGGGATCATTTTGGAGACATTGCAAACGTAGCCCAACTAACAGGTTTAGATGCAGTGAATCTAATAGGAATGATTGTTCAAGCTGCTACCACAGCTCGTTTACACAAGAAAAACTGCAAACAATTTGCAATGCATTTGAAATTGATTGGAAATCTTCTACAACAACTCAAAATCAGTGAGCTCAAAAAGTATCCAGAAACACGTGAGCCTTTAGAACAACTTGAAGACGCATTAAGAAGATCCTACATTTTAGTCAACAGTTGTCAAGATCGAAGCTATCTCTACTTACTTGCAATGGGATGGAATATTGTTTATCAATTCAGAAAAGCACAAAATGAGATTGATCGATACTTAAAGATTATCCCACTCATCACTCTTGTTGATAATGCTCGAGTCAGAGTATATAAACTAAACTTCATCTTGTTCTAAATTCTAATTTATTTTACATCTTTTAGAGTTATAAATATTTTGTTTCAGGAAAGATTGGAGTACATTGAAATGGATCAAAGGGAATACACATTGGATGATGAAGATAGAAAAGTGCAAGATGTTATCATGAAGCCTGATCCTTCACATACTGATACTGCAGTTTTGAAGAAAACACTTTCATGTAGCTACCCGAATTTACCCTTCAAGGAGGTTCTTCAGAAGGAAAATGAAAAGCTTCATATGGAATTACAAAGATCACAAGCTAATTTAGATGTTGGACAATGTGAAGTAATTCAACATCTGATTGAAGTCACTCAAGTTGTTGCTTCAAATTCTCAACATCAACAGGATTCACCAAAAAAGAGAATAGAGCATCAATATCCAGATGTTAACAACACCAATAAACAAGTTCAAGATGAGAGTGATTCAAATACAAATACAAAGCCACACTCAACTTCAAGGTTGGTTTTTGTGTTTTCATAATTTGATAATTTGGGTTTTGGAATGTAAGGGTAAAATGGTCATTTAGTAAAGTGGTGTTGCAGAAGCACATCTTTAGTTCCATATGGACATCAAGAATGGCATTCGGATCTACTTGGGTGTTGTTCAGAGCCTAAGATGTGTATGTTTATTATGTTTTTTCATTTTCTAAACTTTTTTTCCATTATCTGTATATCAAAATATATAAATACTTAAAGTGGTTTTATTTATTTTTTAATTTTTTAATTTTTTGTATTGAAATGTGTAGGCATGAGGACCTTCTTCTTTCCATGTGGGACGTTTTCAAAGATTGCATCTGTGGCAACAAACAGACACATGAGTAAGAATAAGAAGATGCTTAATTGCTTTTAACATTTTATTTTAACAACATAACATAACAAGGGTAAAAATGTCATATATATAATTTAATGTAATGTAACAAATTGAGCAGCTTCAGGAGAGGCGTGTAATGAGCTTATGGCGTATTCTCTAATATTATCATGCTGCTGTTACACCTGTTGCATTAGGAGAAAGCTAAGGAAGACTCTGAATATCACTGTATGTAGTAAAAATTAAGATATTTATTTATTTATTTAATTTTTGATTTTAATTAATTTGGAATTTAATTGTTATGATTGATAGGGTGGGTGGTGTGATGACTTTCTATCACATGTCATGTGCTGCTGCTGTGCACTTGTGCAAGAACTGCGTGAGGTTGAGATGCGTGGAATTCATGGTATGGTTGAATGTGATCTTATATTATTTCTAAAGGGTAAATATGGAATTTGGCAATTGGGATTTATGTGTTGTTGATGAAGGGTAGAAATGGAAATTTGGTTGCAGGTCCAGAGAAGACAAAAACAAGCCCTCCACCTTCTCAGTGGATGGAAAGTTGATTGATTGTAATTTATATGAGAAATAGTTTGTTACATAAGGTTTGGTGTGTTGCCGTTGTTAATACTTAATAGTAAAAAACCTCTCTCTCTCTCTCTCTCATTCTCTCTCTCTCTCTCTCATGGTGGTTGACTACTTTTATGTAAAGTTGTTCTTGATGATATGATAGATTGATAACAATAATTTAATTTTCTATCTTTTCCTTATACTAGTTGTTCATTGTGGAATAGTTATGCTGTTTGCTACACTTTTCATTATTCGGTTTTAAACTAAACCTTATTCGGTTTTCGGGTTCAGGGTTAGTTGGGAACATTCGGTTTGCGGGTTAAAAATATATATATATATATATATATATATATATATATATATATATATATATATATATATATAAAATAAAATAAAATAGACTAAAGAATTGGGGGTTGAAGATGGTATTGGAAAAGACAAACATGTATTAAATTTACAAAGAGTACCTACTTTATTTGCCTTCTTCCCAACCATATAAAATACAAAAGTAATATGACAATTAAAATATAAGAAATTAAATATATTTTTTTCATTTTTATATTCATGTTTAAAAGGATAAAATGAAATGTATTATATTTAATGGAATTAATAATATTTAAATGTCTTCATTTTGTATCGTTTTATGATATTTCTATATTTTTTTCATTTTTATATTCATGTTTAAAAGGATAAAATGAAATGTATTATATTTAATGGAATTAATAATATTTAAATGTATTCATTTTGTATCGTTTTATGATAGAAGGATAAGTAAAAAGAAAATATAGAATGTTTAATTTCTTAGCAAATGTATCTCCAAAATCTATCCTATCTAAAATCATCATCAACAAAACGATAAAAGGATACCAAATCTATCCTACCTAAAATCACCATCAACTTGAATTCTTGGCAAATCCTACATGACGTACGTGAATGATGAACAATAATATAGCTAGAAAAAAAAAGTTAATAGTGGTTGTCGAGACCAATAAAAATATATACCTTTAATCTTGCATACAAAATAACGTATAATGGTAAGGGAATCGAATCCACGGAGATTGGTTCAGTTGTTACTCTAGGTAAATCTTGTTTACAAATACTTGTGAAAATCAAATAAAAGTAAAATTGGGAGATTTTGATATTTTGAGGCGTCTTAAAAAAAAGTTAGAACTATACAAAGATTTAAAAACATAATTCAATAAAAGCAAGGTTTGATGTAAAATCATTACAGATATGAATGCTTGATTTTGGCTTTCATCACAAGGACATTTAGTTAATAATCATTAGAGATTATGATGCAAGACTTATGGTTCAAATTAATTTGGCTATAATAATCCAACAAGTTTGAGATTACTTATATTTTTCTTAGTTAGTAAAATAACTAGAGAAGATCATAACATATTTCCTTAGTTTTAGTTACAATTTCCATTAAGTATATAATTAGTGAAAGTTTACTAGCATTAAGAATTAAAAATCACCAAATTCAAGAGGAATCAAATGCTTTCATTACAATGTTAGAGAAAATGTTTTTATAATTTTGTGAAGTGAAAACTAACACAAGAACCATCTGTTGCTTACTAATTTGAGGATCCATTACTTAATCAAGAAATTAACAAACTAATCACCCAACAAACATCTAAACTCATGAATAAAGACATATAGATGGTAAGATGTTCACATGCAAAACACTTTCATAAAGATCACCACAAGTTCATAATAGTCTTCAAACAACTAAGTATCCATGGATTTTACCAAAATCAACTAAGATTAGTTTAGCCATGCATGACTAAACTTAAGAAACTAAAATAAGAGTTAGAAATATCAAAACATATATCAAGATTCAAGGATGAAGTTTATCAAGGTTTTCTCCCTTCAAAAGCTCCCACAAGTCCAATGAAAACTACAATAGACTGACGTGCAAAAGAACCATACCAACCTTCCTCAAATAACAACCAAAAACAAAATTTCGAAAATGCCCCTCTAGGAGGTCATGTGGGTCGCATGAATTTTGGCCTAATTCTTACGCGAGTCGTATAATCTGGTCAAGAATCGGCGAATTTCATTTCTTGGGTCTGAGTTTCATTAGCCCATTAGCCCAGTTTGCATTCCACTAACTCAAAGCCCACAATTCTTCATTTTTCTTCAACTTTGGCCCGATTCACCTCCTTTACGCCATCCAAAACTCAAATACTCACTCGATTAATCAATTCTACAATTTTAAATATCCTTTTCCATCTTTATTTTAAGATCAAGCCCATGCTGATTGCCATTAGAATGCTTCCAAATTAGCCCATATCTTCTTTTGATCTTCCTAAGCCCAAATCATCAATCTCTTCTTAGACCACTAGCCCGATCGTACCCGTCAAGTAATTCAGATATGCACCACAAGCTACTTGTTTCAAGGCTTCGAACTCTCGTAACCGCTTCGTATTGAATAGTCTTTGATAAATTTGCAAATAAGCTCAAAAGACTAGAAAGAACTCGATAAAGATGAAAAAGAACAAAAAGAGAAAATATGTATGAAGACTAACTAAAATGAGATGAATTATGCTAAAATAAACTAGAAAAAGAAGTAAATAAAATGAAACTATCAAATCGCCCCAAGCTTAAACCTTACTTGTCCTCAAGTAAGACAAGTCTAAAATGAACTCGGGATGAACTAACCTAAAAAAAATGAATGAACATCTTAGGTAGGAATTCAAGACAACACCCTTAAAATAAAAAAATAATCAATTTTTTTTAGAAATAAAAATCACATTAAGGGACAAGCCTTTGTTACACTTATAAAAAGGGATAAAGCTTGTATGCGATACAAAACAACCTTGCATACTTCACCAATATGGTTCACATGAAATAATTACACAATCCAATTTAGCCCACACACCATAATAAAGTGTTCCTATGTTAGAATATTCCTTACTCCCCACAACTTTCACCCCACGCCAAGGAACAAAACTTAGAAAAATATCTCATGCCAAAAATGGCAAGGAATGAGCTATGCACAAAAGTTGTTGAAACTACAATCATCTAAAGGTGTAAGTGCTCTTACCAAAGTGAGATCCATGTAGAGTGAAGATACGAACACATGATGAACAATGAGCTCAATTAATGTAGCTGCCAACTAAAGATGAAATCTATATTAGAATACTTTAAAATAGAAACAAACTATACAAGACGTAATCCAGAATAATCTAAACATCTAATGAATGAAAAAGGGATACAAGTTCTTGGCCCAACATTTTTTATAAAATTACACTTATAAATATAAACACATGAACTATTGCCATAAAATCTTTTAAATATACAATGAGAAGAATACCAATTTTTTTTAAATGTATTTGCATTTTATGATTGCGATAATATCCAACTTTTCTAAACAAATTTAAGAACTTTTGATAGCTAAAACAAAGAACAATAAAACTTCAAGTTTTCAAAGGATCAAAATTTAACTCTTATAACATAAAAGAACATATAACACTTCACATAGCACATAACAAATATTAGGCTTTTACAAAGAATTGTTGAAAATTGGTGTGAGATTTTCCAAACGACGTTTTAAGCAAATAGCCTATAATTTACGATAGGGACGAGCATCGGAACTAGGTACCCGCTTTCGGAACTGGAACCGCCTCGAAACTGCCTTATGCGGTTTTGGTTCCAGTTCCAAAAAGTTATGGAACCACATTAAGTGGTACTGGTTCTCATTTTTTTTTTGAAGCCGCTACTCGCTGGGTACCCGCCAGAACTAGTTTATACACACACACACACACACACACATATATATATATATATATATATATAACATCCTAAAATTCATGACCAAATTTTTTATTTTTAATTAAGTAATTATAAAACCAGTAGTATAAAAACATTCATAGTGTCATCCCATATCAAAATCAATATGTCGATAATCAAAACATGTCAAAATAAAACAACATCAGAGTATAACTCCCAAAGACCTCATGTACGAAAATCATGGTGTGATACGCTGCAATCATGCCAGCTCCTTTCTTTTCGAAGAAGAAGTACCTGAAACCAAAACTGAAAACCGTAAACACGAAGCTTAGTGAGTTCCCCCATAATACCACATACCCTACAATAAACATATTGCCTAGCATATCCTGGTGCTGGCCTACCCCCTTCGGTCTCTTTCAACTGGTAACCGCCTAGCATATCAGGGTGCTAGCCTACCCCTTCGGTCTCTTTCAATCAGTAACTACCTCACATATATGGGGGCTGGCCTACCCCTTCGATCTCTTTCAACCGGTAACTGTCTAACATATCTGGGTGTTGGCCTACCCCTTTCGTCTCTTTCAACTGGTTACGGGGACTATTTCACCCCTACCACTACCACATAACATCCTTGCATATAAACACATAAATCACATACTGCCTACCATATCTGGGTGCTGGCCTACCCCTTCGGTCCTTTCGACCGGTTACGACGACTATTTCACCCCATACCACTTCTATAGAATAACATAGCATATAAGCATGTAAATCTCAACAAATAGTGGCATACCAAACAATTATCACAAAGACAATCATCTCTACTGTAAACAACTACTAGTGGGCCGACATTGGTGCCTTCAACCCACTCATACTGGGAAAGTAACTCACCTCGAATACTGAAGTAGCTGAAAATCCTCGACTCTGAATATCAAACCAACTCAAGCTCCTAAACATAATTGATTTCCTTTAAGTACCCCTTTTATACTCATAACCCCTTATGGGTCGACTTTGGTCAAAGTCAAAGTCGAAGTCAATGCTCCGAGTTGACTCGACTCGCCGAGTTTGCCCTTCAACTCGCTGAGTTCTCAAGAATCATAAAATCATGGAATCACGATCTAACTCGACGAGTTTTCGTCCAATTTGCCGAGTTCCTCTTTGACTTACAGAATCGCGATATCCCGATTCGACTCGCGAGTTTTTCCCTAACTCGTTGAGTTCGTCCCTTATACAAAAATCGGGACACTTTCAACTGTTAATCCTTCTTAATGCATTAAGTCCCCATTCTTCAAACCAAGGCCCTATCTTCTAGATCCAAGTTGGAGATACGTCTGGAAGGGTAAACTTTCCAACTTTACCCATTAAGAACCTCTCCCCAAGGCATAAACTCAAACCCTAATCTAAAAGGGCTTAGATCCTACTCCAAAAGCCATTAAAACTTCAAGAAGATCATAAGGTCATAAATATGGACTCTAGGGACAATTTGGTCACGTAAAGCTCCTATCTTTACTTGCATGCATAACCTAATAGGGATTAAAAGACCAAAATGATGGTCTAAAGGTTGCATGAGACTTCCATGGCCATAAAGTTGGCACCTTTATGCCATGAAGTCCCCTCGGGATCCTAGATCTGAAGGGTTTTCTCAAGTGGGATGTCCAAATGCCAACCATCAATATATTTGGACCAAAACATGAAGCAAAACATCTTAAAACTAGATCTAAGCATGCCATAGAAAAGGTTGAAGCTTTATACTTTAGATGAACCAGAAATGAAGCCCAACTTCTGGATCTACTCTCCTCCTACATGTTCTTACTCCTCCTTTAAGCTTCTCTATCTTCAAACTCATAAAGAATGCATAAGATTAGCTCACAATCACCAAAAAAGGCTTAGGGTTTTGGATAGTGGAGGCTAGAGATGAGGCCAACACCTTAGGGTTAAGGTGTTTAAATAGGGTGCGAAACCCCGAAATTAGGGTTTCATTTCTGCTAGCCTACTCGACGAGTTGGGAGACAGTTGAGGCCTCCCAACTCGTCGAGTAGGTTTCCAAAACCGCGGTCCAATTCATCTCTACTCGACGAGTTTGGGGCCTCTAACTCGTAGAGTTTTTACATAAAAGTGAATAATTATAAATTAAATACATACCAGGAACCAGACATTATAATTATCCTCCACTTATCTCAAACTTCTTCCTTGACGTCTGCTGCAGCTGTAAATATCTATGGGTAGTGCTCCCTCATCTCATCATCCGCCTCCCACGTCCATTCCGAGTCCTTGTGGTGCTACCACTGCACCTTCACCAACTCTACCCTGTTGTTCCTTAGATCCTTCGTCTTCCTATCGAGAATGGCTACTGGTCTCTCGATGTAGTTCAGGCTGTCATCCACCTGAATATCCTCTAAAGGCACAACCGCGGAGTCATCCACTAAGCAATTCCGCAACTGGGAGACATGAAAAGTGTTGTGGATCCGTCTAAGTTCTTTCGGAAGATCCAACTTATACATCACCTTGCCTACCCAGGCTATAACCCTAAAAGGTCCGATATACCTGGGGCCCAACTTGCCCCGTTTTCTGAAGCAAATGACACATTTCCCAGGTGACACCTTTAGAAGGACCATATCCCCGACCTGAAACTCCAGGTCCGATCTGCATCTGTCGGCATAACTCTTCTGCCGACTCTAGGCCGTCTGTAGTCTATTCCGAACCTGTTGAATCTTCTCCTTCGTCTTGAGTACCACTTAAGTACTCCCCATGACCCTCTGTCCTACCTCACCCCAACAAAGTAGGGTCCTGCACTTCCTCCCATAAAGCATCTTAAAGGGAGACCGATCAATACTAGCATGGTAGCTATTGTTATAATAGACCTCTGCCAATGGAAGGTAGGTATCCTATCTATCATCGAAGTCTAGGACGCACTCCCGCATCATATCCTCTAAAGTCTGAATGGTACGCTCACTTTGACCATTCGTCTGCGGGAGGAAGGCCGTGCTAAAATGTAGATGGGTGCCTAACTCGTCATGAAACTTCTTCTAGATTCAGGAAGTGAACCGCACATCCTTGTTAGAAATCACCGAAACCAGCACCCCATGCTGAGCTACTACCTCCCTTATGTAAATGTATGCCAGATTTTCGGCCGAAATACTCTCCTGGATCGGTATGAAATGTGCACTTTTGGTCAACCCTAAACCCTAAACCTTAAACCCTAAACCCTAACCCCTAAAGTCTAAACCCTAAACCCTTTATAAACACCCTAAACCCTTTATAAACACCCTAAACCCTAAACCCTGAACCCTTAACCCTAACCTCTAAATCCTAAACCCTTTATAAACACCATAAACCCTAAAACCTAAACCCTAAACCCTTTATAAACATCTAAAATTAGAGGTTCTTACAGTTCTTAACCTTTTTTGGTTCTCATTTGAACCTTTACCTATATATATATATATATATATATATATATATATATATATATATGTAGATAAAATAAAATAACATAGACTAAAGAATTCGGGGTTGAAGATGGTATTGGAAAAGACAGACATGTATTAAATTTACAAAGTGTGACATCTCCAAAATCTCGGCCAGAAAAGACGGATTTCATTTATGCTTTTTAAAATAATTTCAGAGTAAATCCTTTTGATTTAAAAGAGTTGAGGAATTTGTTCCCCAAAACAAAATATGATAAGATAATATTTATCAAATAAATTCATCAACATATGCATTTTCATTATATAATCAAAACTCGGGATGTCATGTTCCGATACAGACCATAAAGCATAAACGATAACATTATAAGTCATTCAACAAATATATACATATACAGACTTATAAACAAAACAACTTGATGATTCATCCATCTTATGCCCTTGCGCCACTTCCTGTAATACAAATAAACTGAGTGGGTCAGGCTTGGGAGCCTGGTGAGCATATAGGGTTTTCAACCCACAATAAATAATTATATTTAATTTCACCAACCAACAATAACCCGATTATCCAATCCCTGTTATCCTCACTTTATGTCCCTAAAACAACATCTATCTCAAGAGACCTAATATAGGATTTTCATCGGGACGGACATTACTGCTAAGGGGTTTCCTCAACAATAGATATCCTAAAGGCAACCATGAGGGGGATAGAGTAAACCAGTGAGCACATCATTCACAACACCTACAGGTTATGAACCTGCTAGCGTTCCACTGGACTGTCTAGAAAGAGTCCGTGGTCGTCATCCATACTCCGCTAGATGACTAGGTTAACATCAACAACATCGAGGCCTCTCATCTGTTTATTACACATCAACTATCTACCCATGTTCTACCCAACATATTAGTAGATAAAAATATATATTTTTATACATAGTTTAAAACCTGTATAACATGTTTAATGAATACATATTCCACATAACAGATGAGGCACACACATACAATATGTATTTCATAGAGAATAAATCAGATCTATGAGATAGAAGAAAGTGAATATACATTCACACATATAATCAACAAAATATACACATAACATGTATTTCGTATAAAATACTTCATAATTATGCGCTAGAACAAGGTAACTACACACTCACTTGATCGGAAGATGATCGGACAACACTACGACTTGTAGAAGTAGTATTCTTCGGTAGATCTGGAAGATCTTTACAAAAATCGGGCTCTTCGCGGGTAGAGCTTCGGCTCGGGAATTGCACTTCTCGGGATCTTCAGGGCTTCGGGACTTGCTTTGGGGCTCGGGATACTTCTGGCACGCAAAACGACGCAAAACGGGAGAGAGAGAAGAGAATTTGGCAAAAGAAGCCGGATGCCCTCGCATGCCTTTTATAGAGGCTGAGGCCTCGCACAACGTAATGCTCTACGCGGGGCGTACGCCTCAGAATTCGTCATCGCTTACGTCATCGGAGCTCTTGAGTCCGAGGCGGTGCATGCATCGGGGTACGCTGGGCGTACACCCCTACGCTGGGCGTAACCCGGATAAGTCCGGTGACTCCCCTTCGGATAATGTCAGATTTAATAATTAAATTTATATTTTAATTATTTAATAAACTTCAAAAATTCATATCTTCTTTATACGAACTCTGTTTTTGACTTTCTTTATATCCATGCGTAGGTGAGACTAGGCTCTACAACTTTCATTTAGACTCCGTCAGCTAGTTTTGAATTATTTTTTTTCATTAATTTTTAGTAGGCCGGGACAGGAAAACTCCGTTATAAATTCATAACTTCTTCATATGACGTCCGTTTTCGTCTGTCTTTTCACCAATGCAATATTATCAACGAGATCTTCAATTATCGTTTAGATTGTTTCAACCAACAATCACTCGATCTCGAATCGAGTATTCGGGCTGCATACTGCTAAGTCGAAACTTCGAAAAATCATAACTTCCTCATACGAAGTCAGATTTGGGCGTTCTTTTTATGCACGCTCTTGGTTTAACGAACTCTACGACTTTCGTTTAGATCACTATGGCTAAATATCTCTCTAATGTAAATTTCACTTTTTACGTCATTCAGCGTTGCCGGTTCTGTTGCGAAACTTCGACAGGTCATGACTTCTTCGTTATAACTCAGATTTCGGCATTCTTTATATATTCGGAAACCTCGTTTCAACTACTACAACATTATGTAAAAATATTGGGTTTATTTTACACTTAAATTTTGACGCTTATTTTATTCTTAATTACATCAAATCACATAATTAAGCAATTAAGCACAAAGCACATAATACTCAAATAATACATCTTTATTATTTCAAAACGGGTTATAAAGGTTAACCTAGACTATTATATCAACATTAATGACAAGCCCAGAAACACATGCGTTACAATTCTCTCCACCTTAGAATGATTCCGTCCCCGGAATCACACATCAACAAACAAATACAGGTAGCGACTCATCATGTCACTTTCCCTCTCCCAGGTGAGATTTGGCCCATTCGTGTGTTTCCATCAGACAAGCACTAACTCGACCATCTTGTGTCGCAACTTCTTAGTCTTTCGGTCAACGATTGCCTCTGGTTCTTCAATCAACCTTTGGTTCTCATCGATTCTCAACTCCGAAAGTGGAATCATGTAGGGAACTTCTCCCGTGAACTTCCTCAAATAACACACATGGAAAGTGTTATGAATTCCATTCAATTCTTCTGGTAGTTCGAGCTTGTAAGCTTGGTTCCCAATCCTCTGAAGAACTTTAAATGGTCCAATAAACCTTGGACTTAATTTTCCCCTTTTACCAAATGTTATAAGTCCCTTCCACAGCGAGACAATAAGCAAAACCGAATCTCCAACTTCAAAATTCATCGGTCTTCGCTTGTTGTCATCATAGCTCTTTTGACGATCCTGAGCTGCTAACGTTCTTTCCCTAATTATTTTCGACTTTTCAGCAGTTTGATGGACTATCTCCGGTCCCATAAACTGGTTTCCCCCATCCTCAAGCCAACAAGACGGCGTACGACACTTATGTCCGTACAAAGCTTGATAAGGTGCCATCTTTATGCTCGAGTGGAAACTATTATTGTAGGAAAATTCTACCAAAGGTAAATGTTCATCCCAGTTACCTTGGAATTCCAGGGTACATGCTCTCAGCATATCTTCAAGTGTTTGTATCGTCCGTTCGCTCTGACCATCAGTCTGTTGATGGTAAGCTGTACTCAAACAAAA
The DNA here is from genome assembly GCF_052625555.1 of Lactuca saligna. Classification (NCBI taxonomy): domain Eukaryota; kingdom Viridiplantae; phylum Streptophyta; class Magnoliopsida; order Asterales; family Asteraceae; genus Lactuca; species Lactuca saligna. The sequence goes on along the minus strand of NC_136419.1, from coordinate 70,105,645 downwards.
CTTGGTACCCAATTCCTCTTGTAGACTCTTCCAAAACCTGAGGTGAAACGGCTGTCACGATCTGACACAATCGTTAACGGAACATCGTGAAGCCTCACAATTTCCTTCACATAAGAATTAGCAAGCTTTTCCATAGACCATTTTTCCTTAGCTGCTATGAAATGCGCACTCTTAGTGAATCGATCAACGACCACCCAAATCATGTCGTGACCACTTTTTGTTCTGGGCAGTTTAGTGACAAAATCCATAGCGATGTCTTCCCACTTATCCATAGGCACATGCAAAGGTTCTAAACTCCCGTACGGTTTCTGATGTTGTGTCTTTACTCTCGCACAAGTCACACACTCAGCCACATACTTTGCAACATCAAGCTTCATCGTCGGCCATCAGTAGTAGGGTTTCAGGTCCCTATACATTTTAGTGCTATCGGGATGAATCGAGTACATGGTCTTGTGAGCTTCTTCCATCATAAGATCTCTGACTCCTCCTGTATTAGGTATCCAAATCTTCAGTCCATGACTGTTTACACCGGACACCAACGTTTTGCCCAAATGTTCCTCCTTTGGGTCATTCTTCTCAGAAGCTTCTTCTTGAGCTTTCTTTATACTCCCTAAAATTGTCGAGACAACTTCTATCCTCAATGCTCTTGGCTTTTTTCTCTCAAGATTAACTTTCCGACTGAGAGCATCAGTAACAACATTGGCTTTACCGGGGTGGTAAAGTATTTCGCAGTCGTAGTCCTTAAGTAACTCTAGCCAGCATTGTTGCCTCATATTCAATTCTTTCTGATTAAAGAGATATTGGAGACTCTTATGATCAATGAAAAGTTTGCACTTCGTTCCATAGAGGTAATGCCTCCATATTTTCAGAGCGAAAACTACCGCTGCCAACTCCAAATCATGAGTTAGATAGTTCTTTTCATGCTCTTTCAATTGTCGAGACGCATATGCTATCACCTTTTCTCTTTGGGTCAAAACACAACCCAATCCAACCCCAGACGCATTGCTATAAACAACGAAGTCTTCAACTCCATCGGGTAGAGAAAGTATCGGTGCCTCGCATAGCTTCTTCTTTAGCTTCTCGAATGCTTCTTTATGCTTATCATTCCAAGCATAAGTAGCTCCTTTGTGGGTCAAATCTGTTAATGGAGTAGCGATCAAAGAAAAGCCTTGGATAAACCTTCAGTAATATCCGGCTAATCCCAAAAAGCTTCGGATCTCCGTGGGACTTTTCGGTTGTTCCCACTTCATCACAGCTTCAATCTTCGCTGGATCAACCATTATCCCTTCCTGGTTGACTACGTGACCCAAGAATTGGACTTCTCGAATCCAAAAATCACATTTGGAGAACTTTGCATACAACTTCTCCTTCTTCAACACTTCTAACACTTCTCACAAGTTTCTACCATGCTCCTGTTGGCTTTTCGAGTAAATCAGAATGTCATCTATGAACACTATCACGGATTTATCAAGGAACAGATTACAAAACCTATTCATTAAATCCATGAATGCTGCTGGAGCAATGGTTAGTCCAAACGACATAACCAAGAACTCGTAGTGTCCATATCTAGTTCTGAATGCAGTCTTCTCGATATCTTGTTCTCTTAACTTCAGATGATGATACCCTAACCTTAGATCGATCTTCTAGAAATAGCTCGAACCTTGTAGTTGATCGAACAGGTCATCAATCCTTGGCAATGGATACCTATTCTTTATCGTTGCCCTATTCAGCACTTTATAATCGATGCACATTCTCATACTTCCATATTTCTTCTTCACGAATAACACCGGAGCTCCCCAAGGTGATGAACTAGGTCTAATGAAACCTTTGTCCAATAACTCCTGAAGTTGCATCATCAGCTCCTTCATCTCTGTCGGTGCTAATCGGTAAGGTGCTTTTGCTATCGGCGTCGTCCCTGGTAACAAGTCTATTCTAAACTCCACTTGTCTATCGGGCGGTAATCCGGGAAGATCTTCGGGAAATACTTCCGGATAATCACATACGACAGGAATGCTCTGCATCACCTTTTTCTCCATCTTAGCAGCTATCACAAATGCTAGATACGACGTACATCCTTTGGCCAAACACTTTCTGGCTTTCATAAATGAAATGATTCCTGAATTTAATCTACGTTTATCTCCATACACCATAAACGAATCTTTCCCAGGTGGGTTTACTTTGACTATCTTCCTTTTGCACAATATTTCAGCGTCATTGGTGCTAAGCCAATCCATTCGAAGCACGATGTCGAAACCGTTTAGTTCAATAGGCAATAATTCCTCGTGGAATTTATTCCCATTCAAGTCAATTAAGATGTTTTTCATACGATGGCTAACAGGTACAAACTTGCCACTAGCAACTTTGACTAATAAAGCATTATCTAGTCTATCAACAGGCAAAGCTAGTTTTCTACCAAATTCATGCGATATAAAGGAGTAGTTGGCTCCAGAATCAAATAAAATTTGGGCAGTCAATTTGTTTATGAGAAAGGTACCTGAAGCGACATCAGCTTCATTTTTAGCAGCTTCCAGTGTCATCTGGAATGCTCTTGCCTTCGGATTTGGCGGAATGTTGGGTCTTGCTGCCTCCTTCTTTTTCGGGCAATCCCTTGAGATGTGACCCTCCTCACCACAACCATAGCAAAATTTCTTAGTGAGGGTGCATTCATTGGCATAGTGCCCTAGCTTTCCACATTTAAAACATGTGGCCACCACTTCACATTTCCCATGATGCTTCTTCTTACATTTGTCGCACCACTTGGCTTCGCCTCCACCTCCCCTCGAACAAGACTTCGAGAACTTGTTTTTCTTGTTGGACCCTGAAGGTCCATCAAACTTCCTCTTTTCACCAACCTCTATCCTTTCCAGACCATTTTCCTTCTGTCGGGCCTCCACATTCTTAGCTGCTCGAACAACTGTTTTCAGAGTGGTTGCCATCTTGACTGTCGGGCCAAAGTCGGCAGGCAGTCCAATAGCGAACCTCTCAATCTTGGAGAGTTTCGTTGGCACTAGGTACGGAAATAACTTCATCTTCTCAGTGAATGCTGTAGCATAGTCATCTATGCTCATCCTCTCCTTCTTCAAGTTTTAGAACTCATTGTTCAGATCAATCAGATCTATCTCTGAACAATATTGCACCCTTAACTGTTCCAAGAACTCCTCCCATGACAAATAATATCATATATGGCAACATATAACATTTAGCACATAAAAGCATTTTAGGCAACTTTCCTAAAATAAACTAGTGCTCGTGTCTAAAATATAGCAGACACACATCTAACAATCTCCACTTAACATTTTAAGTTTAAGTCTAGAAATCCTACAAATTCCTATGTCGCTTAAACTAATGCTCTGATACCAACTGTGACATACCCAAAATCTCGGCCAAAAAAGACCGATTTCATTTATGCTTTTTAAAATAATTTCAGAGTAAATCCTTTTGATTTAAAAGAGTTGCAGAATTTGTTCCCAAAAACAAAATATGATAAGATAATATTTATCAAAGCATTTCATCAAGAGATGCATTTTCATTATATAATCAAAACTCGGGATGTCATGTTCCGATACAGACCATAAAGCATAAACGATAACATTACAAGTCATTCAACAAATATATACATATACAGACTTGTAAACAAAACAGCTTGATGATTCATCCATCTTATGCCCTTGCGCCACTTCCTGTAATACAAATAAACTGAGTGGGTCAGGCTTGGAAGCCTGGTGAGCATATAGGGTTTTCAACCCACAATAAATAATTATATTTAATTTCACCAACCAACAATAACCCGATTACCCATTCCCGTTATCCTCACTTTATGTCCCTAAAACAACATCTATCTCAAGGGACCTAATATAGGATTTTCATCGGGACGGACATTACTGCTAAGGGGTTTCCTCAACAATAGATATCCTAAAGGCAACCATGAGGGGAATAGAGTACACCGGTGAACACATCGTTCATAACGCCTACAGGTTATGAACCTGTTAGCGTTCCACTGAACTATCTAGAAAGAGTCCGTAGTTGTCATCCATACTCTGCTAGATGACTAGGTCAACATCAACAACATCGAGACTTCTCATCTGTTTATCACACATCAACTATCTACCCATGTTCTACCCAACATATTAGTAGATAAAAATATATATTTTTATACATAGTTTAAAACCTGTATAACATGTTTAATCAATACATATTCCACATAACAGATGAGGCACACACATATAATACGTATTTCATAGAGAATAAATTAGATCTATGAGATAGAAGAAAGTGAATATACATTCACACATATAATCAACAAAATATAGACATAACACGTATTTCGTATAAAATACTTCATAATTATGCATTAGAAGAAGGTAACTACACACTCACTTGATCGGAAGATGATTGGACAGCACTACGACTACTAGAAGTAGTATTCTTCGGTAGATCTGGAAGATCTTCACAAAAATCAGGCTCCTCGCGGGCAGAGCTTCGGCTCGGGAATTGCACTTCTCGGGATCTTCAGGGAGTCGGGACTTGCTTAGGGGATCGAAATACTTCTAGCACGCAAAACGATGCAAAAGGGGAGAGAGAGAGAACAGAATTTGGCAAAAGAAGCCGGATGCCCTCGCATTCCTTTTATAGAGGCTGAGGCCTCGCATTTCGCTGGGCGTAATGCTTATCGCGGGGCGTACGCCTCAGAATTCGTCATCGCTTACGTCATCGGAGCTCTTGAGTCCGAGGCGGTGCATGCATCAGGGTACGCTGGGCGTACAACCCTACGCTGGGCGTAACCCGGATAAGTCCGGTGACTCCCCTTCTGATAAAGTCGGATTTAATAATTAAATTTATATTTTAATTATTTAATAACCTTCAAAAATTCATATCTTCTTCATACGAACTCCGTTTTGGACGTTATTTATATCCACGCATAGGTGAGACTATGCTCTACAACTTTCGTTTAGACTCCGTCGGCTAATTTTGACTTTTATTTTTATTATTTCTTTTTAGTAGGCCGGAACAGAAAAACTCCGTTATAAATTCATAAATTCTTCATTTGATGTCCATTTTAGTCTATCTTTTCATCAATGCACTACTATCAACGAGATATTCAATTCTCGTTTAAATTGTTTCAACCAACAATCACTTGATCTCGAATCGAGTATTCGGGCTTCATACTGCTAAGTCGAAACTTCGAAAAATCATAACTTTCTCATACGAAGTCAGATTTGGGTGTTCTTTTTATGCACGCTCTTGGTTTCACGAAATCTACGACTTTTGTTTAGACCACTAAGGCTAAATATCTCTCTAACATAAATTTCACTTTTTACATCATTCAGCGTTGCCGGTTCTGTCGTGAAACTTCGACAGGTCATGACTTCTTCGTTATAACTCGGATTGCGACATTCTTTATATATTCGGAAACCTCGTTTCAACTACTACAACACTATGTAAAAATATCAGGTTTATTTTACACTTAAATTTTGACGCTTATTTTATTCTTAATTAAATCAAATCAAATAATTAAGCAATTAAGCACAAAACACTTAATACTCAAATAATACATCTTTATTATTTCAAAACGGGTTACAAAGGTTAACCTAGACTATTATATCAACATTAAAGACAAGCCCAGAAACACATGCGTTACAATTCTCTCCACCTTAGAATGATTCCATCCCCGGAATCACACATCAACAAACAAATGCGTGTAGTGACTCATCATGTCACTTTCCGTCTCCCCGGTGAGATTTGGCCCATTCGTGTGTTTCCATCGGACAAGCACTAACTCGACCATCTTGCATCACAACTTCTTAGTCTTTCGGTCAACGATTGCCTCTGGTTCTTCAATCAACCTTTTGTTCTCATCGATTGTAAACTCCGAAAGTGGAATCATGTCGGGAACTTCTCCCGTGAACTTCCTCAAATAACACACATGGAAAGTGTTATGAATTCGATTCAGTTCTTCTGGTAGTTTGAGCTTGTAAGCTTGGTTCCCAATCCTCTGAAGAACTTTAAACGGTCCAATAAACCTTGGACTTAATTTTCCCCTTTTACCAAATGTTATAAGTCCCTTCCACGGCGAGACAATAAGCAAAACCGAATCTCCAACTCCAAAAGTCATCGGTCTTCGCTTGTTGTCATCATAACTCTTTTGACGATCCTGAGCTGCTAACATTCTTTCCCTAATTATTTTCAACTTTTCAGCAGTTTGATGGACTATCTCCGGTCCCATAAACTGCTTTTCCCCAGCTTCAAGCCAACAAGACGGCATACGACACTTTTGTCCGTACAAAGCTTGATAATGTGCCATCTTTATGCCAATCCTAAATCCTACCCTTAGAGTTTATTTTTAAATATCACAAACTTAATCCACCTAGAATCAACCACAAAATCAGCCACAAAACCATAGATAAGCTCATCAAAACCCTACATTTGAAGCCAAGAATTGTAATTTGAAAGCCGACGGACCATAAGCAATCAAACAAGCATGTAACAGAATCAAACAATGATTTGAACACTTTTTATCCAAAAGCGCCACCTGTAAGTTGTGAAACGTATTAAAAGCATCCTCCGAAACCAAGTAGCGATCTAACTTACTTAGTTTAGGAGCCGTAGAATTAACCCGAGTAAACCTCTTTTCTGTCATCGGAACATCAACAACCACGGTATCATCTATAAATCATTAAAAGTTGCATCCGACACATGACAAAAAGACGACATGAATCTCTCCAAATCATTCTGGACTACATTAAAATCACCAAATAACACATACTTTACTCTATGACGACGAACAAACAAACCAAGATAATTCTATAACTTTTCCTTCTCATTTAAATCTTGAGGAGCATACACGTTTACCATATAACACTCCATATTGAATGGAATCCATCTTCTCTTCACAATGACCACATTATTTTTGCAAACAACATAATTTTAACAAAAACGTTCGGATCCCAAATCGAAAATATGCCACCTGATCTCCCACATGCACTACTACTATCAAAATCAAATCTATTATCCCCCCACATACTATGAATTTTAAACAACTCAACTTGAGTCATTCTAGTTTTCTAACGTTGCAAAATGAGACCCCATGCTAAACACATTAATACTTCACCCGACTTCTTTTAAAAAAAGTAAGAGTGCTACAAATATTTAAAGATAGAAAATTCATTAATCAACTTGCAACTCATGTCAATACTTGAAAGAATTTACTTAACCTTTTCCTTATTTTCTTTCATATCATAACCAAGAAGGCCACCCATTTCGATATACTACTTCATCACATATGCTATGTCATTCATTTTTTAAGAAGTTTTGATGAACCACGAGAGTTTGATGAAGTAGCTTTAAAGAAACATAATCTTCCATAAGAGCGTTGTTTTCTTTATGAAAACCAGGTGGTTGTGATAAAATATTACAACTGAACTTCGTCACCATTAGAAGGTAAGTAATGTTATTGAAAACCAAAGAAGAATTATGTGTAACAACCGGAGCAATCATAATAGGATGTGATACAAATTAAAACCAGTTTTTGTGATTTTGAAATTAAAACCAAACATTTTTGTGGTTTACATAAATGACCGTTAATGAGACTACATGGGAATTTGACGATATTTATGTGTGTTATTGTCAAAAAGAACGTTATAACATATTAACTACTAGGTGTAAGATCCATTTATTACATGTGTTTATTTAAAAGAAAAACTAAATACAAAATTCTAGACATTTGAGAAATATGAATATATAAGAAAAGTGTGAAAATATTGAATTATAAAAATTAAAGTGTTTTTTTTTCTCTTTTAAATTTAAGCAAATAATTTAGATAAATAAATAAAGAAAATTAATAAATCTTTAATTTAGTAATTTTGAAATTAGAAGGAAATTTCATTAATGAAATTGATATGCATTTATTATTGCATTTAAATACTATCTACAATTTAATAAAATGAAACAACCATGAAATAACATGTGGAATAAAAATTAATTTAAAATAACCACAAAATTACAAGTGGAAAAATAAATGAGAATGTAACATGCAACACAGGGACGTCTCAACCTTGTAAAATTCTAAGCTATGGCTTAGGGCCCCTAGATCTAAATGCCCAAAATTGTCTAAACTTAACGTTGTAAAATCTCAATTATTGAATTAGTCCATTAGTAAAAGTTTAATTGCCCGATATGCCAAAATCCACAATTTCAATCGACAATCATAGTGAGCGACAGAGCGAAACACATGTGGTAGGAGACATGAATGCAACGATCTTGATTCTAAAAAACCGAAGTGATATTTCTCTTCTATTCTTCCTTCTCATTTCTCGATTGTTCAAATCCTCAACTCCAATGGTATGTGTTTCCAATTTTCCATCATCTATCACTCTATTAGGTTTAGTCAATTAGGGTTAAATGAGGAAGGTTTATAACATTGAGTATAATAAAGACGAAAGGGCCCCATATTTTTGATACACTTAGAGCCTCCAAACTGGTTGAGCCGCCCATGCAACGTGTCAATACTTGAAAGAATATTAAAACATATTAACTACTAGGTGTAAGACCCATGTATTGCATGTGCTTATTTAAAAGAAAAACAAAATATAAAATTCTAGACATTTGAGAAATATGAATATATAAGAAAAGTGAGAAAATATTGAATTATGTTTGTTATTGAGACCGTTAATGAGACTACATGGGAATTTGATGATATTTACGTTTGTTATTGTCAAAAAGAACATTATAACATATTAACTACTAGGTGTAAGACCCATGTATTACATGTGTTTATTTAAAAGAAAAACTAAATACAAAATTCTAGTCATTTGAGAAATATGAATATATAAGAAAAGTGAGAAAATATTGAGTTATAAAAATTAAAGTGTTTTTTTTTTTTCTCTTTTAAATTTAAGCAAATAATTTAGATAAATAAATAAAGAAAATTAATAAATCTTTAATTTAGTAATTTTGAAATTAGAAGGAAATTTCATTAATGAAATTGATATGCATTTATTATTGCAGTTAAATACTATCTACAATTTAATAAAATTAAACAACCATAAAATGACACGTGGAATAAAAATTAATTTAAAATAACCATAAAATCACATGTGGCAAAATAAATGAGAATGTGACATGCAACACATGGACGTCTCAACCTTGTAAAATTCTAAGCTATGGCTTAGGCCCCCCAATTCTAAAGGCCCCAAATTGTCCAAACTTAACATTGTAAAATCTCAATTATTGAATTAGTCCATTAGTAATTGTCTTATTGCCCGATAGGCCAAAATCCACAATTTCAATCGACAATCATAGTGAGCGACAAAGCGAAACACATGCGGTAGGAGACATGAATGCAACGATCTTGATTCTAGAAAAGCAAAGTGACATTTATCTTCTATTCTTCCTTCTCATTTCTCGATTTTTCAAATCCTCAACTCCAACGGTATGTGCTTCCAATTGTCCGTCATCTATTACTCTATTAGGGTTAGTCGATTAGGGTTAAATGAGGAAGGTTTATAACATTAAGTATAATAAAGACGAAAGGCCCCTACATTTTTGGTACACTTAGAGCCTCCAAACTGGTTGAGCCGCCCATGCAACATGTCAATACTTGAAAGAATTTACTTAACCTTTTCCTTATTTTCTTTCATATCATAACCAAGAAGGCCACCTATTTCAATATACTACTTCATCACATCTGCTATACCATTCATTTTTTAAGAAGTTTTTGATGAACCATGAGAGTTTGGTGAAGTAGCTTTAAAAGAAACATAATCTTCCATAAGAGCATTGAGAAATATGAATATATAAGAAAAGTAAGAAAATAGTGAATTATAAAAGTTAAAGTTTTTGTTTTTGTTTTTTTTTTGTTTTTTTTTTTTTTAAATTTAAACAAATAATTTAGATAAATAAATAAAGAAAATTAATAATTCTTTAATTTAGTAATTTTGAAATTAAAAGGAAATTTCATTAATGAAATTGATATGCATTTATTACTGTATTTAAATACTATCTACAATTTAATAAAATGAAACAACCATAAAATGACATGTGGAATAAATATTAATTTAAAATACCCATAAAATTACATGTGACAAAATAAATGAGAATGTATCATGTAGCAAAAATATTTTTATTTATTAAGGAGGATAAGTTGTTATATGTAACAAAATAAATTAGAATATGTTGCAAATAAAATTAAAAAAACAAACAATACTTTTTATAGACCGTTTCATAGTTTTCTATATGATTTGTGGTACCAAATAATTTTTATAACCATCATTGATTTCATATCAAAATTCCTTCATCTAATTTTTTCAGTTTTATACATTTTTATATTAAAATATATTGAATAAATGTAATATTTTTGAATGTATGGCTTCCTATTTTTTTGGCCCTTAATTCTTAAACATTAGAAACAAATATTAATATTTTGACTAACCGTTAAAAATGATTATAATCTATATCTATTAAAATTTGATTATGATATAAACTTGTAAGCAGTTTTACATCTCTTAAAATCTCAATTAAAATTAGGTCGAACAACAAAAATGTATCGTCTCACCTATAAGCAACGAATCAATTACATGGTCATAAGAAACATACACAAATGCATAAAAACCGGTCCAAATTAACAAATGACTATGTTTGATTTAAATATTGATTTTAGAGTTTATAAAATACTGGTATCTATTTAGGATATTAGAAAATAAAACACAAAATGCTTTATTTTAAAAGCTTGAAAAACAATTTTATTTTTTATATGAGAAATTAAATGTCCTCCTATTTTTATTCCTATAAATTCTCCTATACCAAAATATCATTAAATGAGCATTAAATGTAACACATGTCATTATTTAATTCAGCAGAAAGATTTGTACGAACAAAAAGTACGAGTTTAATTTTTCATTATATATATATATATATATATATATATATATATATATATATATATATATATATATATATATATATATATTGTTGGATTAAAATATGGTTTATACTCTGTTTTTCTGGGCAATTATATTTTTCTGTAATATTTTTGGAGTTTATGGTCATGTTTACGGTTGAGTTTACGGCCGTAAACCCATTTACGGCCCATGTCCACCAAACCCATGTTCCCCTTGTATAAATATAGGTGTTAGGGTGTGAGGAACAGATTGATGAACCCTAGAGAGTTTACGGCTAGAGAGAAACATGAGCTTTTATGTGTGTGTGAATCTTTTGTATCCGGATCTTCATTCATATCAATACATACAAAGATTCATATTCTTCTTCTTCTTCTTCTCTTCTATTTTATCTGACATCATCCGTTTGATCGGGATTCCGCACCATCAAACGAATTTGATTGATACACAGGCAAATTAGGGATTTACAATTGGTATCAGAGCCAAGTTGTATCAGTCAAGTTTGTCAGATTTGGAGCATTATTTGATCTTATTTTCGAAATATTCTTGCGTTTTTTGATAGATCTCTGAAAAATAAGGGGGGTTTGTTCTTCGTGTTTTTCATAAAAAGGGTTTTTGATCGAGTTTTGGAGCAAAAAAGGGCAAAAATCGGTGTTTTTGGTCGTAATCAGCAAAGGGGTGGCGGCCAGCAGCTAGGGTTTCCGAAGTGTTTGCGGTCCGAGGCCTCGGACGTTTACGGTCCGAGCTTGCGGCCTCGGGGTTCACGAGAATCGAACTCGAGACCTCCCATTCATCAGCCAGTGCCTTAACCAAATCCTCTAGCATCACCTTTGTTCCTTTCCTCCGCATTCTTTACTGAAAGACACTCCTTTTCGGTTCCAAGTTTCGCAAAATTGTCATTTTTAGCCCAAAAATTAAATTTCTTTTATTTTTAAATTCCTTTTTCATCAAAATAATAATAATAATAATAATAAAAATAAAATAATAATAAAAAAATTATTTATTTTTTACTTTTATTCTTTAACTTTTGACCTTAAATTTTGATTTTGACTTTCAAGTTTGACATTTGACTTTAAACTTCGACTTTTTCGTTTAACTTTTAAATTTTCAAATTTAACTTTTCGGTTTGACTTTTAAGTTTGACTTTTCAAGTTTGACTTTTGAGTTTAACTTTTTAAATTTGACTTTTAAGGTTCACTTTTATAATCAAAGGGTTTGACTTTTAAGTTTGATTTTGGTTTATAGTTGTGTTTTTTAATTGATTTTAAGGTCTACGAGGGAGTTGAAACATGAAAGAGAGTCATCAGGATATGTTAAGATAAAATTTCAACATTTTCGATTATATCCCTGGAGAAGCCCTCAAAACTCAGTTGCAGCGATTTACTACACTTATTACCGAGATGAATATAGTTGGGATCTTCTTGTCTAAATCTGAGATAAACAAAAAGCTATTGAATTCACTTCCAAAATCATGGGATATGAACGTGGCCATCATCAAGAAGACAAAAGATCTCAATCATCTTAGTCTTGCTGATGTTATTCAAGAACTTGATGCTTTGAAGTGTAGAGAAACAATGAGTTCTGAAAACATTCCGGTCAGTGAAGTTACATGTACTCCAGCTTGTGAAGCCACGATTAAATTTCTTCGCGAACAAATTTATTTATTTAAAAGAGAAGTTGAGGACCTGAGATATGAAGGATATCAACTCAGGAAAGGACAGAAACCCCTGAAGGCTGAATTAGAAGCAAAAACCAAGGACTTTAGGAAACTTCAGGAAGAGTATAGCAACAAGTGTGAAAATTATGATTATATTAAGAGACAACTTGCTGCTGGAACTGAAGAACTTGATGCTTTAAAAATTAAGTGTGGAAAAATAGATGTCAATTTCAAATATTATACTGCGTCAAGTCAGACAGTCGAGTCCTTATATGAAACCCAATTAAAATTCAAAGAAAATCAAAACAAGGGTCTAGGGTATGATAGTGTACCTCCTCCTTATAATCATAACTACACATCCATCCTTATGACACAGGATGAAACTGACAGGGAGCCACATCTTCGATATGGCAAATGAGTTGGATTTGTGTCAGGAGGAGTTATTAATTTTGAAGATACTAATGTTTCTACTTCATGTGCAGGTAAAGTAGCAGAAGATGGGATCAATGAGAACACTATTGAACAAACCGATGACTCCTTGAACTCTGAGTATGTTGCTTCGAACTCAATTGCTTCTGATCAACCTGCCGTTGAGAAATGCATGCCTCCAATTCCAGCGCAACAGAGTGCCTGTCGCAAGTGTGCATGTGGGAACAACAAGAAACGAGGCAAGGATACGCCACCAGCGGCAGGAAGAAACAATTTCCCAGTGAAGAAAAGGACTTGTTTTCACTGTGGAACACCTGGACACATTGCCAGAAACTGTCCAAATCGTGCATATGTTCCTTACTATGCACAAGGCTGGCAGAACGCACCAAGAGGGACATACTCCAAAAGAAACCCCTCAAGGTCACGTTCAGACCATGATGACTGGAATGCGCACAAGGCCAACCATCCAACTCCCAAGGCCAAGCATCCAACTCCCAAGGCCAAACATCTAACTCCCAAGAACAAGAAGGGAATGTTGGCCCAGAAGTCTAGTTCAAGAGATGCTCCTGTGAAACCAAGACCGGATAGGTCAAAGTCATCTAGGCAGGCGACTTCAAGTTCCAAAGCAAGTGTTGAGGCACCCATCGGATCGAACAAGAAATGGGTTAAACCCGCATATAGATGGGTACCAAAGGTGAAAACTCCCAAATCTCCTAATGCTTCTAACGTTTCTACATCTTCTGTTTGTGATAAGCAGGAAATGTCATGGGAGAGACTACTGTGCAAGGATGACAAAGGTCGACCCAGTTTCAAAATGGACTGGGTTCCAAAGACCAACTGATCCCGCTCTATGTCGGAGCAGCCATGGAGGCATATCATCATACTTCGGGTTGTTGGTAGTGGCTGTTCTTGGCACATGATAGGGTACATCTCTCAACTGTACAACATTCAGACTTTTGTTTGAGAGTATGTGTCCTTTGCGGGAAGGGAAAAAAGGAAGGGATCACTCACGGGGTTAGTGCTTAATGACATGAAGAATTTTTGGATCTGCTCTGAGATTACGCGTGCTGTTCTCAGACCTTCTGGATGCAAATTCAATCGGTGACTTACGGTTTGAGTTTTCTTCTCTATACTCCTAAGTTTTTCTTAAGCTGATTCGCTTTAAACACAAATTTTTGTTTTAGGATAGTTTAAATTTGCGCATTTACTTTCATTTCTCTCCTATGCAAAAATTTAGGGGGAGAAATAAAAACAAATAAAAAATTAGAAAATTTAAAATCCAAAAGCATTAGAAAATCAGAAAATCAAAAATGTGGTGTTAATGGAAAGTGCTTGCAGGAGATGTTTTGGGAAATGAAATCAACAAGTGATAACGGGCAATCTGAATTGGCGTAATGTACCTAAGTTGACTCGTCTACGCTCTGTACTCGATGTGCTGGTAGGCACGAAAGATTTTAAATGGATTTGACTAGGAAAGTTGAACTTAATGAATTTAAGGACTGGACAAGCTTTGACCAAGTTAGATCCGTTTAACGTGATGTCACGACGCTCGGATAGGTTGAGCAGGGAGATATACATAAGAATCTACCCGTCACATTAATTGAACCCGTACTTGGAACCGTGGCTTAACTTTTCCTTGATGTGCGGATTCTGTCCTTAATTCCGGTTGGATGGGGCGACTGGTAAATTCCGATAAATTAGGTCTGTAGAATATCATTTTCTTTCTTTCCGTCTGTTAGTCATATGTTGCACCCTTTACGTGATTGGAAGAGATCCGACCTGGATTTAAACATATGCAACTCTATTTCTCTGTAAGTTATATATATGAAATTCTTCTTATATGTTAGCTATATGCTGTCTCCTTTGCGTGACTTCTAATCCGACCTGGTACACAACATATGCAAGCTTCTTCTTCTCAGCCCCTCTGAAGTAATAAGTAATAGAATTCTGAATCTATACTCTCTCTGAATGGTTGTCTGCTCACCCTGTGTAAGGAGTACTATGGAAGTTCTTGATGGCTGGGGCATATCAGAAAGCGGGAAACACGTTCCAGTACACTTAAAATTGAACACATATAGATTGTCTGTAGATCTCGCTGCTCAATTTAGGTGGACAATAATATCCCTGGTTGTAGTCAGTTAAATGGTCTTAAGAAAAATTTATTTAAGAATTAGGGCCAATCATGATAATAAAGTTACAATTAGATATATGCATGTATCATGTCATTGGTAAATTGTCCAAAATTGTCACAATTTTTCGTGTTTAAGTGGACAACAATACCGGCGATCGATCAGACGAAGATGTGAAGATAAGGGTACCGACAAGTGGATAAAGGTTGTCTAAAAACTTTGATCCCAAATCACTCTTAAAGTTAGATATCATTTTTTGTTAAATTTATTATAGTTTCTTCTAATTTAAATATTAGGGAAGAATTAAAAATTAAAAAAAAATAATGAAAATAAAAAAATCAGAAAACTTCAAAAAATCAAAGAAATATCAGAAAAATTAAAAAAAAATCAAAAAATAGTGTTATTTCTGTTTTATTTCTTGTTTAGAAAAACAAAAAATCCAAAAATATTTTTGTTTCTGTTTTAATTTGTGTGCTAAGTTTTCTTTTAGTTTTGTTTTGTCTTGAAAAGTGATTTCAGGTATAGATAAGACTCATGGAGTTTGTGTTGAAGATCAATGAGCCAAATCCTCATTCGTGAGCATCGAAGAATTTGCATTCGAAGGAGCAAGAAATGAAGATCATTCTTTCAAATTCAATCTTTCAACCCCAGAAGCAAGGGGAAGCATAAATTGAATATTATATAACGGATTGCATTGAAGCCTCCTCAATCAGTCTGCTACTATCGTTGTACCTGCTGAAGTGATCCAGAAGATTTGTTCTCTCTGATGTTCTCTTTGAAGATTCTCAAGCTGAAAGCGCCATCTTTCAAGAATCACTGCGTCAACCCTCCTCACCCAATGTGCGTTCAATGCCAAATTCTAAAGAAAACCTCAAGTGCTCAAGATGAAGTCATTCATTGAAGGTTCATATGTTCATCCTGATGCTGTGAAGAAATTGAAGGTTAAAGCTGAAGCCATGCTCCCATTGAAGATTGACAAGAAGAGCCAACTACTTTTTAGGGGGAGCTTGTTGGGTCAATTAAGAAAAGAAAGCTACAAACCAAGGGGGAGATTGTTGGGTCAAAATATGGTTTATACTTTGTTTTTCTGGGCAATTATATTTTTCTGTAATATTTATGGAGTTTACGGTCATATTTACGGTTGAGTTTACGACCGTAAACCCCATTTACGACCCATGTCCACCAAGCCCATGTTCCCCTTGTATAAATATAGGTGTTAGGGTATGAGGAACAAATTGATGAACCCTAGAGAGTTTACGGCTAGAGAGAAACAGGAGCTTTTATGTGTGTGTGAATCTTTTGTATCCGGATCTTCATTCATATCAATACATAAAAAGATTCATGTTATTATTCTTCTTCTTCTCTTCTATTTTATCTGACATCATCCGTTTGATCGGGATTTCGCACCATCAAACGAATTTGATTGATACACAGGCAAATTAGAGATTTACAATTGGTATCAGAGCCAAATTGTATCAGTCAAAAGGATTTATTGTTTCATCCAAAAATCGAATATTCTGTGTTTACGGTCCAAGCTTACGGCCGTAAACACCGAGTTCTTGGGCCGTAAACCCATTTTGGAGCATTATTTGATCTTATTTTTGAAATATTTTTGCGTTTTTGGATAGATCTCGCAAAAATAAAGGGGGTTTGTTCTTCGTATTTTTCATAAAAAAGGGTTTTTGATTGAGTTTTGGAGCTTCAAAGTCGAAAAATCGCTGATTTTCACGTAATCTGGAAGAGTTTACGGCTGGAGCTTACTGTCGGAAACAGTTCACGGCCGGCGGCGCATTTGTGTTTACGGCTAGGGTTTCCGGAGATCTCGGCTCGGGAGCGGCTTGCGGATCGAACTGGTGTTTGCGGTCTCGGCTCGGTTGGAGTACACGGCTTGGACTTCGGCTCGGCTAGGGAAGCCGGCTAAGCAAGCTGCATAGCGTTTCTATTAAAAAGGAAAGCGCGCAACGATTTTAGGGGGTGCCGAGATTCGAATTCGAATCCCCCGCATAGAAGACCAACGTCTTACCAACTCAACTAGCTGACTCCTTGTTTCATTCCTTCGAAAACTAAAATATAACCCGTCTTTTTCGCACCTAATTTCGAATTTTGACACCTTTTACCCCAAAACTCAATTTCTTTTAATTCAAAACTTTTTTTTTTATCCAAAATTAAAATTAATAATAATAATATAATTAAATAATAATAATAATAATAATAATAATAATAATAAAATTATTTTTTAAACTTTTATTTTTGATTTTTGATTTTTTATTTAAAGTTTTGATTTTGTCTTTCAAGTTTGACATTTGATTTTAAATCTTGACTTTTTCGTTTAACCTTTAAAATTTCAAATTTAACCTTTCGGTTTGACTTTTAAGTTTGACTTTTCAAGTTTAATTTTTTAAAATTTGACTTTTAAGGTTATATTTTTTTGATAAAATTAAAAAAAAAGGCACTTTAAATTTGACGTTTGCTTCTAGTTGTTTTTTTAATTAATTGATTTTAAGGTCTACGAGGAACTTTGCAAAACATGAAAGAGAGTCGTCAGGATATGTTAAGACAAAATTTCAACTCTTTCGATTATGTCCCTGGAGAAACGCTCGAAACTCAGTTGCAACGATTTACTACACTCACTACTGAGATGAATATAGCCGGGATCTTCTGGACTAAGTCCGAGATCAACAAAAAGCTGTTGAATTCACTTCCAAAATCGTGGGACATGGACGTGGCTGACATCAAGAAGACAAAAGATCTCAATCGTCTTAGTCTGGCTGATATAGTTGAAGAACTTAACGCTTTGAATTGTCGAAAAACAATGAGTTCAGCAAACCTTCCGGTCAATGAAGTGTCGTGTTCTCATTCATGTGAAGTTTCATGTTCTCAATCATGTGAAGATACGATTAAATTTCTTCGGGAACAAATTGATTTATTAAAAGGGGAAGTTGAGGACCTGAGATATAAAAGATATCAACTCAAGAAAGGATAGAAACCCCTCAAGGCTGAGTTAGAAGCTAAAACCAAGGACTTTAGGAAACTTCAGGAAGACTACAGTAACAAATGTGAAAACTATGATTATGTAGTCAAACAAAATGCTGAGCTAGTGGCTGAAGTTGAATCTTTGAAAGGAAAGTTTGAAACTGCCAAACTTGATGTTAGAAAATATGATTTCTCAAGTGAGGTTGTTGCAAATATGATAGACCAAAGCATGCAGTTTAAAAGGAATCAAAACAAGGGACTAGGGTATGATAGTGTACCTCCTCCTTACAATCATAACTACACATCCATCCCTATGAAACAAGAAGAAATTGACAGGGAGGCACATCTTAAATACGGAAAACCAGTTGGATTTGTGTCAGGAGGGGTTATTAATGTTGAAAATACTGATGCTTCTGTTACATGTGCATGTAAAGTAGCAGAAGATGAGAACAAGGAGAACACTATTGAACAAACAAATGTCTCTTTGAGCTCTGAGTCTGTTGCTTCGAACTCAGCTGCTTCTGATAAACCTGCCGTGGGTAAGTACAGGCCACCAATTCCAACGTAACAGAGTTCTTGTGGCACGTGTACATGTGGGAACAACAAGAGACAAGGCAAGGATACGCCACCAGGGGCAGGAAAAGATGACTTCACAGTGAAGAAAAAGACTTGTTTTCACTGTGGAACACCTGGACACATTGCCCGAAATTGTCCAAATCGCGCATACGTTCCTTCCTATGCGCAAGGCTGGCAGAACGCGCCAAGAGGGAGATACTCCAAAAGAAACCCCTCAAGGTCACGTTCAGACATTGACGACTGGAATGCCAAGAAGGCCAAGAATGTAACTCCCAAGGCCAAGAATCAAACTCCAAAGGACAAGCATCCAAATCCCAAGGGCAAGAAGGATGTGTCAGCCAACAAGCCCAGTTCAAGAGATGCTCCTGTGAAGCCAAGATCGGTTAGGTCAACGTCATCTCGGCAGTCGGCTTCAAGTTCCAATTCAAGTACTGAGCCACCCATCGGATCGAAAAAGAAATGGGTTAAACCCAACTACAAATGGGTTCCGAAGGCTCAATCTCCCAAATCAACTAACGACTCTAACGTTTCTACATCTTCTGTTTGTGATAAACAGGATATGTCATGGGAGAGAGTATCGTGCGCGGATGAAAAAGGTCGACCCAGTTTCAAAATGGACTTGGTTCCAAAGACCAACTGATCCCGCTCTGTGTCGGAGCAGCCATGGAGGCATATCATCATACTTCGGTTTGTTGGTAGTGGCTGTTCCAGACACATGATAGGAGACATCTCTCAACTGTACAACACTCAGAACATTGTTTGGGAGAATGTGTCCTCTGCGGGAAGGGAAGAAAAGAAGTGATCACTCACGGGGTTAGTGCTTAATGACGTAAAGAATTTCCGGATCTGTTCTGAGATTACACATGCTATTCTCAGACCTTCTGGATGCAAATTCAATCGGTGACTTACGGTTTGCGTTTTCTTCTCTATACTCCTAAGTTTTTCTTAACCTGATTCGTTTTAAAGACTAATTTTTGTTTTAGGATAGTTTAAATTTGCGCATTTACTTTTATTTCTCTCCTATGCACAAATTTAGGGGGAGAAATAAAACAAAACAAAAATAAAAAAAAAATTAAATAAATAAAATTAAAAAAAATTGTTGGTTATGAAATGTGTTTGAGGGAGATGTTTTGGGAAGAGATATTATCAAGTGATAACAAGCAACCTGAGTCCTGCGTAACGTACCCGAAGTTGAAGGGTCTATGCTCTGACTTGATGCGTCGGTAGGCACGAAATTTTTTAAAATGGACTTGACTAGGGAGAGTTGAACTTAGGAAATTTATAGACTTGACAAATCTTGACCTAGTTAGATCCGTTCAGCCTAACAATACGACGCTCGGATAGGTTGAGCAGGGAGATATATATGGGAATCTACTCGTCACATTAATTGAACCCGTACTTGGAACCGTGATTTAACTTTTCCTCGATGTGCGGATTCTGTCCTTAATTCCGGTTGGATGGGGCGACTGGTAAATTCCGATAAATTAGGTCTGTAGAATATCATTTTCTTTATTTCCGTCGGTTAGTCATATGTTGCACCCTTTGCGTGATTGGAAGAGATCCGACCTGGATTGAAACATATGCAACTCTATTTCTCTGCAAGTTATATATGTGAAATTCTTCTTATCTATTAGCCATATGCTGTCTCCTTTGCGTGACTTCTAATCTGACCTGGTACACAGCATATGCAACCTTCTTCTTCTCAACCCCTCTGAAGTAGTTAGCAATAGAATTCTGAATCTCTTCTCTCTCTGAATGGTTGTCTACTCACCCGGTGTAAGGAGTACTCTGGAAGTTCTTGATGGCTGGTGCATATCAGGAAGCGGGAAACACGTTCCAGTACACTTAAAATTGAACACTCAAAGATTGTCTATAGATCTCGCTGCTCAATTTAGGTGGATAACAACATCCCCGGTCTTCGTCAGATGAATGGTCCTTAAGATATAATATCTAAGGAATTAGGATCAAATATAATTTTTAGGAACTTAAGTTCACCTTGTCTTGTATCAAATAGTATGTCCTAAATAAGTCACAAATTTTTCGTGTTTAAGTGGACCACAATACCGACGATCGACCAGACAAAGATGTGAATATGGAAGGTACCGACAAGTGGATAAAGGTTGTCTAAAAACTTTGATCCCAAATCACTCTTAAAGTTAGATATCATTTTATTTTTGTTAAATTTGTCATAGTTTCTTCTAATTTAAACACTAGGGGAGAATTAAAAATTAAAATAAAAAAATCAAAAAATTAAAAATCTAAAATTAGTGTTATTTCTGTTTTATTTCTTGTTCAGAAAAATAAAAAAATCCAAAAATATTTTTGTTTATATTTTATTTTGTGTGCTAAGTTTTCTTTTAGTTTTGTTTTGTCTTGAAAAGTGATTTCAGGTATAGATAAGACTCATGGAGTTTGTATTGAAGATTTCTGAGCCAAAGCCTCGTCCATGAGCATCGAAGAATTCTCATTCGAAGGAGCAAGAAATGAAGATCATTCTTTCAAATTCAATCTTTCAACCCCAGAAGCAAGGTGAAGCTGCAATTGAAGAATATGTGACGGATTGCATTGAAGCCTCCTCAATCGGTCTGCTGCTATCTTTGTACCTGCTGAAGTGATCCATAAGATTTGTTCTCTCTGAAGTTCTCTCTAAAGATTCTCAAGCTGAAAGCGCCATCTTTCAAGAATCAGTACGCCAAGCCTCCTCACCCAATGTGCGTTCAATGCCAAATTCTGAAGAAAACCTCAAGGGCTCAAGATGAAGTCATTCATTGAAGATTCATATGTTCATCCTGATGCTGTGAAGAAATCGAAGGTTAAAGCTGAAGCCAAGCTCCCATTGAAGATTAAAAAGAAGAGCCAGCTACTTTTTAGGGGGAGCTTGTTGGGTCATTAAGAAAAGAAAGCTATAAACCAAGGGGGAGATTGTTGGGTCAAATTATGGTTTATACTTTACTTTTCTAGGCAATTATATTTTTCTAGTAATATTTATGGAGTTTATAGTCATGTTTACGGTTGAGTTTACGGCCGTAAACACCGTCCGGCCGTAAACCCATTTACGGCCCATGTCCACCAAGCCCATATTCTCCAAGTATAAATATATGTGTTAGGGTGAGGAGATGAGATTGATGAACACGAAGTAGTTTACAGCCATAGAGAGAAATCGTGTGTGAATCTTTTGTATCCGGATTATAATTCATATCAATACATACAAGATTCATATTAATTCTTCTTCTACTTCTCTTCTTATTTTATCGGATATCATCTGTTTGATTGGGATTCCGCACCATCAAACGGATCTCTGACTGATACACAAGCAGATTAGGGATTTACATATATATATATATATATATATATATATATATATATATATATATAAAAGTGAAGTATAGAACTATAAGTTTAAAGACATTCTTGGTAAAGCATTTTAAATAAAAGTGAAAGATCACAAAATCTAACTTAAATCGAAGGACGTGATTGAAATGACGCGTATCGCCAAAACACTCCATTAGCGGCGACAAAAAACGTGTTTGTTTTCTTCTCCGCTAAAAGTCTCCGTTGCTGCTAAAGGCGTCATTGCTATTGTCGGTTATTCTTGTAGAGTCACCTACGATAACACCACTACCATCACGCGATCACCACCACCACTTTTAATGTTTATAGACGACATATTGTATAGAATATGGATGATTCCAGTGGATTGTGAAGAGATTGTCGTAGATGATTACTAGTAATCCTGGGTGGAATAAGTTAGAAGGGTTTACATCGAACCTTTGATGAACATGTTTGGCGGCGATCCCGATGATTTTCGTTGAAAAGAGGCGATGTTTTTGCTTATTCCAAATATTTTATGGTGGAACTAGTAAAACTAAAAGAATTAATACCATACATTAAAAATAAATTAACGATATAATAAATAATATTTATTATATAATGAAAATAATAAATTAAAAGTGATATTAAAATAAAAAAGAATTAATTAAAAAAAGAGGAATTAAAAAACTTAACTAAAAGAAAATTATAATCTCATAATGCATTACTTATTAGGATATAAATATTATAAATTAAAAATAATATTTATTAATATATAATAATCGAATAAAAAAGAATTACTCAAATAAACAAAATTAACTAATATAAATTAATAATCCAATGTAATAATATTTATTAATATATAAATATTATATATTAAAAATAATCTTCATTCGTATATAATAATCCAATTAAAATATCCAATAACAAAGAAATTAAAAAAAAATAATTAAAAGAAATTAATAATCTAAAAAAACAAAATCTATTGCTATATAAATAATATATATTTTAAAAATAACATTTATTGATATATAATAATTTTAAAAAAATAAATAGAAGATATATAGAAATGATCATTGTAGTTTTCTTGCAGAAATTGTCCCTGAGGATAAAACAGTTAATTTAAAAAAATTAACTGAAAAGTTATTAAAGTTAACAGACGAATGATTAAATCTACAACAAAACATGTTGAAAACGATAAAATCTATAATTTTTCAAAGGTTTGGACCTTAAACATATAACATAAGAAACCGTAAGGACCATTTTTGCAATTTTGTCTTATAGGAGGGGCTGCTAATAAAACCACTTTTTGTGATTTTTAACTAAAACCAAACATTTTTGTGGTTTTACATAATCATACATTCACCGAACTACTTGGAATTTGAAGTTATTTATGTTTGTTATTGTCTGAAAGAAAATTATGACATATTAAAGATAAGTTGTTATATGTAAAAAAATCAATTAGAATATGTTGCAATTTTTTTTGGAAAGCTGCAAATATATAAAATACAAACCACATCAAGCTGATTTGGCAGAAAAGAATACAAATCACCACTTCTAAATCAGAAATTTACGAACAATTAAATGGACAAATATTCTACACTCTCCAATCTACCTTTTTACATGAATTTTGTGTTTGCACGAAATAAAAGCAAGAGCTTTTATCCGTTCAACTATAATTACTGGTCTCAAATAGATGTTCTTTTTATAAATCGTTCCACACTATGCTATATGATTTGTGATATCAAATAATTTAGATAAGCATCATTGATTTCATATCAGGATTCCTTCATCTAATTTTTTTCAATTTTATACATTTTAAGATAAAATATAATGAGTAAATGAAATATTTTTGAATGTATCACTTAGTAATTTTTTAGTCCTTTAATTCTTAATCATTAGAAACAAATATTAATTAAAATTTGATAATCTTTATCTTTTAAAATTTGATAATCATATTAAACTAGAAGCGTTTTACATCTCTTAAAATCTTAATTAAAATTAGCTCGAGCAACAAAAATGTAACGTTGTCTCACCTATAAGCAACGAATCAATTACATGGTCATGAGAAGCATACACAAAGGCATAAAAAACCGGTCTAAATCAACAAATGACTATGTTTGATTTGGATATTAATTTTAGAGTTTATAAAATACAGGTTTCTAATAACGATATTAGAAAATTAAAAAGAAAATACTTTATTTTCACAGCGTGAAATAACATTTTTATATATAAGTGAAAAAACTTATAGAACTATATGTTTATACACATTCTTAATAAACCATGTTAGATAAAAGTGAAAGATCACAAAATATAACCTAACTTTTAATAAGTGAACTAATCAACGGATACTCTTTTTTGTTGGCTAAGTTTTAAAACCATAAGCTAGCTATCAATGTCTTGTAAGCTGATTTTGGGTTTCTAATTATTAACATTAATTTGCTAAACATAATCGTCTATTTAGTGTTAAAGTATTTGAAACATGTACGCATAGAAACGGAAAACAAAATAACAACTGTGAAAATTAACCATAAAACTTATAATGAGAAGTCTGTGAACCTGCAAATTGGACAGACTCTATTCTTCAGCAACCATTTCTTGATACACTTTGGATGATATTCATGTCCGCATTCCAGTGCTGCGATCAACTCATCCCCTTTGTATTCTTCTTGACAAATCACGCAAATCTCTCCATCTCCTTCACATTCTTCTCTTTCTTCTTTTTCTTCTTCTGATTTGTAGTTCTCCTCTTCCACTTCCACTTCATCTTCTTCTTCCTCTGTTTCATCATCATCAACGTGGTCTTCGTCGTCATCGTCGTCATCATCATCATCATCATCATCATCATCGTCGTAGTCGTAGTCGTAGTCGTCGTCGTCTTCATGATCATGATCATCATCATCTTGTTGTTGTTGTTGACGAGACTCTAGCAGGACTATAAACTTGGCAATATTCATAGGCTGTTGATCATCGACCACTTGTGATCCATCCACGAATCTAGCAATGGCTACTGATCCGTGATTGGTTGTAAATTCCATTGAAAGAGTTGTATAAGCAGGTCCACCATCAGACATCACGGAGAAGACGTCTCCAGAGTCGTGAATCATTGCTGACTGAGTTGGAGAGGGGTCGAGGACCATTATTTCATCCACATCCTCACCTGGTTGTGCGTTGACGATGAAGTAGTGTCGGGAAGCTGGGACTATAATCCCATATGAAGACATAGATGCAGCCATAGCACGAGTAACTGCCAACTTCTCAAGGGACACAAGGTATTGTACGTATTTTTGAAGCAGAAACTCTCAAACCTAAATGACCTGAATCTATCATGTGATGTCAACTAGTTATTTATAGTTATGGATTAGTACTTGGATTTGATAGTTGCTAATTTTACGGCAAGAGATAAGTCTTTCCTTCTATAAATATAATCCTATTTTAAAATCAAACAATAGCCGGATTTTATTGGATTTTAAATTGAAATCCCTTTAAAATCTTTTAAATACTACAAACCTGAACTGATAGTTTTGCACAAGTTTGATTTCTTTTAGATTATTGCTAGCTGTTAAATCTTATATTAATTAAGGAATTTTATTTTGTTTCCACATTATAAGGAATTACATGAACTAATCTTTATAATTTGGTTGATACATCCGTCTACCCATGCTGCATGAAAGTTAAGTGAGTTCCTGATTGTACTAAACTATCCTCGACAAAATAAGTTGCTTCAAATTGATTCAAGTACAAGAAAATTTTAATTATAATATGATTTTCTAATATGTGCCCAATTAATTGAAATATTAATTATAAGAAATATTATCATAATTAAATATGATAAATATTAATTATGTTTCATATTACCATAGTTAAATCTAAAATACTTTTAGAGTAAGTTACGTGAATGATCCTTTAGCTTTCCCTTTTTCCTTTAAATGGTCCTTACAAATTTTTTTTACCCCTTATGAGGCAAACGTTACACACAAAATGCCCATAGGACTAACTTTGTTAACAAATTTTCTGAAGTTTTGTTAAATAACAAAAATACCCTTTTTTTAATGTTTTCAGACAGTCCTTCTTATTTACAATCCCTCATACACACACATACACAACTAAAAACACGAGATTTCATACTCCACCACCACCAAAAATGACTAAACCACGGTTCTTAACATCAAAAGCTTCTAGTCAAATCCACCCACCATTAACCACTAGAACCAATCCTCTAACCCTTGTAGTAGGTCAGAGATTACACCGGCACCAACATCACCGAAATCACCCTCTTCAATCAGAACATCACCGTAAATATTTCGGTATGCCAACCCAAGAACTATTGGATTTATCATTTAATCGTCTGAATGGATCAATACCTACTTATATGTTCTTGCTAAAGAATTAAACCCAAGTTTGTCTTTACAAGAAAAATCTAACAGGTGAAATCGCATATTCGATTCAAGCATTGAACATAGCATTCAATTCCGGTGAAATCAGAACTTAGATTGTGGCCTACAGTGTCTGAAACCAGGCGATTCACGCCACCACAATTGCAGAATCGCCACCATCCTATTCCTTTCATTCGTTACCTTCGGTAACTCCAAGTCAAATGAGTAAACAAGATTCGACAAAGCCAACTCCATCTTCATAGCTCCCATCCTCATCTTTACTTGCGACAGACGTCGCCGCCAAATGTCCAACATGTCGCCGCTAAAGGTATTGGCGATAACATGTCGCCGCTAAATGGTCGTCGCTGTTGGTTCATCACTAATGCTCCATTGGTCGCCGTTAAAGCTCTTCATTACCACTAAAGGTGTTGCCTCTATTTATGTATATTTCCATTCGTACTAATACACATACACATACATAATACACATACAAAATGCACATATACGTACGGAAATACATACACATACAAAATACACATACATATACATAAATATACATATATACATAGAATTACACATTCAAAAACACATATACTTACATAAAATACATTCAAAATATATGCACATACAAGTACACATCCATATCTATAAACACAAAATACATATCTACAAAATCAATATTTCGGCGAGAACAATGGTGGTAGCAATATATTCCGACAAAAGGGTGATGGATCTCAAAATTCCGGCAACCATCTCAAAAGCTAGAAATTTGGTAGGGAGAAGAGAAAAGGAAAAGAAAATAAGAAAAATGGAGCAGAGAGGGGTGAAATTGCGAAGTTTTATCGGAGATTCTGATGAGGTTGAGGAAAGGGAAAAAGGGAAAACACAGAAGACCGGGAAAGAAAGTGAGAACAAAGTGGGGTTTATTATCGACAGACTTTAGCGGCGACTCGTACTCCTTGGCAGGGACACGTAGGAGGGAAAACTACGTGGGTGGTTTTCTACGTCGTTGGATCATCACTTAAATCACCAATGTGATTGATATGACGCGAATCGCCAAAATAAGCCTTTAGTAGCGACGCCATTAGCGGCGACGGATACTTTTAGTGGCGACTACAAAGGCGTTTGTTTTTTTGTCGCCGCTAAAAGTCACTGTCACCGCTAAAGGTGTCGCTGCTATTGTCGGTTATTCTTGTAGTGTCACCTGCGATAACACTACCACCATCACAAGATCACCACCAACGCTTTTAATGTTTATAATCAGCACATTGTATGGGATATGGAGGATTCCAACGGATTGTGAAGAGGTTGTCGTAGGTGGCTACCGGTTATGTTGGATGGAAAAAGTTAGAAGTGTTTACATCGAACCTTTGATGAAGATGTTTGGCGGTAATCCCAATGATTTTTGTTGATATGAGGCGATGTTTTTTCTTATTACGACAACTGTATGATGGAACCAATAAAATTAGGAAGAATTAATATCGTACAATAAAAAATTAATCATTTAGTAAATAATATTTATTATATAAAGAAATAATAAATTAAAAGTAATATTCTAATAAAAAGAATTAATCCAAAAAAGATGAATTAAAAATTTAACTAAAAGAAAATATTAATTTGATAATGCATTACTTATAAGGATATAAATATTACAAATTAAAAATAATATTTATTAATATAAAATAATCCAAGAAAAAAGAATTGCTCAAATAAACAAAATTAACTAAAATAAATTAATAATCCACTATAATACTATTTATTAATATATAGATATTATATATTAAAAATAGTATTTATTCCTATATAATAATCCAATTAAAATATCCGATAACAAAAAAATTAATTAAAAAAATAATAATCTAATATAACAATATTTATTATTATATAAATAGTATATATTAAAAATAATATATATATATATATATATATATATATATATATATATATATATATATATATATATATATATATATATATATATATATATATATATATATATATATATATATATATATATATATATACTACTTTATAATACATACATAATAATGGGACCCATCACATTTTAAGACAATGTCTTAAAAACAAGGAGTTAAAATTATAACATTAGATCTAAGTCTAGATTATTTTATTGTAATCCTTGTGATCACATTTGGACCGATCAAAATAAATGTTTAGGAATATACTATCTTAGAAACACAAAATACCACTTATTAAGTATAAACAAACACATTTGACAACCCATAAGGAAACTCTCTACGTATTTGTATCTATATATTCTTCTACCTACCTGTTAAAATCCATTCTTTTATAAACGGCATTCTATTGAAAACCCTAACCATATATTGACATTCCATTATCTCCTCAGTCATCCAGTTGCTTCAAACACCATCGCTCCAAAAAAAAAACCCCTCAGATAAACCCCGACAACACCACCACCTAATCTTCACTATCACTGAAGGTGTACCGCTATCTTGCCTCACCATGTTCGTCTTTTTCACTATCCAAAAACTACAGCACCATCAGGAACCATTTCTTGCACCTCCAGCAGACCCCTCCCCCAACACTTCATCCATTGACACCCGTACTGAACTAGTGTTATCTATCTCTTTTTCTCTCTAGAAAACTTAGATCCAACTGTTAGAACAAACACAAACGTATACCTTTAGATTTATCTTTTTGGTTGTTGAATTTGTAATATTTATGTTTAGGCATATGGAAATATTTATATTGATGAAGAAGATAGAAGTGAAGAAGAACCTGTATTTGAGTTATGTATTCAGTAGCTTATATACTTTTAGATCTATGATGCATTTGTATATATTTTGAGAAAAATATTTTAGATGATGTTTTATTTGTTTACATATTTGGCAAAATGTTTGAAGTCTATTTTGTATTTGTATAGATCATAAGAAAGAAGTATTTGATCTATGTTGCATGTCAGTATGTGTATGTTTTTATATTTTTCAAATGATTTCTTTTTTACATTTCTAAAACTGATGAAAATGCAAAAACTTCATTATTTTGTTGATGCTTCTAAATGCTAATGTATTTTATGTTTTTTGGCTGTTTAAAGAATTATATAACAAGTAAGTACAATTGTTTATGGTTGTTTAATGTTTATGATTAACTGTTGTTTGTAAAATCATAGAATAAAAAAGAAACAATATTTATGATTGGTTCACATTTTGATATGTTTTCTTTTTAGTTGTTAGTTGTGTTGTGGAAAAATTATATAACAAAAACATAATATGTTATGTTTTTTTATTGTTTGAAAAAAGTTGAATTGTTCAATATAAAATTAATGTTTTTTTTTTTTTTTTTTTTTTTCATGTTCATATTAACATGATTTTATATAAAAATGATCTTCGCTTTTGGGTGGACAATTCAGAAAACCACAATAACGAATCATGAAAAATAACCCAAAAAGTTAAATAGTAGGAGATATTTTTTAAATCAATCAAATAAAATGGTACAGTGAATTTTATTAAGTTGTGTGGTTATATTTAGGAAGTATAGTACACCAAAATCTTTAGAGAAGATTTCAGAAGTAATTACTTATAGTTGACAATTATTAGATGAGATACATAGATCGTCCATTCGTGTATCTAAACTTTTGATTTTACCAAAGCTATATAAAAGATTACAAAAGCTATTATTAAAAACATTGACGCAAGTTAAAATATGTGAATCATTAGCAATATAGAAAATCATAAATTCAAAAAATCATTCATTACAAAAAATATAAAACATAATAAACCAACATTTTTGGATAGTTAGGCTGGATGGTATGGATTCGACAATGACTTCGGCTAGCTTGGTGAACACTAGGCCGAGCCCTCGGCATGTCGAGCTTGACTCGGCAACTTGGTGAAAATTCGCTAATGAGAGAGAAAGGGTGTTTGTGTTTGAATATGGTGAAAATGGTACTTGGGAAGAAGATAATTAAATTTTCAAATTTGGCAGATCCAGTCCCTTCAGTTTTGTCTAAATCCAGTCCCTTCAGTTTTGTCTAATAACATATCGCACCCCAAATTTAAAATATCTTTTCGAAATTGACTTTAGGAAATTGCACCATACCCCATAAATTTATAAAACTTATATATATATATATATATATATATATATATATATATATATATATATATATATATATATATATATACTAAAATTCTCTTACGTTAGCTACAATAATCTTCTTAATGTTTTGGCAGAATTGATCCCCTGTCTATTTATGGTTGGTAACTTGCAGATGTTTTGTGGGTTTGTTTTACAAAGGGTCATGTTATGGCATTATTTAGATTGGAGGTGGACACGTCTATTTCTCTTTCGCTTCACGGTTTTGTGGCCGAATCACATTTGGATTAGTGTTATTCTTCTTCACCGTTTTTGTTAGAGACCTCAAGATTCCATATATTGTATCGTATCGGCTTTATCTCACTTCTCTTCCAGAAACCTCCTCCACCGCGATCATTTACAGGTTGAACATCGACAGGCGATTCTCGCCACCAACATGGCCGATCATCATCTATTTTTCATCCGTCCCTTACTCGACCATCTTCACCGCCTCTTTATCGACTTCACCTTCTTTCTGCTTCTCGCAATCCTCATATTCTTTGGAAAATCCGGTCGACATCACTACCACACCACCAACATTCTATAGTATCGCCACGACTATATGTCGCTGGGTGGATGGGTTTGTAAAATGCAAAAGTGAATCAAGTTTTCTTGTCGTTAGTATTTCCTCCACGTTTTCTTCGCTTCTCTCGCAACATCGTCTAATTCTTATTGTTCTCAATCGGTTGACAAGATAACCACCGCTACCAAAAAAAGCCCTAAACTCATCGACAGTGGAAGAAATGACGACGTCTTACCGTTTTCTCCATGAAATTCGCAACACGTTTCGTGGTTTGGCTTGGCTTTCATTCAACATCAAAATCGTTCTTTCAACACACACAATACCGCCTTCCTTCAGTATCCTCTTGCTTCCAATCAAATAACAATCAAATAACAGATCGACAGAGGCAAAAGGAAAGGAAAAGGTTGCTTGACCCGGACACTGCCTCCTCGCCGTCGATTATAGTTGTACACCCTCTTATGGTGCTAGGGCTCCAATGGGAAGACCGGTGTTATGATCAATCGATGATTGCCTCCAAAATTTGAGTCACAATTTCTCAGTTAGTGGCGTAGATAGAGCATGTTAATGTGAAACTATGCTCGATTCGTATAGCAAAGGTATGTATTCTTTGATTTTTTATTTTTTATTTTGCTACAAATGTTAGTCTCACTCTATAAATACGGGAGGATTGCTTTACATTTAATCAATATACTCTTCATTTTTATTTTCTTTTGATTTTTTTTCTTCTCAGGGAGAAAAAGAGGTTCCTAATTCGTAACTCTTACTTTATACCTGCAACAAATGGCACCATAATTTCGGGGCAACTGAGTAAACTTCGGCCACTTCATCTCCTTTATGCTCGATTGAGAAAAACACAAGCCCATTTCTATGGCTACTAACCTCAACTTCTTCTCCTACATTTAACTACATGGATGGATTGTTGAACACGACTCTTTGTATGGGAAACAACAAGACTTTTATTAAGATACTTAAGAAGACCTTACACTTTGTGAGACTACTACACACTTTGCTTTCTTTGAGGCTTTCTTGGATACTTAGATGTTGGATTGATTTGGAGCAAATGAGCTCCACACCTATTTATAGGTGTTTCCACCTCCTTATAGGAAGTTTCTAGATCTACATACATTCATGACTATTCTAGAACTATCTACCATATTCTATATCAATTATAAGCTTTTATATGTTTCTAGAATGCTCTATAATGTCCTAGATAAGTATAGACCTTCTTGTGCCTTCCATAGTGTTCTAGAATGTTCCATAGCCTCCTAGGATCTTCCATCTCGTTCTAGAGAATTCTAGAATCTTCTGGCATCTTCTAGACTTCTCCATAGTATTCCATAATGTTCTAGAATCTTCCAGATCATTCTAGAACATGCTAACTTCTTCTAGACAATGACAAGATTCTATCGGGCTAGTGATGACCTTCAACACTCCCCCTCAGCACTAGCCCCCATTCTTCGTATCATGTTGAGCTGACATCTAAATCTTCACTTTTTCCTTTACTCAGCCCTTTGGTGAATAATTCTGCTATTTGTTTATCAGTCTTGATCTGTCGCATATTGACTTCTTCCTTGAGAACTTTTTCTCTTCCACATGCTTGGTTTTTTCTTACTTGTTGCAGTCGTTGCTTCGTGTATTGTTTTCGTAGTTGACAACAACATTCGTGGTTGCATTTTCTAGCAGCATAATATTGTTCCTGACTTTGTTGAACTATCTTGTGTAGTTTCTTATGCCTCCCTTTGAGAAACTTGTAAGCATGTGAGTTGTCCCTTTTACAAGCCTTGGAAAATTCCCACAATATTAACATGTTATGACGTGATCCCTTATTGATCTGCTCATCTCGTTTAGATGTTGCTCTGTTGAGAAATTCTACTTTGCTCTTACGAATTAATGTGTTTTTCTTCTTTTTCGCCTTATCCAGTTTCTCCATCACATGTTCCATTTTTCGTCTAAGATGAGACTTTTTATGCAACTCTGGTGATGTCATGTTATTATTCTCCTTTGGAGTATCCATCTTCGAATGAACGTCTTCCTCCTTCAAGGTTGTCATAAACTTTGTCTCGCTCTTCTTGATACCTTTGTCGAGTTTCATAGTTGATAGCATTCGGGATCCAATCATATTTCTCTTCAAGGGTACAATGTGAATTATTGAACCCTTAGTGATACGCATGGTATCATCTCTCTCAAATGACCAGGGTCGTACGTTGTCTAGGAAATCCATTCCCAATACCATACGATAGTCATCCATATGCACCACTGTCAAGTCTATGGTTCCTTCCCATTCTGCTATCTTAAGAGGTACTCCATATGCAACACCAATGATAGGCTTGGATAAAGAGTTGACGACTTTCAACCGGCCTGGATTTTTGGTGTATTTGATGCCCAACTTTTTAGCTTCATCTTTAGCAAGGAAATTATGGGATGCACCTGTATCTACCAATGCCTTGGTGTATCCTCCATTTACCCTGGCATCCACGAACATTAGCCTTCCTCTTGTAGTCTTATTCTCTTCAATAGCACATAGTACCTCAGCATCCCATTCATCATCTACTTCCTTTTTGGAGTTTACTACATTGCTTTCCACAGACTTTTTCTTTGACCAACAATCCTTAGACATGTGGCCCCACTTTCCACAATTGTTGCAGTTGCCTTCGAACCTCCTCCCCCGAGAACTCTTATTTTCGGTCTTTTGAGATCTCCATGGTTGTGAGGTTCTTGGCTGACTCTTCCCTTTGTCAGCATTTTTGTATCCTTCTTTAGAAGGTGGCTTGAAATTCCTCCGACTTTTACTTGTGTAGAGTGCTTCTTCTTCACTCTTCAGCGTGATGCCTCCCATTCGCTTAGCCATAGCTTCTTGGCTGGCCAACAAATTTTCAAACTCTACAAGTGATGGTTGAACGGGCCATCCTTGTATAGCAGTAACAAAGCTTCTATATTCCGGCCTTAGTCCATGGATAATGATCCTCTTCATTCGAGCTTCTGCAATGACGGATTGTGGATCTAGTTCAGTAATCTCCCGACATATCGACTTGACCTTGTGGAAATATTGAGCAATCGTCATGTCACATTGTGAGATTGATAATAGCTCGTTCTCCAAAAGTTGTAGTCTCGTATCATTCTTCTTTGAGAAAAGCGTCACAAACGTGTCCCAAGCTTCTTTCGGGGTGTTCTCATCCCGAATATGCTCCAACATCTCTTCTTCAATTGTGGTCTTCAAGGCAAACATTGCTTTGCCTGCTTTGATTTTCCATTTGCGTAAAGCACCATTAACGTCTTCCTCTGGTGGCGTAGTTTCGCTTCCACCAACGACCTCCCATAGATCTTGTCCTTGTAAGTAGGACTTCATACATGTTTCCCACGTTTTGTAGTTGTTGTTATTGAGTTTCTTGATTCCTCCGATGACTTGGAGATCACCCATCGTGTTGGCAGTACCTCGGTAATACCAAACAAGCTAGTTTTGATACTAAACTTGCAGAGTCACAAACTACTCACGATACAACGAGAATCACTCGTTCTCACTATCAAGAAACCTTGCTCTGATACCAGATTGTTGAACACGACTCTTTGTATGGGAAACAACAAGACTTTTATTAAGATACTTAAGAAGACCTTACACTTTGTGAGACTACTACACACTTTGCTTTCTTTGAGGCTTTCTTGGATACTTAGATGTTGGATTGATTTGGAGCAAATGAGCTCCACACCTATTTATAGGTGTTTCCACCTCCTTATAGGAAGTTTCTAGATCTACATACATTCATGACTATTCTAGAACTATCTACCATATTCTATATCAATTATAAGCTTTTATATGTTTCTAGAATGCTCTATAATGTCCTAGATAAGTATAGACCTTCTTGTGCCTTCCATAGTGTTCTAGAATGTTCCATAGCCTCCTAGGATCTTCCATCTCGTTCTAGAGAATTCTAGAATCTTCTGGCATCTTCTAGACTTCTCCATAGTATTCCATAATGTTCTAGAATCTTCCAGATCATTCTAGAACATGCTAACTTCTTCTAGACAATGACAAGATTCTATCGGGCTAGTGATGACCTTCAACATGGATCCCTGCTTCACTTATATTTTTCAAGTAAACCAAGCCCAAGAGTAGTAACCTACCTTTTAAATATATTTTTAAAATAATAGTTGCTTTAAGTAAAATTAGTGTCAAGACTTTTGTATTTGTTATCTTTAATATATTTTTAAAAACAATAATTGCTTTGACTAATTTCATGTGGGTTCTTTGGATTGGTTTTCATTTACGTGTTTCTGATGACCATTTGGTATAATCCTGTTGGATTTTGCAAGATACTTTCGATCTTCCACCCGATATCTTTCTACAGCTCCCTTCTGCTCTTCATCTAGACTTTAGTCAGATTCTCCATTGTTTCTGATATTTGCAGGTTCTAGATAAATGAAACCTCGACTCGCATGGTTGATCATTATTTTTTGTGCTATTTGATGTTCAACATTGTATACTTTTATTAGGTTCATATATTTTAAGTTTAATTAGGCTTCTGATATATATTAAATTATCTTATTTTTAGCTTTTCAGGCTGTGAAATGAAGTTTTCCCCTTAAGCACTTTCAACTTTTTGGTTTTGACACTACATGTATGAGAACATGTATTAAGAACTTGGGTCAATGCCCTAGTTCCTTACCTGCGATTCGAGTTACAGGCAAACTCCAGAAAAAAACCTCACGGTGTTTTTTTTATTCACGCATGAAAAAACTAAACAAACTATGGAGCACCTTAAATAGTGTCCTGCTAACTGACAGCAACAAAAACTAATAGATAACTATTATCTTTTACTTATCTAAACTAATCCTATTTAGATATTTCCTAAACTACCCCTTATCATTATCCAAACCAATTCCCTACCTAATCCTCCTGCGATAGACCTTACCAAACCGCTGGGTCATAACATTACTCCCCTCCCAAACTAAAACCTTGTCCTCAAGGTTGAAGTCAGGGAACTACTTAGCCAGAGTCGCCAAATGCTCCCATGTAGCCTCATACTCCGGTAAATCCTTCCAACGTATCAGCACCTCTTTCCCAGCCGCCCCTTCGCGTACCCCTCCACCTGACCAGGTTGCAATAACACCTCCATGTCCTCAGTTAAAGTAGCTGGCAGACATGGCATAGCTATTCGTTCCCCAACAGCTTTCCTCAATTGAGAAACATGAAACACATTGTGAATACGAGATGTCCCAGGTAATTCCAACCGATATGCCACTCGCCCTATTCTCTCTATAACACGGAAAGGACCAAAATACCGAGATGCCAACTTTTAATTTCGTCTTTTGGCTACCGTTTGTTGTCGATAAGGTTTAAGCTTCAAATACACTTGATCACCCACGTCAAAATGCAATTCCCTCCTATGTCTATCTGCCTGTAACTTCATAGTTTGTTGCGCTTTCAGCAAATATCCCCGCAATTCTTGGAGAATCTGGTTTCGTTCTTCCAAATATTGATCCACAGACCCTACTGGAGACCCGTTTTGGCCATAAAATAGCAAATGTGGAGGATCCCGCCCATACAAAACTCTAAAGGGTGTTGTCTTAGTGGAAGTGTGAAAAGAAGTATTATACCAGTACTCCGCCCAAGGTAGCCATGTTACCCATTTCCGAGGCGAATCTGTCACGAAACATCGCAGATAAGTCTCTAAACAACGATTCACAACTTCCGTCTGACCGTCTGTTTGCGGGTGATAGGCCGTGCTCCGCTTCAATACGGTACCCTGCAGTTTGAACAATTCTTTCCAGAATTGACTTAAGAAAATTTTGTCCCGATCCGAGACAATAGACTCAGGAATCCCATGAAGTCTAACGACTTCCTTAAGAAACACATTAGCCATGGTAACTGCTGTATAGGGATGCTTCAGGGGCACAAAGTGAGCATACTTGCTCAAACGATCAACCACCACAAAAATTACTGTGTACCCTTCCGATCGAGGAAGGCCATCGATGAAATCCATGGTCAGTTCAGACCACACCTTGTTCGGTAATTCTAAAGGTTGTAACAACCCTCCTGGCGCCATGGTCGAGTACTTCTGCCGCTGACATGTGTCGCATTCCGCTACCCTCCTCGCAACATCTCCTTTCATCCCCTTCCAATAGACCTCCCTCGCGAGCCGCTGATAAGTCTTTTGAACCCCCGAATGCCCTCCCACTACGCTAGCATGAAATTCCTTGAAAATAACTGGTATCCAAGCCGAGTCACTTGGTATCACCAGTCGCCCCTTAAACAGTAACTGATTTCGTACCAGCATATAACCTGCCATGGTTTCACCACTCAGGAGTCGTTGTCGGATAGCACACAATTCTTCACTTTCTCCAACCTCCTTCCATAACCCCTCCCAATCTACGAGGCTCGCTGCTGCCAAAGTCAACAATTGTGGAGGTTCTACCCGTCTGGATAAAGCATCCGCCACATTGTTCTCCTTCCCTGGCCGATACTCCACCACAAATTTATAACCCAACAACTTTGATAACCACCTTTGGTGATCTTCGGTTACAGTCCTTTGCTCTAACAAATATTTCAGACTCCTTTGGTCTGTTCGCACCTTAAAACACCTTCCTAACAAATACGGACGCCACTTCTGTATTGCAAGTACAATCGCCATCAGTTCTCGCTCATATACAGATTTTAATCGGGCCCTTGTTCCCAGAATATGGCTGAAATAGGCCAATGGTCTCCCCTCTTGTGACAACACCGCTCCCAGACCGTATCCCGACGCGTCGGTCTCCACCACGAACTCCTTACTGAAATCAGGTAAGGCAAGAACTGGGACTTCAGTCATTACCTTTTGTAACTTTTGGAATGCTTCCGTGGCCTCTTCTGTCCACTTAAAATTGTCCTTCTTAAGTTGCTCCGTTAACGGCCAAGCAATCTTCCCATAATTTTTAACGAACTTACGGTAATAGCCCGTCAAACCCAAAAATCCCCGCAACTCACGAAGCGTTTTAGGTAAAGGCCACGTCAACATGGCCGCAACCTTTGCCGGGTCAGCCGCTACCCCTTCCTTTGACACTATATGACCCAGATATTCGACCCTATCCTGAAAAAAAAAACATTTTTTCCTGTTAGCATACAACTGGTGAGCTCTCAACGTGCCCAAAACCCTCCCCAGGTGCAACGCGTGTTCAGATTCTGACCTACTGTAGATCAGTATGTCATCAAAAAAAACCAAAACGAAGTGTCGCAGGAACGGATGAAAGATTTTATTCATTAGAGACTGAAAAGTAGCAGGCGCATTAGTCAACCCGAACGGCATGACTAAAAATTTGTAATAACCCTCATGGGTCCTAAAAGCTGTTTTTGGAATATCCCCTGCCTTCATACGAATCTGATGATAACCGGCCTTCAAATCAATTTTCGAAAATACGGTAGCCCCGTGTAACTCATCCAACAACTCATCAATCACTGGAATCGGAAATTTATCTAGCACCGTGACTTTGTTTAGTGCACGATAATCTACACAAAACCGCCAACTCCCGTCCTTTTTCTTCACGAGTAGCACAGGACTAGAAAACGGGCTAGTACTAGCCTGAATAATTCCGGCACTAAGCATCTCCCCCACAAGTTTTTCTATTTCATTCTTCTGGACATACGGGTAACGATACGGCCGCACACTGACGGGTGGAGTTCCTTCCTTAAGAGTTATGCCATGCTCGTGGCTACGGCTTGGAGGTAGACCACTAGGCATGTTAAACACATCCGAGTAGTCATCAAGAATCGCTTGAATTGTAGCCGGTGCCTCAGGTGGTTCGTTAGTATCAACCTTGGCAGTCAACTGTATCAAGAAACCTTCTACCTCTTGCTGCAACATTTTACAAAAAGTCTTGCATGAAGCCAAGGATTTTGATAGGGTTGGGTCACCTGTAATCGTCACTAGCCGACCTCCATCCCAGAATTGCATGCGTAGTTCCTTCCAATTACGGTCATGTCTCCTAGAGTTTGCAACCATTGTATACCCAATATGATATCCGATCCCCCCACATCGAATGGAATGAAATCTCCCACCACCTGTGTTTCTGGTAGGTTGAGAACTACACCCTTACATGTTCCTTGACTTCTCACCATCAACCCGTTGCCTAGCTTGACCCCTACTATTCCCTTGCCGACTACAGCCACCCCCAAGAGGCGTATAATTCGCGTTGATAGGAAATTATGCGTAGCCCCACTATCGATTAAAACAATCACCTCTAGTCCTCCGACATCACCTTTTACTTTCATCGTCCTGGGAGGTGTCAACCCACTGACCGCATTGAGCGAGACCTCCGCCATATCAAAATGGGCATGCTCCAAGTCATATCTCTCGTCAATTTCCTCGTCAACAATAAGGACCTGCAACGTCTTGCTAGGGCACTTGTGCCCTGGAGCAAACTTGCCATCACACCTGAAACACAAACCCTGTGCTCGTTTCTCCGCCAGCTCCGTTTGAGTAAGATGTTTAAACACACCCGGTCCACTAACTCCCTGTTTAACCAAAGCTGTTGGTGCGGTGGCGTTGTTTTTTTCTGTGACATTTGTTCCCTGCTTTGGAGTTCCAACACCAACCCTGCTACGGCTTAACCCCCTGGTCTGATTTTCGTCTATCTTGATAGCCATACGGATAGCCTGAGCCAACGATTCTGGTTTAGCTATTCAGACTGCTGCCCTTACATCTTCCTTCAATCCTTTAATGAATGTACTCTCCTGAATTGACTCCGGTACCTGCTCAAGTTGTCCCGCGAAACCTTCAAACCGGTCCACGTATTCCCGGACTGATCCCGTCTGTTGAATATCCAAGAATTGCTCTTGGACGCTACCTTCGCGAGACGCTTGAAAGCGATCCAACAACTTGCATTTGAATCTTCCCCATGTTCGAAACGGTCGCTTGGCATCATTCCACCTAAACCAGGTTAACGGAGCTCCTTCCAAATAAATAGCCACTGCGCGTAACTGATCCTTCTTGCCAAGCTTCTGAATTTCGAAGTATCTTTCTGCCTTGTAAATCCACCCATGAACATCCTCCCCGCTGAAAACTGGGGCCTTCAGTTTCCTGCAATCGAGTATCGGGTCCCGCCTCCCAGGCCTCTTTTTGGAACGCCTGGAAACATTAGACCTTATACTCTTATCAGAATCGCCAGAATCCTCTTCCTCATCCCCCTCGTTGTCCTCTGAACTGGAAGACGGACTATAGTTAGCCTTTCTTTCCTTCTTTCGTGGTTTCTTGATTGCCAGAGTTAGATCCGAAACCGCCTTGGTGAGTTCTTGCATTTGCACTGCCACCTCTACCCGATGTGCTTCAGTCGAATCAAGCACCTGGTTGACGGTCTTTTCCAACGCTGCCATGCGTTCGGCATTAGTGCCCTTCCCTTCAAGCTTTTCCGTCATCAGGACCTGTGAAGGCTCTAATACCAAATATTAAGAACTTGGGTCAACGCCCTAGTTCCTTACCTGCGATTCGAGTTACAGGCAAACTCCAGAAAAAAACCTCACG
The DNA here is from genome assembly GCF_052625555.1 of Lactuca saligna. Classification (NCBI taxonomy): domain Eukaryota; kingdom Viridiplantae; phylum Streptophyta; class Magnoliopsida; order Asterales; family Asteraceae; genus Lactuca; species Lactuca saligna. The sequence continues at coordinate 70,065,177 of NC_136419.1, read as the reverse complement.
GTGTTTTTTTTATTCACGCATGAAAAAACTAAACAAACTATGGAGCACCTTAAATAGTGTCCTGCTAACTGACAGCAACAAAAACTAATAGATAACTATTATCTTCTACTTATCTAAACTAATCCTATTTAGATATTTCCTAAACTACCCCTTATCATTATCCAAACCAATTCCCTACCTAATCCTCCTGCGATAGACCTTACCAAACCGCTGGGTCATAACAACATGTTCCCCTAAGAATGCAACGCATCCAATATCCTCCCAGGTAAATGGAAAACCTTAGCAATTTGCAATGATGATTACATTGATAAGGTCTATGTCTTAAATGAATAAAAGAAATATGAAAGGAATAATAAAACAACACTTAAAGATAAAATCAATAATGGAATTTTCTTACCGTTAATTATAAAACAACGGATTTCAATATTTGAGGTATGAAAATCAGCGAAGTGGCGGGTAATCTACTGCAATAAAACAATAAAACGAACCCAAAAAGGTAATTTAATCCTTTTTTTAGTATCTTCCAAGTGCAATTCCTTTGGCGTTTTTAAAAAAAATAAAAAGAATAAAAACTTATTTTTTATTTTTTTATTTTTTTTTTTTTTATTTTTTTTTTCTGATTTCAGTTTCTAAATATAAAAAAAAAAAACAAGAGGTTTACCAAATTGACTTTTGATTTATTTGTCTACTGGAAAATGAGAAATGAGATTGGAAAGATCGAACAAGTGGTTGGTTGGATTTTAAGAAATGTACTAATGTAGCGATTTGCAATTTGTACAATTTATATTTTAATAAGATCTCGAAATGGAGAAACAAAAGTAATAAAGGTACCCATCCATATTAAAAACAAATATTTATAAAAAATGGTCAATTACAATTTTTATTCAAGTTATGTTCTTGCAATTTATTTGAAAGCCTATCGAATTACCCCCAACCCAAAACTTTCAATAGGTGAGTCTTCTTTTTTAAATATTTTTTATAAAGATTTGTTGGATTCTGAAATAAAATATGGTGAAATTTCAAGTCAGAATGCGCCCGAAAAACTGAAAAATTGAGCAGAAGGTGGCGATAAGGTGTCATCGCAATGGAAGGCAGTGTAAGGTATGTTAATCGATCAATCAACACGTACTAAGTTAGATATGGAATATAGCTATCACGATTCACCAAACAACATAATGAAATATTTATAAATTCTTGAATACATAACTCACAAAACTAGATTTTTTTTTTTTTTTTTTTAAAAATTGCAGGTCCAAAGACTTGGTAGGTGTGCTATCAATGGATTCTGATTTTGGTTGGTAACCGGCTACAAATTTAGGGAAGACCCAACTTGCTGGTGTAACTTTCGGTACCAATATCGATGCAACCATTTGTAAATATGCAAACATAAGCATTTGAATCCTCAATCACAACAATACTTCTTTTGTACAATGAGTTCATTCAGGTTTTTAAACAATCATTGTCTACTCTCTCTCTCTCTCTCTACATAATTATTATTGTGTGTTCATATGTAATCTTTTCCTAGAAAATGCAGAAAAAAAAAAGATTTCTTCTTTTAGAAATAGTGAATTTTTGCTTTTTTTACTTGAAAAATGTAGCATGTACTCATCATTTTCCTCTCTTTTTCGAAAATGATAGTTTTTTGGACCTACGATTAGGTTATTTGGGTTCTAATATGTAAAATTATTTCTGACATATTTAGTGGAGGAATGGATGAAAAAATTGGTATCTGGGTTGATTCCTAAAAGTACATGGCCCTAATATGAGAAAATTAAAAGTAGTTAGCTGTAGTGAAAATGTCGAATGATGTAATATGGTTTTTATGAGTAATTTCTCCAACTTTAAATATCTTTTTAAGATGTATGTTTAAGTGGACGATCATAATACGGGTAATGTATTATAATGTTGATTGCATTCTGTTGGAATTGGAAGGATTTTATTTGGTTATCATACCGGTAAATATGTCCATGTTTTCCTTCATTTTATTTTTATTTTATATTTTTCTTATTTACATTGATAATTTTACTACCAAACAGGGGACAAGAAGTAGAGAAGCATACGCAGTTGCAGGTAAACTACAAATGAGATCCTTTCTTTTTAATTTATAAAATGCAGTGCTATAGGGTGAATTTATTATTTCATTACAAAATTTCATATTTCCCTGTTTCATTTACTAATTTTCATTTCTAAGCCATAAAGAGTGTCGTATTTGTCTGTTTGTTTTACTTTGATGGAATGGAGTATATGATTCCCTATTAGATGCTTTATTATTATAGTATGGAATATCATATTTCCCTATTTTTATTTCTCAATTTTCATTTCTAAGCTATAAGGAATGTCATATTTAGCTATCAACTGACAAGATCGATGCCTATAGCCAATACATTGACGTTTTTTCTTCATAACATGTCGATAATTTAGATAAAAATAACAACCTACTTTTATTTCCTATTACCAATATACTTTCAGTTTTTTTTTGTCAAATATAACGTCATACTTTCATTTTCTATTTTTGTCAAATATAGAAAAATGAAAGTAGAGTGTTGTATATGGGTATATACTCAAAACTGCAAACCATCACGCCATTTTTTGTGGCATGACATTTATGATTTTATATGAGAGGAGATGCAGCGAAAAGTGGACCAGTGGGTCAAAGATTTGCACAAGGAACGAAAGTGATTGCAGAAGGTGGATATGAGTTTTTAGGGTAGCTCACTTACTTGGGACTACACCTGATGTTATTTATTCTACTTCTGCACTTTTAGGATATCTCCGATAAACCTTGATATTCTATTAGTCATATTAAATTATTTAAGCTCCATATTATGTAACTGAATTTCTGAAATAGGCTTTTTTTTTGTTTTGATTTTCAGGATCATTGGAGACCACCAATTTTGTTCTTCTGATAAATATTGTGTTCTAGTTAAAGCTTTGAGGAACACTTTGTGAAAACCACACAAGAAATTTAAGAAGAAAGATTCAGAAATAAAGTTAATTCAACCTTTGGAAGTCATATTCATCCACAAACATCATCAGGAAATGACTATGGTTACACAAAAAGGGAACAACTTCCAACCCCCGCAGTGCGGGCGGAACGCATCTAGTTTATATTAAATAAATCGATTTGTTTTTAATAATAATAATTATTATTTATTTTATAAAACCTACAAAACTTGGTCTTTGATTATTTTTTATATTAATTATTTAAAAAATATCATGACAAATATGATAACTCTTGACTTCTAAATGAAAAATATGACAAACAATATGACAAATATGATGTTATAATGATGTGTACCGTGACAAGTGTGACATCACACCCACCAATTTTATTTGAATTTGATTTCTTGTTTATCATAGTACATCTATATCAATTTTATTTTCAATTTTTAACATAACCCAAAACAACCCATACTATCTTTTTTTCTTAACTAGGTATGAGACCCGTGTACTACACGGGTTTATTAAAAATAAAAATTTAATATCAATATTTAAACTTTAAATTTAAAATTAATATTTAATATCAATATCAATTTTAGAGCTCTCATTAATTATGGCATTTATTACATTATAAATATATCAATTTTTTTCAAAGAAGCATTTATTTCTCTCAATATTATAACCGAAATAAGTTGTGACATGTGAACAAATCAGAAAATTAAATGTGGAAATAAGTAAATTTTAAAAATCTATTAAAATGGCATGTGTCCAAATTAATGAGAACATGACATGTGACAGAAAATGAGTTTTATTTATTAGTATAGATTTGAAACATGAATTAATTTAATTTTTAACCTAAAACATGTTTATATTTTAAAACAGAAATAACAACGATTTTATTTTAACTCACAATGAATACTGTTTTCCCGTAACGGAAAATGAAAAAGGAAAGCGAAACATATATATATATATATATATATATATATATATATATATATATATATATATATATATATATATATATATATAACACAAGCTACTGACATGCATTATTAAGATATTTTTTTAAAATATGAAATGTTTCCAAACGGAAGTATTTATGAAATAATAGTCTTTCTTCTCGATGAGACGATGAAACTATTTACAACAATGAAAATATTAGGTTGCGTTTATGTTATGAAAAAGCAATATTTATTTTCCGTTTTCTGTTTTCCCTTTTCAGTTTTTGTTTTCCGTTTTCATTGGAAAATTTAGAAAATTCGTTTACTTAAAAGTTATTCATTTTTCATTTTCAGTTTTAGAAAATTAGAAAACGTGTTTAGATGTGCATATTCTATCGGTTTTCATTTTTAGAAAAAGGTAGCTGTCACTACAAGGAAAACGATCTTTAGCGACGACAGAAGTCACCGGTAGGTTGTCGCCAGTAATAGTAATAGCGGCGACGCGTCGCCGGTAATAAGTTGCCGCTAATGTTTCATCGCTATTGATCAAATTGTCGCCGCTAATGATAGTTGTCGCCACTAATAACCACGTCACCGCTAATGATGTGTGTCGCCGCTATTGATCAAATTGTCGCCGCTAATGATAGTGTCGTCGGTAATAACAATTTTCATTTTTAAAATTTTTTAATTAAATATTTTGGTTGTCGATAATAATATCATCGGTAATTACATAGCAACATTCGATTAAATATAAAAAATAATAGTGTCGTCGCTAACTACATAGCAAACATCCGATTATAATTAATTAAATATCAAAAGTCATAATATCCGATTAAATATAAAAAGTAATAATGTTACCTTGATTAAATATAAAAAGTAATAATGTCGTGCGATATTAGTGTCACTGGTAATTACAAAAAACAATCAAAGTTTTACAATCTAGCAAGTAGCAAAGCGTGGCAACGTATGCAAATAAAACTCATCCCTACACACCATCATCTTCGTTCCCATCATTTCCTTGATTATTTTGGGATTGAAAAAACGAATAAAGCTCATCCCTACATGCCGGGTCGTTGAGCATCGCACGAAGATTTTCCAACTATATAATTAATAATAACATATATAAATTTATAAGTTAAACTATCAAACATAAACGAAAACTATCAAAATACATTGTTATTTTTAAACTAAGACAAAAAACCAAAGAATGTTGTTATTTTTTCCACTTGGGGCAAAAACCTAATTACCAAAGTTTTTAGCAAATAATCACCACAAAACCAAAATTACCAAATTAACATGCATTTTATGATGCTAAAGTAGATTGCTATTTTTAAACTAAGACAAAAAACCAAAGTACATTGTTATTTTTTGCACTTGGGACAAAAACCTAATTACCAAACTTTTTAGCAAATAATCACTAGAAAACCAAAATTACCAATTAAACATGCATTTTACGATGCTAAAGTAGATTGCTATTTTTAAACTAAGACAAAAAACCAAAGTACGTTGTTATTTTTTGCACTTGGGACAAAAACTTAATTACCAAACTTTTTAGCAAATAATCACCACAATACCAAAATTACCAAATCAACATGCATTTTACGATGCTAAAATAGATTATTAATTCTACACTAAGACAAAAAACCAAAGTACGTTGTTCTTTTTTTGCACTTGGGACAATAACCTAATTACCAAACTTTTTAGCAAATAATCACCACAAAACCAAAACTACCAAATCAAGATGCATTTTACGATGCTAAAGTAGATTTCTATTTGTAAACTAAGAAAAAAACCAAAGTACATTGTTATTTTTGGCACTTGGGACAAAAACCTAATTACCAAAGTTTTTAGTAAATAATCGCCACAAAACCAAAGTAGATTGTTTTACCTGTGATGGTTGTGGTGATGGTTGCGAAGGTTATGGAATTTGTGGGAGAGTAGAAGGTTTACAGCCAATGCCTCTAATATGGCTACATTGCTCTCCTAATACTCTTTCTAATGCAACTCTTTCTTGAGTGGGTGTTAACTGACTTTCACCTTGAGTTTGTTCTAACAGCTCTTCAACTAACCGATTATGTAACTCCCAAAAGTGAGTAATAATTAAGTATAAATAAATATTTAATTATGTGATAAAATTATAATTAAATACTTACATATTGTTGTTCCGCCTCAGCAGTAACAAATAGACCATTCTTATTAGTATGTGCTTTGCGAAATGTTTCCACTTTCTTAAGGTTCTATTTAACTTTAAAAATTAGATTATATTTTAAATAAATAATTACATGTATCGTACCTTATCTTCTTATAGCAAGTACTGTTATACGAGCTCGACCCCCCACGATTCATATTTGTTTGCAGTTGACGGATTTTTTTATTCCTTTCTGAAGCAATTCTGTGTTCGTCTTCCGGTTATCAACTTCCATACCCTCTGGAGGGTTGACTAATGCTCCCGGGATATCTTCATACCCTCCGACTAACATAAAATATTCTTTTGCGTCAGCTTTACGTTCTCGATAACCTTTTAACAAAGCTGCTTGAAAACTCTCTGTCAACATATTAGCTTGTGCATCCTGGTACATCTGATCCAAATCAAACTTTGTCTACAAATAAAAGTTAACCAAATAAAAAACAATTACAGTTAACCATATAAAATATATTTAAATAAATAATTATTACTAAATGTTGTAATACGGTATCATGTATTGCAGGGGAAACTTTTTTCCAAGTGCATTTATCAAAAGGGACCATCTGCCACATTGTTTTTCCAACTTCTCGGGAAAACATGTCTTTCGGCTCTTCACGGGATCAAATGTGATATCCCTATCGTATTCCATGCTAATCGGTTTGCCCTAGTTCCGTAAGATTGCTTTTTCAAGCTTTATATTTTTCGCTTTGCCTCGAACTTTCCCTCGGGCTTGTTGCTCAACTACAAATATAATTAAAAATTATTAGAAACGATATTTAATTTATAATAATTGAATAAAAATAGTAAATAAAAATTTATAATAATACTTACCGTCCTGCTCATGATGATTAGCACCTCTACCACCTGGGAGAGGTGGGTCCTCAACTCCATCGCCCCCATGTCCACGACCCATAACAACAGCCATGGTCACTACTAGAAAAACAGCCTTTTACGACGCTCATTGCGCGTCGTAAAAGGCTCAGACGACGCGCAAATGCGTGTCAAGGAAGGCCCTGTCATAAAGAGAGACGACGCGCATTTACGATGCTCATTTACGACGCGCGTTTACGACACGCAATGCGTATCAAGGAAGGCCCTGTCATAAAGGAAGATGACACGCATTCGCGTGCCGTAACCTTACGACGCGCGTGTTAATGACACGCAATGCGTATCAAGAAAGCCCCTGTCAAGAAAGGCCATGTCATAAATGAAGATGACACACATTTTTGCGTATCGTAAATTTAAATGTTTTAAAAAAATAAATTTATATATTTATTAATTTTTAAATTAAATTTGCATGTAATTTCTCATAATAGAAATAAAATACCATATACAAAAAATACAATCCATTGCATAATATAAAATAAAATTTCATACTCAAAAAATAAAATAAATTGCACAAATTGTAATGTCATACAAAGAATCATTCAAATGTTAAACAAAAATAATACATTGCTAACATGGGTTATACATTCCTATAAAACTAAGAAATAATCATACAACTCTGTTTCTTACTGGAAAGGAATGTCAAACATGATACAAGTCTCCCTTAATCTTGATTACTCACCTGCTTAAGTAGAATGTTGTTGTTGAGAAGGTTACCTAGCAACAGAGAAAAACACAACACCTCTCCCACAATCACCACATCATTTACAGAGAAAGGGTTGTCAATTACTTTCATTAAGACTTTCATTCAATCACAAAAATATTAAATAAAAGGGTGAAACAGTAACTTACTTTTGATAAGTTGATCTCCCTTAGAGCAAACACAGCTAAAGCATTGAACAAGACCCTATTTCCCTCTTCTTTTAAAGTTTCCAGAATGTTTAGAATGCTCTCCTTACCCTGTTATTTCAAGTGTCAGGGGAAAAAAAGTCCTCACTTTTGGTTCCCTATCAGATGCAGCATCAAGAACAGAGAACATGATCTCACCAAACATAATCAATAATCAGATTGAATTATATATTATGAGTAAGTAATAAAGTACATGTAACACAATAAAGTATTATTAAGGAACTTATGATTTCAAATATTATTTTTTATACTTAGATGCCAAAATATTTTATGTTATTCTTCTACAAGTTGAGAACCAACTCAAACATGAAAGATAATAGTCCATCTGGCAGCTTTTGATGACATGGCAAATGAAATTTCTCAGAGATAGAATAATACCTGTACTATTAAAATGATGGCAACCACAACAGGTGGTCCAATAACTACAGCCAAAAACATGCCTTTAATCATATCTGGAAAGCAAAGAAAGATCGTTTGCTGCAATCATAAATCCCATGTGTTACAAACTTATATCCAAATTGAAATTAAATAAAAAGAGAAAACTCTAAAAACAAATTATATCCAAGGTAATACACCATACAACAAAATAGCAGAGTCCATCAGTATTGTTACAAACCCATGAAGGAAGTGGAAGTTACTGGAAAAAAAAACATATGATTTGAGGCTTGTTCTCCATTCTTCCTAATAAGATCAATTGAGAAGCATTTTTCAAAAAAGCACCATTTTCTTAATTATTAGAACACATTAGGAAAGCTTTATACTCTTTGATTTAAGAAGCTAAGTAAACTATAAGAAATCCACAACAAAAAGAAACTATAAGAAATCCACAACAAAAAGATTTGAAACTTACCTGTCCAGTAAGAAGAGGGGTATCAGCAACAAGCTTGAAAGAAACAGGCCTTGGAGTATGCACATGCCAAGCCTGCAAATAAAAGGTGCATCGAGTATAAAAGAGAACAGGGAAACTGATATTAAAAACAAGAAGTTCGATCATTAGAAAAAAAGAGAGAGAGAAAAATAGAGAGGGAAGAAATGGAATGGAATGACTCATTCCATTCTATTCCATTATATATTCCAACCTTTACCTTGTTTTCTTATCATTATCAGTTGTATCTGCACCTCTTTCATTTCCTGCAAGATTTAAAAATGAAGAATGGCATGTGATCGTGAAGATTCCTCATTTGCATCTGTTGTCCCTGTGATTGTAAATTAGTAAAAGCATAATATAAAAAACTGAAGTAGAGAAGTGACTTTTGTACTTGATAATATATTTCTCATTTAGGCAAAACGGCTTGAAGAACGCGACATGCAGCAGCTTGCAACATAGGTTCCCTGTCGCTTTCAAATATGGTTTCCAACAACTGCTTGCATTTTAGTTTGTTCAGCTTTGTTTTTACTTCCTCCATATTAGAAAATCAATTTGGCTTACACAACGCGTATAATCTGGAGGAAAGGTTAAGTCCATCTGCAACAACCTGTTCTTCAATAGGAGTAACTTGACCAATGCAACATTTTTTCCCAGATCCTGAAACCCAAGAACTACTACCAAGCACACGTGCCTCCATGTCCAATACTGCATCCATTTTCTCCTTCTAACCAAATTCATCCTTTACTCTACCATAAATTTCTAAAGTGTCTATTCTTGGTAAAGTTGATTTGTTGAAAGTTGTTCCTATGGAGATTGTAATTTCTTCATCAGCTAGAAGGGATTCTGCAACTGTAAATGGGATGTCATACCATGACCTCATGCCTTCGTCTAGTTTTATAACTCTTTGGAAAATTGTTATCTCAGAGGGTATATGGTTTGCTAATGTGTTCCCCACATGGACACGAAATCCAACCATTACTATGTTTGGATTCGAATTGGAAACTGTTACCTGGAATGGGAAAACACAAGGTATCAATCATGAATCAATACAAATAATTTAGGGGCTGTTTCTTTTTTCTTTTATTTTCCCATCAAGTCTTGTATGGTAAAGTGGCTGAATGCCCCTAAGACCAAATGACCATTTTGCCCTTACATCCCAACAAACAAATTTCATAATCATCATCAATTTTAACATGAGAGAAGTTGGTGGAAAAAATATTAAGGGCAAGTAGGGGAAGGGTTGGTGTTTTGATACACTAAGCTGTCCAGATTAAGTGGTTAACCAAGAAAGCCCATCAAGTCAAACAAAAAAAGTAAAACATAAATAGCATTGTAACAAAGCATACCTTGAACCCTGTAGGCGTAGGACTTTCAAGAAATCCTTCTTCTGTGGACCAAATCCAGGTCAAGGAATTTCTTCTGTAAATATGGATTGAAATTAGGGCATGTGTCTCCAGAAAAAAGATCAACAAAGAAAGTAAGGACCTTCACATTAACCGATTCAGAGTTGCAATTATCCAATGCATCGAAAAAGACCAAAATATCCCCACACTGAGAGCCAAATCTGTCATCAAGTTCTTTTGAAAGATCTCCATCAGACATGAAAAACTTTAGGAATTGTGCCCTTGAAGGATCCTTTATGATGCTGTCTATGATATCAGCAGCTTTGGAGACTCCACATTCGTTAACAGAGCTATCAACACTTTCTCTTCTCTATCTTTCTGCTCGTTTTTTCTTTTCTATCCCATTTTCTGTTCAGTCTTGTCGCGCACACACAAACACCATCTAGGAAGTAGGACGACGTGAACGATGGTGGAGGTGATAGCCGGCGGTGGCTGGTTTAGGGCTTTTAGAGAATATGAGATATTTTTGTTCAGAGAGAGAAAGTGGAATCGATGAGAATGTAAGCTTCGGTTACTTTATAGCAGAGATGGCATCATGCTTGAAGGTGGTTACAATTAGCATTGATTTTGGGTGGATGGTAGGTGAAGTGGGGATGTCAATCGACGTTTCAGAGTAAAATCAGAGATTGGAGAGCCCAAGAGGAGAGAATGAGAGGCCAAGAGTAAAATCACAAAAGTATGGAGTGTGAATGAGTTTTTAGGGTTCAATGGTAGTGACGATGGCTTAGGGTTTGCAGATGGTGGTGTGGGGGTCGTCGGTTGCTTTACAGAGAGATATGAAGTCGAGACGAAAAGACGAGATTGACCCATCTGGTAATAAACGGATTCGGGAAGCTGAACAAAATGACCCGAGATTGACCCATCTAGTAACAACGCTATTGATGCCATTCCTTCTATTTTCGACTGTTCATCCTCCACTTTCTCTACTGCTACTTCTTCACCATCTTCTATTTTTTTTGTATTTAGACTTGAGAGTATAATTAGGGCTTTTTCTAACAATGTCAACATCGAGTGGGAGATATGGTGGTTCCAGTAGGTAGAAGTGAGGGAAGAAGTAGGCAGCAGTCAATGTCGGGAGGGGGAAGGAAGGAGCGTCCATAATTTGGGCAAGAGGGAAAGGAGAAAAAAAAGGAAGGCAGGATTTTTAATTTTTTCAGAATTTCATTTCCCCCTACTGTTAAAGGATGGAACGCGCGTTCCATTAAAAATTATAAAGCGACATCCTTAGACGACGCGCATTTTATTATAGGTGCCCTCCGTGTTTTTTTTTTGTTAGACACTAATTTAGGGGCACGCAATAATGCGTGTCCTCTATTGTTAAATTTTTTGAAGAGATGACACTTTTTTAAAGTCACTCTCTTTTGCGTAACATAAATCAACGAGTGTCGTGGTTTGTGCGTCGTAAAAGGGTCTTTTTCTTGTAGTGGGTATACATACACAAAAACCATATTCTCATCATTTCCTGAAAAATTATAAGATATACAAATACAATTTTTATTACAAATACACATTACATAGAAATAAACATTTACAAACACATATTACAAATACACATTACATAAGAACGATTCTAATCAGAATCATCCTCATATCCTTCGGTGTCTTCTTCGGTATTATAATCAGAATCCGTTTCATCGTAATCAATATCGCAATCAGAAAAATCATTGACTCTACCAATTGACGGAGGAACTTCAGTTGCACTTTCTACATCAACAATGACTCTAGGAATGTTTTGAAAGTATATGCTGAAATCAATAAAAAGTTGAGCATCGGATGAACAGATATTTTGAAGTACATCGACATTGTCTACATTTTCGTATGAGTCGTTATCAACATTTTGGTCAAGGTCATCGTTCAATGGTAGATCCCAAATACTTCGATGATTAACATGCTCGACAACAAACCGATGGTTATTGTTTGGCTCTCTGATGTAGAACACTTGTTTGGCTTGTGAAGCATATATGAATTGATCATCTTTGTATGCTTCGCGTCGTGTGTCGATACTGGTGAAATTATCACTAGAAATAACTCATGTTCGAGTATCAAACCACTTGCAACGAAATAGTAGAGTTGAATAATCATGTGTATACCTCAACTCTATAATCTCTTCTAACTGGCCATAATATTTCTCGCCTTTCTCACCCACCGCTAAAACCCCAGAGTTTTGTGTTGTATGTTTTGTGTCACGACTAAGTCCCATAAACCTAACACCTATAACTGGCCATAATATTTCTCGCCTTTTTCAAAATCTTTCCAATGTTCCTCATCAATAGGATGAAGCATCACACCATCTTCTGAACGTCCGGTACTATGCCAAATCATATTTTTAGCCATGTGCCTCGAACAATATAAGCGTCGTAGTCTAGGGGTCACAGGAAAGTACCGTAACACTTTATGAGGTACTTTCTTACCCTTGGTGTTTTTATCTATCCATCGACTCTTTTTACAAACGGGACAAAGTTGCAGTGAATCGTGTTCTTTCCAAAAGAGACACAATTGTTTTTGCACACATGTATCGACTCATACCCCAGGCCAATAGACTTTAGTTTCTTTTTGGCTAGATAATGTGAAAGGGGAACCTTGTTGCCTTTGGGAAATGCTAATTGCAACAACTCAATGAGTTGATCAACTGAACTATCATTCCATTTGTTGTTCACCTTGATATGTATTAACTTTGCTAGAAACTCAAGGGAAGAAAAGATGCAACCTGGATACAATTTAGTTTCCATTTCTTCCAACAACTCTGCAAAATCATCATCCACACTGCTACCCCTTATATTCGAGGTTCCTTCATCAAAGTTGATATCATTTTCTCTCGACTCCCACATCACATCGTCGATTAAATTGGCCATTTCGTTACTTGGCAAGACGACTGGAGGAATAAAAGATTCACGATGATAGATCCAAATTTTGTACGACTTACTGAAACCATTTATAAATATATGGCGTTCAACTGCAGTCGGGTACTTGAAGTAACGATTATCACATTTTTGACACGCACGCCTGATTTTACCATTACTATCAAGGTGTGACTTGGACTATTCGATAAAAGCTTTGAGTCCTGCTTGGAACTAGGGATGGTTTCAATAAGGATTAGTAGTTCAGCTTTTATCAATAGATATGATGTTACTGAAACATAATTTTGGATTTAGAGTTTAGTATACAGAATTAGCATCGTTTTTTTTCAATCCACAAATTTTTACGACTAAAAGAATAAAATATTTTATAACAACAATTATATTATGTTGTTGTGTTGTTATTTTTTACCGTCGAGATTAAAAAATATATATTATTTATTTATAACATTATATAAATATGTTGGAAATAAAAAATTTAAAAACTAAAAAAGACATGAAATTTTAAATATGAAACTATAGAAATATAACATTATAAGTTAATTTGAAGATTATAAGTTAACTATATAACTTATTGGTTAACATTATAAGAAAGTTTCAAGTATTTGTGTATAAGTTTTTAAACAATTTTATAACATATTTTTGAGTTTTATTATTATTATTATTATTATTATTATTATTATTATTATTTTTATTTTTTTTAATTTTTTTTTTCATTTATACCAATAATTTTTTATATATATATATTTTTTCAATTATAGCATCCTACTTATACCAAAACTACATAATTTTACATAATATATAAAAGCATGAAATTCACATACTTTTACATACATATTATTTGTTGTGTTGTTATTTTTTACCGTCGAGATTAAAATATATATATATATATATATATATATATATATATATATATATATATATATATATTATTTATAACATTATATAAATATGTTGCAAAAAAAATTTAAAAACTAAAAAAAGACATGAAAATATAAATATGAAACTATAGAAATATAATATTATAAGTTAATTTGAAGATTATAAGTTAACTATATAACTTATTGGTTAAGAAAGTTTCTAGTATTCGTGTTTAAGTTTTTAAACAATTTTATAACATTTTTTTGTGTGTTTTTTTTTTTTCCCAATTATAACAATAATTTATTTTAGTTTTTTCAATTATAGCATCCTACTTATACCAAAATGATATACTTTTACATAATACACAAGAGCATGAAATTCACATGCTTTTACATACATATACCACATATGCATAAAATACAAATACATTCACATACACACAAAATAACATCCTACTTAAACCAAATACACATACTGTCACATATATAGATAATAATATCCTATTTATACCAAATACAAAAATTTCACAGTCATATACCATATTTACAACAAACACACATACATTCACATACACACAATAACATCCTACTTATAACAAATACATATAATTTCACACACACACACACACGCATATATATATATATATATATATATATATATACACACACACACATATATATATATACATATATATATATATATATATATATATATATATATATATATAGATAGATAGATAATAACATCATATATATACTTGTACCAAATACTTATATACCACATATATGAAACACACATACATTGGCATATATACACCAAATTCACCCGAAAATACCATCACCGGTAAACCCAAAGATAACACCACCAAAAACACTGAAATTGAACTATTTATTGGAATTTAATCATAAAATTAAGCTTTTAATAATCATCAAATGTCCCTAAAGGCTAAACTACAAGTGGAAGTTATATAGAACAATCAAATTGATTTTTTTTCTAATACAAAGACAACACCACCAAAAACAAGAAATTGAACAATTTATTGCCATCCAATCATTAAATGAAGCTACAAATTGAATTAACATACAAATCGAAAAGGAGACAAGAAAATCAACTTACCATTCTTCAAGAAATGGAGTTAGAAATCAATCCCAAAAGCTTTAACCAACCCTTGATCCTTAATATGACACAATGTGGGTAGAAATTTAGTTGGAACAACTAAATTGAAGAGGAACTCGGAAGAAGCTGCAAGAGGCGAGGGCAACCACAGAAAGTAAAATGGAAGAATGAAGAATTTGCGTGCATTTTTTTTATCTACGAGAGCCTTTAGCAGCGACAGATAGGGTTTTACCGGCAACAAGTATCAATAGTGGCAACAATATGGAGGGAAGGCTACCGCATAATATTTTAGCTAACTATTTACGACGATAGTTTTAAATTTATGTCGTCGGTATTAGGTCAGTGCGGATATGGGATCCCAACCGTTGGATTGGATATTTGATCAAACGACTTATATGTAACGGAGGGGGAAAACGCAGATTCAGGTGCTAACCCTTTAGCGACGACACTATTACCAGTGACATGGACTTTTAGCGGCGACTCTTGCTATATTCACCGCTAAAAGTGCATGTTGCCGGTAATAGTGTCGTCGCTAAAGGGTGATATTCTTGTAGTGTGTGGTAGGGTGGGGGTGGGACAGTGGTGGTGTCGCTGATGGCATCGGGGCATGACACCCTCGACCTATTCTCAAACTTTAAATAGGTAGGACGGTGTGGCTGCTTTGTTGAGCTGTACCACGGAATCGAGAGCTCCAAGTGGGCCATTTTTGGTAAGCAGAACTGGCGATGCGGGATGAACCGGAATCCGGGTTACGGTGCCAAACTACGTACTAACCTAAAACCCACAAAGGGTGTTGGTCGATTAAGACAGCAGGACGGTGGTCATGGAAGTCGAAATCCGTCAGATAGCACGTTTCGCAAGAGCTTTGAAAGGGAATCGGGTTAAAATTCCTGAACCGGGACGTGGTGGCTGACAGCAACGTTAGGGAGTCCGGAGACGTTGGTGGGGGCCTCGGGAAGAGTTATCTTTTCTGTTTAATAGCTTGCTCACCTTAGAAACGACTCAGTCAGAGGTAGGGTCCAACGGCTGGAAGAGCACTGCACGTCGCATGGTGTCCGGTGTGCCCCCGACGACCCTTGAAAATCCGGAGGACCGAGTGCCTCCCACACCCGGTCGTACTCATAATCGCATCAGGTCTCCAAGGTGAACAACCTCTGGTCGATGGAACAATGGAGGCAAGGGAAGGCCTGCCGCTTCCTCGATCACCGCTGTTGCATCCTGAATCTCATGGTTAGGTATTTTTGCTGCTCAAATAACCTATTTACAAATTTCATTTGTTGGTAAATTTGAAGTTGTATATTGCTCGATTTGTTGGAAAACCATTGCCCAAACTGCTAGGGTTTATCAATTTTATGAGAAGCTGCCAGTAGTACCATTAAAACTCCAATATTTTTTGATTATTAGTACTAGTGATTGCATTTTGACTTTCTCACGTCATAAAATTTATAAATATATAAACTATAATCCATGTACTCCATAAAAACATATCTCATAACCTCTGCTAATATCCCATCATAACGAAACAATTCTCTGACAAACTCAAATGGAATTTTCTTCCTAATGCTTTCTAGAAACTCAAATTTTGGTACTGGAAGCCCCACTTTATAAAGCTTAAGTACTTATTCAAATGATGAGAACTCATTAAATTTGTTGCTTGGTATAGTTTCAAATTTGTGTTTTAGAATATTTTCAGGTGTTCCAACGATTTTATCTGAAATTTTGTCCAATACAGCCTCAATACCATGTAGTAACCCCTGGGATACAAGTTTTATCCCATAAGCATAAACATCTCCCATCTTCAAATCACTAAACCTTTCATCCTTTGGGATACAAATCGTTAAACTCTACAAAATCAGAATCCTGCATTCTGTGTCTGGATCTGTTGTTTAAAAAATATTTCAGAAAAATCAAAAGATGACACAAGAATAGTAAAAATTGTGAAAATTACAGTGTCTGTGTGTATTAAGCCATAAAGAAACAAATATGTATATCTTTTTATATTAAGTGCTTAACCAATTAAGCGCATTAAGTATGAAGTTCTAACCTGTTTTTGATGGAGGTCGACATGTTCCACACCTACGAGGATAAGGGTAGTCATGGGTCCCACCAAAATTAGGGCGAACATGTTCTAAACCTTTGTTTGGGTCACTTAAGTCATTATAAACATCATAGTCATACACTCTCTCCCACTCTTCACGCTTTTCTGTCCCACCAAAAGTAGGGCAAACATGTTCTAAACCTTTGTCCATACACTTCCTCATTTTAAATTGACTTGAATTTAATGGATGTTACAAGTTGGTATCAGAGCCTTAGTTTGAGTGAATTGGAGGAAACACTCATGTGTCTTCAGTCTCAAATCGAGGACAAGATTTTAAAACAATTTTCTTAAAATGTTTTTTCAAACTAATAATGGAGGATGCAAGTGTACGATTACCTGGAACTCACGGATACACCCCAAAATACCTTACGAATAATTTCATTTATGTGATATGTTAGAACAACATGCTAGCACTAGGCTAGGGATCTTCAGGAATTGCATAATAGAATTGTTCGTATATGAAATTGACATCATTACTGTAGTTTCTTAGTGTATGCATCACGACCATACATAATTAACATCTTATAGCCTAAGAATGTTTGGTTTAGCTTTATTTCTTGTTCCTTGTTTGGTTGTGGGCTTAGAGTAGGACTGAGTATTTGAAAGTCTATAGGGTCCAGCGTTATGTACGGTTAGCATACATGAGTGTTGCAGGGTTGGTAGAAGTTTCATGGATTTGTTGTTGGAAGGAGTCTGCTAGTTATGAGATATTTAGCCTTCCTCTAGGAGTGAGGATTGACTGCATGCCATGCTTACTTATAGTTTTAGGGTGATGTGATGATACCTGAGACAAATATGTGTAGGCGTGGAAGGTAGTATGGGCCCGTACTACTGAAAGCACTGGACCCATACGCGTATCAAGGAAGTCACAACCCCTAGGGTTTTGGGTGGTAGTTGGTTTTCCGTTGTTGCACGGAATGTCTGATATCTTCCTGGTATGTATTTCCCAGTGTGGTGGTTACGAGAAGCTTTGTGACTGGATCCAAATAAAGATCAACATATGGCGGTCAGAAGGGACAGATAGTGCCCGAGGTTGTTGGATCCTGCATGATGAGGTTGCTACACTGTTTCGGGTACATCTACCGGAGATGTTTGGGTCTATTAAGACCGTTTTCGACGAGCGCTATGCATACCTTTATGAGACGATTGCCGTAACAGCTTCAACAACTATAACGGTGGTAGGGGAGGAGCCAGTCAGACTTTTCAGTATCAGGACTACAATAACACGATGCCCCCTACTTTTTATGGGATTCAGGATCCGATCGTAGCCATGAGGTGGCTATCTAGCTTGGAGGGATGCTTCTTCACATGTGTTGGATTAATGTCTAAGTCCATAACTATATTTGGTATGTACTTGACCCGACCCGGCATGGTCCATTTGGGTTGCACTTCACCGACACAATTTATATGGATAATCTTTTGAGAATAGTATGTTTATGATTAATATTAATATATTAATCATTCTAATATATTAATATGGAATCATATTATTTAATTAGTATTGATCAAGAATTAATTTAGAATTAATTAAGTGATCAAAATGAACTAATTAAATATGGACTCTTGTATATATGGAATGGCCCAAGTTCATTTAGGTTGGGCTAAGCTTTCATGGATAGTCCATTGAGTGTTTAACCCATGGATCATATGAAATGAAAGGTCATGGGTTTAACCTTAGTTTCCATACTATATAAAGATGTCCTTGGTTGGTGAAATGGGCACTAGTCTGGTACACTAAAAAGGGCTAGCCGATTTCACTAAAGAGAACCAAGTATCCATATTCTCTAAAGTCTTCCAAGGTGTTTTGGTGATTTGTGATTCCACTTGAGGCTTCCACACTATTAGGGCTAAGCTCTTAAAGCTTGAAGACATCAAGCTACATCAAAAGGTATGTCATCTAACTAGTACTTTGTAGTATGAGATCTTCATAATATGCTAGTTAGGATTAAAGCCTTGGAAAGTTCTTATTTGCATGTATAATAGAGAAAACATAGATCCAAGGTTTATAGGGTTGCATGTACACCATAGGAGTGTTAGAATGCTCATAACCCAACAGTGGTACCAGAGCCTAGGCTTGTTTTCTTGTTATACTTGCAAATGGAGCTTAAAAATCGAGTTTTGCTACTGTCTGCCCAGCAGACTCGCCGAGTCCATGAAGGGACTCGATGAGTCCAAGGCAAAAAGCATCCAACTTGCCGAGTTGGTTAGTGCACTCGATGAGTTGGACCCCAGACAACATAAATTTGACTTTTTTTGGCTGGAATTGGACTAGGAACATTACCCTAAGAGGTTTTTGAACTTATAAACTTGTTTTTGATGTGTTAATGTTCATGCTAATCCAATTCAAAGATAATTGTCAATAGATTCATGTTTTGAATTAGTTTAGTGATTAGGCTAATTACATGAAAAAGTTTGATTTCAATTATCTTGTTCTTATGAGTTGCTTAGATTAATAGTAAAGTTGAGTGAAATAGTTGTTTTTTCAATCCAAATTAATCTAAGAGTTGATTCTAAAATGTGTTTTTGTAACTTGTCCTCAAGTTATATGAAAAGTCACATTTATGTTTCATAAAACTCATAAAAGTTGGCAAAGGTTACAAAAATGAAGAGTCTTGTCTCATTGAATGGTTTTATGACTCCATAACTTGTCCTCAAGTTATGGAAGTTCAAGAGTCACTTCATTAAGTAATAAAATGTGTAACCTTAATTAATTAATTAATTAATTCCATAAGTTACAAAATAAAGATAAGTTAATTCTTTTATTAGTTTAAAGTCTTCCATAACTTGTCCTCAAGTTATGGAAGTTGAAGAGTTTTTGGATTAAAACTACTTTAAACACATAAGTTATGGAATTTATTAGTTTTGAATAATTTCAAAACTTGCCCTCAAGTTTTGGAATTTGAAAAGTGTTCTCTTATGAATACTTTAAATTCCAAGTCAGCCCTTAGAATTTTAAAAGTTAAAATTCAACCCTTATAATTTATAATATTATAAGTTAATAATATATATATATATATATATATATATATATATATATATATATATATATATATATATATATATATATATATATATATATATATATATATATATATATATGTATAAGAGTAAAGTCAGTCTTACCACTAGTACGCCTCATTCACGAAGCCGGTCTATAAGGTGGGTATAAGGTTGTTGCCTATAAAATGGCAACTTAATGGGTGTCCACTCTCACCCATCGCTTGCTTGACCGGTGGAGGGTCGTTAGCTGAACGGATTTGACAGGACTATAATTCTCCCTTCATTAAAAGTATTAATGATAAATACTAAGTAACTAAACTCTTAATAATTCCCAATCTTAGTTACTTAGGAAAATGTGAATAAGGTGCTTATCCATGAAATTACACTTTGCACTTTGTTTAAGTCGGTTAGTGGAGCGTGTGTGGTTAACTGGCACACTAACTCGTATTTAACAAGGTAGGCAAAGGGTAACTTAATGTTTATCATAGTATCGATGGAGCGTGTGTGGTTTACCGGCACATCGATTGAGGGGTAAACACTTAAGGGTACCAAGTAATTTGCATGGTTACTTCACACCTTGTTTTGTGATCCTCGGCATCCCAGTCACAAAACCTGAAGGGCACACTCGAGATTGAAACATGCCATTGAACAGTTCAATGAATCTCAAAGATCTAGGAGTTTCAAATCCAATTAAAACCTAATAATACATTTCGTTTATCTTGGTGGAAATTGGTGAATCGTCATTCACCTACCTTCAAATATTTTATAGCTTGGATTACGACATACCTCTTCTAAGTTATAAAATAGTTTGTTGGGTCCTAGCCTTAATATTTCATATTGGGTGTCATATTAAGGACTATAAATCAACTATCTTGAATATCTCCCATAACATGTCTGGTTTAGACATTTATGATCTTCCTAAATCTCTTGAAACAAGCTTTCCTAAATGAAGATGATGTCCCTTGGAAATCATACTTCTTTCACCTCCTCTGATTATTCTCCCTAACCCACAAGTTCTTGAAAAGTTTAAGGTCACTCAAGCCTTATTGGCAAGGCAAGGTCTAGGTGTGATCACATCTTGGAGATGTAGTCACATATTGACAAGCCGGGAGAGTTGGGTGTCAAAGTCTTGAGAAAGTTGTAGGTTTAACTACTTTCTAAGTCACATAGTGAGTTCTTTTGGAACACCTATGAAACAGACTATGACAAGACCCTTAATGATCTTATCTATTTGCTAAGATCAACTTCCTAATACTTTATGGACATTGACAATGATGACATTGGATATCTAGTAAAGCTCTCTCTTCCCAGTGGAAAGGGATCGGCCATAGTCAACTCGGTTGACCAAATGGTAAAGAGAAAAGCTAAGTCTGTGATAGTTCCGTGTACCTTTATCAAAGGGTCCATATGTTTATATTGCCAAAGGAAGGGTCAGGTCATTAGTTGCGAAGCTGCCAAATTTACCTAAGGATGTTAAAGTCAATAAGTTTGACTCTACTTTAGGTAAAGTCCACTATCTAACTCTGTTAAGTTTCTATTCTGAGATTCTTGATACATGATGTGACTGGGTCACATGGTGATGTTTTAAGAATCAAAGAAAAGTGAAGAAACTTAAAGAAAGAATATGCTGAATCTGATGGCGTAGATGGTTTTCTATCGCATAGTTTGAAGATCGGATTCTTAAGTTACTTCTTAAGAGTTATGAGATATTGCTTAGGAATAGACAACAACAAGTTTTCATATGGATTGTAAGGATAAGTTTTTCCGCAAAGTTTTAAAATAAAAGAAAATTTTTGATTTTATTTATTTTAAAATATCCTTACAATGGCATTTGAGGAAAAATTGTTGCTTATATGATTCCATTAATAACAAGAGTGGAAATATGAAATTGATTCTTTCATTTGTGGTAATGTCTAAATTTACCAAATAAAGGAAAGATTCTCATCACCCAAGTCTTAATTGGACAAGAACTTGGAATCATGCAAGGTGTATAGCATGATGAATGAGAACTTTCAAGTATTGGAAAATTAAGACTAATTACTTGTTCACATGGATGTGTGAGTAATGTGAAGGACTAAGGGATTGAGTACACATTCTTGTGCACTGGTCAAGTCCATCACAAAAGATTGATAAGACTATTCGTCATAGTTTACTATAGCTCAGTAAATATGATTATACTTACAAGCTTAAGTGTAACTCTGAGACATTGGAAAGAGGTTCCAACGTATGGCAGAGCGAATAAGAAGAATCAAATTAGGCAGAAGGATAAAAGTTTCTCAAATCTGAAAAGATGGGAGAGTACTTTAGTATCAGTTTTGTGATCATCTTAATGATTAAGAAACCATATCAAAATTAGTTCTCTAAGGAAAAACCTTAGTGCATTCTTATGACTAAGAAGAGGAACTTGAATTGTTGAAGTGGTTAAATCAAGAAGATGAGTCATACTTCATTCCAATACAAGTCTTAGAGTCATACTCCACGATTGTAATTTGAGTGACATGTCTTAAAGAAGGTTTAAAAACACTTATCAAATGCAAGAGTAAAAGTTTCTTACTCTTGTACATTTGACATTGGTAAGTTGTGAGTTTTAGATAAAACAAAGACCAACTAAGGCCAATTGTGTGAAGTGTTTGTCTTGATTAGAATCCGCACTATCTCTTGGATGTTTGACAATGGAGTCGTATAGGTCAAGAGGACAGTGGGAGGCTTAAAGGTCTTGAAAGTCTCAAGAACTAATCAAGAATAAAACCTGAAGTTCTTCACTAGCACACGACTTAAGGTTTATAGCCTATCGTGTTGACATATTCTGTGCCCATTCCAATCAAAGTTGGCTTTCCATATGAGTTCTTAGAGTTCTCAATTGGTTGCACAACAACTTGGAAGCAATGGTAGGCCTTTAAGCTTCCAGGTGGCAAGAAATTAAGATTGAGTTCAGTCCATATGAGTTTGGATTTGTCATTATCCTTGTCTTGTGACTATGGTTTTGACAATTCACATGGATAAGCACACATACACCAATAAATCTAAGTGTCATAAGGTTTCTCTCCGATTCATGAAAATGATGGTGAGGAAACACTTTCACTAAGTAGATTTTAGCTAGATA
This sequence comes from Lactuca saligna, assembly GCF_052625555.1. Lineage (NCBI taxonomy): Eukaryota > Viridiplantae > Streptophyta > Magnoliopsida > Asterales > Asteraceae > Lactuca > Lactuca saligna. Next base: position 70,042,013 of record NC_136419.1, on the reverse strand, counting down.
GCAATTGTGATATTTGCATTCTCAAAGTCGTTAGTGGAGCGTATGTGGTTTACCGGCACACTAACTTGGACTTGTGAGAATTGGCAAAAAGGTCTAACCATTATGATTACGACATCCCTCTTCATAATTGTTTAGACATACAAGTGTGCTATCTAAGGGAAGGTGTATGTTTTTGATAAAGTTTTATCAAAACAATCTAGTATTAGAAATCTGAACTTTGGTAAGAAAGTCATCTGATTTCTGAGTACATGTCAAAGCTAGTGGGAGCATAAGTGTTATGCTAATAATCATCATGTTAGTGGGAGCATGATAATTATGATAAAAGTTGCAAGTTAGCAATGTTAATTATAGAAAACAAAAGGTTTCAATTGGGAAAAAGTTATTTTGTTATAATTAAGGGAGAGGAAATTATATTTCATCTCAAATCTATAAGCTTAGATCGTGAGGTTTTAATCATTTAGTCAAGGATATATATATATATATATATATATATATATATATATATATATATATATATATATATATATATATATATATATATATATGAATTTCATGTTGGAATGGCTCAACATAAGGAAATTATGTATATGGGTCCATTATTTGCGTTCTAAAAATCGATTATGATTACGACATCCCTTTTCATAATCTGAATTATGAGAACTTGGCAAATAGTAATGGAAATGTTATAGCAAAAAACTGGTTTAGTCTTTATGTGAGACATCATGAACCGTGTCCCATATGCTTCGGATATAGGATCGATTACATGTGCTATATTCATCCTTTCTAAAATTTTCCAAATGCCTGGGGAATTAAGAAGGGAAAAGGTTTAGAACTGGATATGACTAAAAGGATTAAACAATTGTCGAGGACAATCTAAGGTTTACCAAAGATTGGTTGCTCAAGGACAGTTGGAAGTATAGTGATAATTCTGGAAGGACCATATTGAAATAATCTGTAAGGAGGCAACTCTTGTTCAGAAGTGATAGTCAAAATGGAATCTGGAAATGTTTCAAAGTTAGAATTTTCAATTCGTTTAAGATTAGGAAACTTAATGCAATAAGGATGTTTCCAAGAAGTTGATCTCTTTTGGAATGCTTTGTAATGTTTGTTGTCAAGTCTTTATGACTTTGTGCATAATCATTACAAGAGGATCAATGCATATAAGTTTAGAATCTAACAGATTTCAGTACATGGCATGAATTTGGAATTCTTGCATTTGCAGTAAGGATTTGGGAGTGTGAAAAGAGAATCATTGAAGTTATGTTCAATTGATCTAGTTCACAAAGTAAAGATCATAGACAAACATAGTATGCATACTTTGTGTATGGCATGACTAGTGTTTAGAAAACATAGTGTACATGCTTGGAGCATGGGACAACTATTGTTTTAAATTCAAGAATAAGGTTGATAGTTGAAACAGTATACAATGAATAATGTGTAATCATATGGTGATAAATAAAAGGTGTTGTATTTATATTCATAAGTTCTGAGACCATATTGGATTCAATTATTATTGTGTTTCACTTTGCATGTTTTGACTTCCCGAATAAACTAGGTTATTCTTCCGGAATGACTAAGTTATTCAAACCATCCACAATCGGTCATATGTTGATAGTAGATATGAATTAAGACTATCATGGGTTGACTTGTAGAGGTCTAAGGTGTTGGACAAAGGGCTACAACACTCATGAGTGCTCATAAGTTCTTAGTATTGGATTCAACCCGTGCTCATTGGAATCACTTCATGTATTTTATCACGAGTGATCATGAGACGATAATATCTTATATTCTTCAAACCTAGAGATATGAGTTGTTACTATGAGTTGGTTGTACATTGATTGCACGAAAACGCATTTGGTAATTCGATGCTATAAAACGTGTCTTTGTGTATGATTCAACAAGTGGTAGAACAAGCCATATGAGTCGAAGTTTATCCATTCCTTTTACCTTCGGGATAAAAGCGATATCTGTGGGCCCCTCGATGATTTGATGATGACAAATGGAAGTGCTCGG